>NW_015971855.1:1200000-1503727 GCF_000732125.1 Scedosporium apiospermum
ACCTGAGACTGGCCTCGCCTTATGTGACCCACCTACCCGCCCATGGAGGAAACCGGCGCTTCTCCGACAAATGACATCTTGAGCTGCCTGCCTCGGGGATGACAGAAGGATTAGGACTCTAGAGTCTGGACTCTAAGCTGGGCTGTCTCCTCCGACTCCACTAGCCGAGAAAGCCTTAGCTTCCATGAAAAGAGAGAGAAAAATAAGAGGGAAAAGGAGGGGAAGAAAAGAAACAAAAGTGAACATAGAAGAAAAAACAAGACCTATACCTGCAAAAGGGATGATGGTATGGTGGAAACCAGAGTAATCCTTATGATCTGGCCATAGGCGGCATGGAGAGAGCAGAGCTGGGCAAGCACGCTGGCTTGCTGGTAGGGGGCTCGCAAGTTGCGAGGGGATTATATCGTGTTGACCCTATTGCAACTCCCGCCAACCAACTCAACGTCTTGTAAACTTCGTGTCTAGCCTTGTCGCAATGATATTCCAGATATTTTGATTGTCGGACAAGTAATCTACCTCCTCTGAAATGAAATTGGGAGATGCGGACGCATCCGTGTAGAAAATTGGCAATCAGAACCTAGCCGCGGCAAGGTGCAAGTCTTCTAGTCAACACAGATTCCCGATTTTCAAGCTGTTCTTGAAAGAATAAACCCACAGGTATTGTGTAATGATTCTCGAGAACCTGACGCTTAAGTATATCTCGAAGTAGTGTGACTGCAAACAGTATCTCGCCCACATGCATTTCTTCTGTTGGGAGGTAGCCTTCGTGGGAGATCCCGATCATATGCGGCGCAGAATCATCAGCAAGACGACAACAACGGACCACTGAGAAAGGACATAAATCGTGCGGGCTAGGAATGCACGCCTCAGTTAGAAGCTTCACATCCTCGTTGAGATACCTAGAACATAGTTAATCATCTCTTAGAGTACAACTTTCTCCAGCAAGGCAGAACTCGGGTTGACACCAACGTTGACTTCCAAGGGCGAGAATCCAGCATCAAGGATGACCCCACCAAGTAATGACAGCGTTGATAGGCGTCTATGTCAAAGGAGCAGGACGCGAGACCGTTCCGAAAATGGTCTTCAGGGCTATACGTGCAGGGTTTGGGCCAATCTCTCGGGTATTTCCTGCGGTACCGTCGGACGGCTCGGCTGGCTTCACGGATGGGGATCGGTGCGAAGAATCGAGGGTGTCGGTCTCCCAAGCCAAGTTCATCGTCGAGGTCCAAGGGATCCAGCACCTCGATTTGATGCCGCTCGAGGAAGTCAGCCGTGATAATGCACGACTCCTTGCCGATAACTTGGAGTTCCTTCCGTAGAACCTTTAGGGCCTTCAAGTCCGAAAGACGCAACTTCTGTCTGCGTTCTTTCTCTCCCGGGGGGATGGCGAGAGTCTGGGGTGTGTTTTCGGCCATTTCCCTCCTAAACGAAAGGAGCAACGCGAGAGAGGTCGACGCGATTCCTCGATGTTTACTTGGTCGCCTTATAAACTTATTGTCGTTAAGACATTGGGCATTGAAATGGGAGGTGTATTACATAATACAGTTCGCCGTCCATTGTCATTGATTTGATCACCATCTTCGATTCTTCGATGTTGTGACACGTCAATTCCGCCCTGTCAGTTGGAGAGAGCTTCGTACGCAAGTATAAAATACGACTAACGATCCACAAAGTAATAAATGAAACTTGAAGAATCCGGTACTGAGGCGTGCGAGGTCTTCCATGCCATGGCTATTCCATACCTTTGGCGTATTCTCCACACGACATGATAGTGCGGTGTAAGATCCCCAAGCTTCCCCAGTCGTTAACACTCAAGGTTCTCCAGGGTGATGGACCTGATTGGTGTGCTGAAGGTCAATATGTGGCATTGAAATGCACGTCTTCAAGCTGACCGCAGGCATAGCTACTCCCTCCCGATGCATTACTGACAGATTGGGCCGGAAGCCTCGAGAAGGAGAATAGATTTCAGCATGGAAAGTCCCGGGATAGGACATGGAGGCGCAAAGCTGCTATTTCGAGCCTGGGCTTTGAACCCTTACATCAAATAGTCCGTCGGTTTTAATTTACAATGAATCCAAAAAGGACCGTGGTTTAATAAATACAGAAAACAGATCAGAAGATAGATTTAGGAGTGCCAGCTCTGGTCTCGCAGGTTAGAGACCAAGAACAGGAAAGTGCAAATGATGGAATGATCAAAGGAATTGGGATAATCTGATCTCCACGGACTGCTCGGTTTATCCAGACGCCCCGTTGTCCGTGTCCAGGGGCCAAGATCAGGTGCGTGTCCGATTGGGGTGCTGCTACTTGCTGGATCGAGAGGAAGCAAGATGGACCGACGAATAGCAGCGTCGGCAATTGCGCGGGTCGGGTTAATGCGACATGGTCCATAGCCCATGGGGCTGGCATTTGAGGGACGGTGGGCACTGGGCAACAGGCAACAGAATTAAAAACTGGGACGGGTTTTACTAGAGCTAATTTGAGGAGGGGTGAAGTTCAATGTTGAATTTTTGGGGTCCATCAACACTTGAGAGAAAGGTAGACTGATCAATTATTAGGGACGATAGGGAACTGACGGGCCGAGTGTACATCGCCCTTAGCACGGCTCCGAGGTGCTGAAGGGACTCGATGTTATGAGGTACTTCGTCCCTAGTCAAGCAGGCGGCACGGTCTGGCGACCCTTGGAAATTCCTCAATGCTTGATCTTGGATGTACAAGTACAAATGCAAGCAGAAGGGCCCCTGTCAGGAGGGAGAACAGGGGCAGCAGCAAACCATAGCAACAGACCGACAAAGAGCAACAAAATCAATGGAAAAGACAGGGAAAAGACAAGACGAGAAAAAAAGACTGTTGAAAAGCAGGAAGGAAAAAAAAAAAAAAAAAAAATTATTATTAAGCTCGGGCGGTACCTCGTAATAGGAGAGAGCGCAACATCTCAAGCGGTTCCAAGCCAAGCTCCTCCGTCCACATCAGAACTGCAAGTAACCCCTGACCGCCTTCTTTGATGCAGCACGAGAATTCGAGCAGCAAAAAGGCAACACCAAATGTCCAAATGAACTTGGAACTTCCTCATCCTCGAATCCCGCTCCCCCCCAATTCAAAATCCATTGTTCGATTTTGATGTTTCCTCGCCTCCCCTGCCGTCGCTGTTCTTCGGACCCGCCCGCAGGAGCTGGTTCGATCTTCTGATTTCAATTGTTCTTCTCCATTCTTCATTCTGCTCTTTATCTTTGCTCTCCCCGTGATCTTCTCATCCGACCTCGTCTCCTCCAATTGCTTCGCACCAATTTCTCTGGGCGTCCTCCTTCGCTGCTGTGTCTTGCCCCCCTTTTAGCACCAGGCCAGGCCAACCCCAGCTCGTACAAGTACTTTCGATTTCCGAAGTTACTTGACCCGCCATACTTAAAAAGTATTGCGATCGCTCCAACACTCTAGCGCAACAACTTCTGGAGCAAAAAAAGAAAAAGAAAAGAGCAACAGAAAGCCAGGGGAAGACCGAGGTTCGGGGCTGATAATTTAACGAAATCCCTTTTTCTTAACGACGACAGAAACGAAAGACTGCTTCTAAATATACTCCGAAAACACTCCCCTCAACGCGATTTCTACGAAACAGACACGATTCACGCACCATAACGACAATGGCGACGTCTTCGCGACGACCGCAGGCGGCGACGGTGACCCCTCGCGCGGCCTGGGAATACATGTACGGGCCCCTTTACAAGCAGAGGACGAACGTTCTGGTCAGGAGAGTCAAGAGGAAGGATGAAAGCAGCTTCAGGCTATTAGCGCGCCTGTTTGTTGAGAATCAGATCGGTATGTTCGGACACCTTGGAGATTTTTTTTCCTCTCCTTTTTTTTCTTTTTGGTTTCATTGCAATGCATTGTCGCTCTCCAGTCAATGGCTAGCGCTACCCCCTTGTCGCGAAAACCGAGATGGGAGATGGCTGTTCCTGGGCCTGGCCTTAGCTTTTATTTAAGCTTTCAGGGCATCTCGACATTTGGATGAAGCTTTTGGCGCAGCCACTTCGGGTCTCGAACCCCACCACTGTCTCCCCAACTCACAATTCCAACCATCGGTGTCTCGCTTGACGTTCTGGAAGCATTCTGTTCCAAAATAATAGCCTTGTTTCTCTCGTCTTGCCCCGAGATGACAGAAAACACTAACAACGCTCGCGTTCTCTCCTGCAGGCCTCGCCTTCAACCTCATTGCTCTCCTCCTCCTCGCCCACGCCTTCATCCCCAAGGCGAGACCCGTTACCTCCAAGTTCGTCACATACTCGTACTTTAATCCTGACACTGGAAAGTACGGCGTTGGCTTCGACGATGGCTACTTTATCACCTTCTGCATCATCCTCTTCACCGGCCTGCGTGCCAGCGTCATGGAGTACATCCTCGCTCCCATCGCGAAGCTAGGTGGTGTTTCCAAGAGGAAGGACTTGGCGCGATTCAGCGAGCAGGCCTGGCTACTCGTGTATTATACCATCTTCTGGCCCCTCGGCGTGGTATGTTTGAGATTCCTCACACCCCGAGCAATGCTTAGCCTCTCCTTTCTAACTTCCTGCAGTATATCTACTACAACTCGAAATACTGGCTCAACCTCCACGAGCTCTGGACTGACTGGCCCCAGAGGGAACTGCCCGGCCTGATTAAGGGCTACGTGCTGGCTCAATGGGCCTTTTGGCTGCAGCAGATCCTTGTCATCTACATGGAGGAGCGACGGAAGGATCACAACCAGATGCTAACCCACCACTTTATTACCATCGGCTTGCTGTGCTCCTCCTACTTCTACCATCATACCCGCGTGGGCAACCTTGTCCTCGTCCTCATGGATGTTGTTGACATTTTCCTTCCGGTAGGCGTCTCACGTGCTCATTTGCCAGTCTAGCTACCCAGTTACTGATCTGTCTCTGCTCCTCAGCTTGCCAAGTGCCTCAAGTACACTGGCTACACCACAATCTGCGACATCATGTTCGGCGTCTTCATGGTCTCCTGGGTCTTCGCCCGCCACATCTTCTACCTCATGGTCTGCTGGTCCATCTACGCCCACACCCCCGACCTCATCCCCGGCGGATGCTTCGAGGGTAGCGCCAAGACCCTGACCGGCCCCAACGACACCCCCGCCGACTACGCCTACCTCATTGAACCCTTCCTGAACCCCGAGGGCCGCGTCTGCTTCACCCCCGCCGTCAGGTGGGCCTTCCTCGGCTCCCTCCTCGCCCTGCAGGTCCTTACCATCCTATGGTTCTTCATGATTGTGCGCGTTGCTGTGCGCGTCGTTAGCGGCGGCTCGGCCGAGGACGTGAGGAGCGACGATGAGGGTGGCGAGAAGCACGAGGATGGGGAAGTCGAGGTCCTCGAGCCGCTGGAGGAGGAGGTCGGCGTGGAGGATCTCGATCTCAAGGGGTGGGAGAGGAGGAAGCGCGTTAAGAGGCAGGCTACGTCTTCTGGCGTGAGCCTGCCCGGGCATAGCGATAGGAAGGAGCTTTTAGGGAGGATTGGCTGCGAGAAGCAGGTGGATTAATTAGGGGTGGTGGGCGATTAATGAGGGTGATTAATGAGGGTGATTAATGAGGTCCTTTGCTTTTTCTTTTTTCTAATACCGCAGGGCCTTGCGATTTCGAGGTTCCAGGCTTGCTTGGGTGGAGAAGCGATACAGAACTTGCCCTTTAAAGACAGGAAGGGAATACGAGACCAGAGGTAATTAATGCTGCGGAGAGGAAACGACGGGGGGGAAAGGAAAATGACGAGGTGAACAGACTGGATCTCGATATTCCTTCTGGGCGGTTTTCAGCATATAAAAAACTAGGGCTATAAAGACGGCAGGAGAGAAAATGAGTTAATGGAAAGGGAGAATACGTAGACATGAATGTGATTATTGGATATCATGGCGTCGAGCTTCGCGTTTGTGACTCAGAACTTAGTTTATCATTCGTCGTGCTGGGAACCTACACCTCGTGAGAAAAGATCGCGAATGTCATCGGGAAGTATCGACGGTCATTGATACAGCCAACATCAAATGAGTTTACAAGAATCAAGAAGTACAATTTTTCAACTCTTTTCATTCACTAACCCTCGTCCAAAAGCAAGGGTCTCCAACCTCATCTCTCGACCCCATGATATCTCACACATCATCCCTTTTTTGAAGGGGATATCCTAACGGTATTTCTACTCCTCACGCAAAATAATGCCGGGACAATAAGAAGAAAACAGATGAAACAATCATGCGCCCCCTTTGCCCCTGTTCTATAAAAAAAAAATCTAAATTTCCAGGAAAAAGAACAAGAGGAAAAAAAGTCAACAAGAAGTAGAAGGCCGCGTTAAAGATCCGCTTCTCTCGCGGATAGCTATGCCCTGCTTCGTGGGTTTTTAGGGGCCCTTCTTGACGTAATACAATGCCCCCTATCTCGTGGAAGGGGGGTTTTCCGAAAATCATGGCGAGTCTCTGGAGACTACCACGTCTGATTTTCGGTGGAAGAGGTGTGTGTGGAGGTGGTGGTGCGGATGTGTTATGCGTGTACTTCGACAGCTTCGTGGCGCGTCATTAGGGCGAGCTGGTGGTGTCCGCTTCAAGCCCAGTAGAATATGTATATAAAACAAAAGAGGACGGGATAAAAAAGAATAATACAAGAACGCAAACGGGTGGTTTTAGTTTTTGTCGAGGGAAAAGGATTTAGTCTTCAAAGATTTCACCAATATGGCGCTCGTTTTCCGGTTTCCAGGTGCCTATATATATAAGCCGTTAGCAACAGACAGCACAAAAGGGTGCCTCCTGAGACAGGAATTCATTCTAGGAAGAGAGGACAGTTACCTTCAAAATCGTGCCTCACCATGGCCTGCGGATCCTCATAATCCTTAGCCCCCATCTGCCTCACACCAGGAGAAAACCCAGTAATAGGCAAGACCACAACATCGCCAACCTTCTTCGGCACCTCCATACCCGTAAAGTTGCGCCAATCCACAACGGCGCCAGTGGCCTTGATGTCAAAGAACTTCTTATCGTTAAAGTAATCAAAGAGCACGTCGGTCCACACAGCTGGGCCTGTAAACTCGATGACGTTCTTATCCATCGTCTTCAAGAGCGTGCCGTCGCGCTTCCTCTTGAGCGTCTCCTCGGTGATGCGAGCAATGACCTCGCGCAGGGCGGGGTGGCCGGGCTTCGCCTGGATAGTCCATTGGCAGAACTGGATGCGGCGACTATACCACTCAGCCCAGTCCTCGCGGTCCGGGTCAGCCTCGATACCGATGACGAGGCCGACGGACTTCCGGGGGATGGTGGTGGGCACCCACTCGAGGGCGCTCCGGAGGGCGAAAGTGTCAATGTCAGAGTAGATTCCTCCGCGGGCGTAGAGGATGAGGTAACGGAAGAAATCAGCGCGGAGGACAGGTAGCGGGAGGGACTTGTAAGCGTCGAGCACGTCGGGGACGGAGGCGTAGAGGAGGCTGAGGAGTGCGAGGGCCACGTCGTCGGTGATGACCTCGTGGATGAAGCCCGGGTGTTCGTCAGTCCAGCTAGCTTCCTGGTCGCGGAACTCGAAGTCGGGGTCTTGCGGCGTGCGCTTCCACGTTTGCCAGATGTAGGCGGGGAACTTGGACTGGAGGTTGTAGGGGTATTGGTATGCGAGCTGCTCGCGTAGGGGTAATGTTGAGAGGTCGATCATGGGTTTTTGGGTGGAGGGCGGCTCGTTGTCAGGCTGGCTGGCGGTGGTGCCTGCTGCTTGGGAAGAGGCTACGGGCTTCTTCTGGGAGGATTCGGCGCCGTTGGCGGTGGAGGGCTTGGTGGCTGCTAAGGAGGCCTCGGTTTCGTGGGATCTCGTAAGGAGAAAGAGGAGGGTTAGGAGGAAGGCGGCGGCCACGAGGGCCCGGCGGAAGGAGGGCATTGTGTCTGTATCTCGGAGTCCGTGTCGTCCCCGTTCGCGTGCTCCTCTTCGGGTTCGTTACGCTTGTCAATGAGAAGGGGGGGGGGGGGGTTCTAGGAGATAGGTCGTGGGGTGGAAAAGGCTGAATCCGCGAGCACCGATAAAAGCGAATCCGGCAGAGAAGCAAAAGGTTGCCCAGTAACCCTCAACGAGACGAGAAACAGCGATGCTCGTGAATCGTCGAAGAAGAGTTGCAAGACAGAAGGCTAGCTGCCCGCGAGGAAGGGGGTAAACCGGGAAAATGGTCGGTCGTCTGCTATCGAATTACACCATGCAGATAACCATGATGAAAGCAAGAAGAAAATAAAAGGACCGAGACCACGAAGGACGGATTCGATAAAGAAGAAGAAGAAAAATAAAAATAAAATAGAAAACCAAAGAGAAAGAACAGAACAGAAGAAATTAACAGAAGGGAGCGTTGACGGTGAGAAAGAAAAACACGAGAAGACGAAATCCAAGACGCCGAGTCGTCCCCTGGTGACGACTAACTTTTTCCCTGATTTTGATTGTTTCGTTCAGCTGGGATTGGGCGGACTAAGATGAACACTACGCTCTAGTGCTCCCTAGTCTTCCTCTTCCTAGTCCTGCCTCTGCTGCAGGTTGCATGTGGCACTGAGCACTAGCAAAAATCAATCTGAGTTTGGGGGCTCAAACTGCAAACTGGAAACTAGAAACCGACGGGACGCTGAAACAAGGTACAAAGTACACTACTCGGCCGTCCAGCAAACAGCACAGCACTATCGACGCATTATTACATCAACCGTATCAAGATCAATCAAATCAACGGACGAGGTCAAGTATTAATAGGACACGGAAACAGTATTAGTGGACCCTACTGAGGTATAAAGTAATCTTTTACTTGTGGCTAACCCGTATTACTCCCAGGAAACGGCGTTGCCGTCTCGTGTGAGTACGAAGTCTTAGTCGTGACGAAGCATTCTCCCCGCCAAACAATCCGCACCCGATTTAGCGGGCTCTGCGAAGCTAGAGGCAAACACCGAACTCGACCCGTCCTATTGGTTAAAGTTGGGGAGCCGCCCAGAGAGCGACATGGTGAGAGATGGAGATTGAGCAGGTCAGCACCAATGTGCAAGAAGGAACATGAACATTAAAGTAAGATTGACCCTGCAACAGGGCTTGAAGGTGATATTGGCAGACGTGTTAAGATAGTCAGTCGAAACGTCAAGTGCTAATTAGTGTTCAGGGGAAGGGGTACCAATGATGAATTGCTCGTCTTGCCTCGTCCCCAGTCCTCCCCCACGTCCTTGATAATATTACTTCGCCCTCCCTTGCAGTTCAACTGCATCAGTGCTCAACGCCCAACGCTCAACCCCCTTTGATAAGGGCATCTCGATGGGATTTTTTTGGTACAGGGCAAGCATCCTGTTATAACCCTAGTGGACTTTGTGTCCATTTTCCGTTATCAGACAAGCACCAACCTAGTGTAGACCACAGAGTGTCAATCTCCCGAGTGACTTCTCCTCGTATTGACGATACGGGCTTCTGTGGAGTAGCTCATTCGTATTGACCTCTGCTTCATACAAAAATGGATGTTCAAAATCTCATAAACCCGCATGTATCCACAAGGATGTGGAATTGGCTCCGAAACGTCCCCCCGACTTGATCCATTTTCAAAATGAGATCTTTCGTCATCGACAAGGGTTCTGTTCTCAAACGAAGCGGACAAAGATGAAAAAGTACTTCGTAATCGTCGTTACGAATCTTGAATCTCGTTCCCCAGTTCCTGCACCTGTCGTCGCGAAAGCACGCCCTGCAAATCGACGTTGAAAACAGTGGCAGACCAAGCCATCATCTCAAAGTCCACACGAGTGGCTCGTCCCTTCAGTTCGAAACCTGCTTCCAAAATTAGATCTGTGACAGCAAGTTGTCATTCGTCAGTGCCATCGACCACAACAGCGGGTCTTGGAGATAGGCCTCGAGTCATTTCGTACCCCATTTCATCAATCTCTTTGACACCCACCCAACAAGGCCGATCTGATATCTGAAACGTCCGCTCACAGACTACGCTGTAAATCCACCTTCCAAATCTCCGATTTTTCAACCGCACTTCTAGCTCTTCCAAGTTTTTGCTCGTAGATCCTCATTATACAAGTACCATAACCGCTCTTACTTGGGAGCCGCCTTGCGCACACTATTACTCGTCTCACATAGTCGGGAGTGGGATGGCGATGAGACTCTGAGGGAGATTTCAATTCTTTGCCTGGTTGTGATGATATGGATCTTCACGGCAACCACACCCGCCCGGGAGGATCGCCCGAAGCAAAGGGAGCATGGCGGGAGGGTGATCCATTCCTGAATTTCAAAACATGATTCCAACTGCCTAAAATTCGCAGCACGAATTTTTTTTTTTTTTTTTTTTTTTTTTTTTTTTTTTAACCTCGTGCAGTTTCGCAATATCTCTAGTAGCTGTATGTCTCAGTGCTGCTCATATCAAACGGACGACCAAAGACCAGATACTCGTGAGATATCGACTCCGTCCGAACGATTTTTGTTTGGCAACTGCGCTGAGGCGGGAAGCTGTGTTGTCCGTCCATGTTTCAGACCTCAGCCCGGCCGAAGGGAGGTCGGATGAAAATATTGGTTCTTAGTGAGACGAGCAGATCGAGGCTTCTGGAGTTGATGATATCTAGTGTAAATCCTAGTGACCCTTCTCCATTCTGACTGCGTTTTAACTAAGATGATCTCTTCTTTTCCATGTGTCGTCCGACACGCGAGTCCACCAAGAAGCATCCCACGTGTTCTACAACCTTATCTCTCTCCCCGCCGCGTAAGCTTCGATGCTCACGTTTCGCAATCAGTAGATGGCGAAGAGAAGGGAGCTCACTCTGACACATTGGCACAAAACTCTCTAGAAAGGATACCGATATTTCCAAGACCCTACGCTCCGCGCCCCGCGATTTCCAGCAAGCTGAGCCCACGCCATTGCCGTGACGCGGCACCAGCCCACCCAAACGCCTCCGCTTCATCCCCGCAACATCTTACTCGTTACGGGTTGGTGGGAAGTGCCAGCGGTCCTGCTCCGTGATGACAGAAGATGGAAAGATCTTTGGGTGGTAACAGTCAGCCGTGTTGCCCTTACCCACCCGATAGAGGCGCTGCATCAGCTAATGTCGCCCCATGGATGTGGCGGGGAAAGCACCCGGACACGGAACTGGTCTGTTTGGCGTTTCACTCTGTGGCCTTCCGGGAATACAGATATTATTGGCGCGGACTGGACAACTGGCCGGAACTGGGTTCAATTGTGTTAAAATAGAATTTCCCATGGTTTCAAGATGCGGAACCTTCCTTGAATCGACCACAGCCCGAACAAAACACCCGGATGGAAAGCTAATTGCCCGGATCCAGGCCGTGCAGACTTACACACTTGGTATTTCTTGTTTTCGGGTTAGGTGGTGGCGTCTGTCTTTGTCTCAACATCCCCACATGAGGTTCCGGTATCTTGTTTCCATTGAGGTTTTTGAAGACATCTTCAAGTCGACGGAATACGAGGCGGACGAGGAGGGGAAGAAAAGAAAATAACGTAATGAATATAGAAAATGGCATCCGGATATTACCATGAGGGCAAGCTAAGTGCCAACTCTTCGAATGTCCGAAGCATCCTCTTGTAGTTATTTTCGCTTCTCCTTTGGGAAGGCTTCTCTTGATATCATGATGTGACTATTGCTGTTACCGTAGCCTTCTGCACGACTCGGAAGGATCCTGCACGGGGGGGTGCAATTCGCTCGGAACCGAGCGATATAAATGCCTGTGTGTGTGTGTCCCGCAAGCTCACTCCATGTCTGATGTCGGAACATCTGCAGGTAACCGGGTGCAGCTTCAATGCCAAAGAGGTGTCATGGTGGAGGTGCGGCGTCCAGTCAACGACGGGTCACTCTAGAACAGCCGCTTCAAACGAGAATTCGGAACAAAAAGTCCGAGAACGTTCCCATGTCGGAACTCCCGCCATGCCGGGGCCAGCCAGTGTCTAAGTCGCCATTGAGAGATTTTTTTCCTTGTCTTTAAAACAGAGACCCAGGCAGTCCGGTACACGACAGGCGCATGGCTAGCTTTTTACTGCATTTGATTGATGTCTTGGTGATAATCCGACTTTCGGGCTTGGCTAGAATGGGTCGAGGCCGGTTGGTTCCATTAAAGATGGGGATAGTTGTATCCATCCTTTCGAATCGGAGATTCTTGGTCAGAATGTCGAGCTGACATCACTTGGCACACGTTCAACGTTCTTCGAGGTAGCAGCGTCTTTGAGCCCATTTGCCAGCACAGGATTCAGAGGAAGGAGCGGGTTGAGAAGACCTCTTTCCTCCACACAACTTGTTGAGCAACCCGTGATGCAATTGTAGTAGAGGGATTACTCAGCATTGGGATATCTCGATCTTGACCTCGATGCTCAATCATGATGCAATTTGAGCCCTCAACATTTCCGCTCTGCCTTCGCTAAATGATTGTGTCTGCTTTCCCTCAATACCTTCGCTTCCGCCCACCCGGTGCACCTGTCTAACTGTCTAACTGTCCAACTGTCTACTGTCTAACTTATTCACCTATCATATCAAGAATGGTCCTACCGCCCATCCGACTGTTACGGTATTATGCGTTATGTGCTTCTGTCATACATTGACCCAGGGCAAGACCCCAGCTTACAGGATACATACAGCGTGCAGTAGCCAGGCTAGCTAGCACATACGTGCTGGCTCGCTCCTACCATGGCGCACATGATAATGGATCAGAGAATCTAATCGCCAGCAAACCAACAAATAGGCAAGGGCTACAGCTTCAGTGTGAAGGGATGAAAGTGTGAGCGTGGTGCAATGGAGCGGTCATCTGGCAGAGCTAATCGGCAGGACTTCCCTCATCAGGTCTAGCCATTTACCTTCGCCATCAATTAACCCGCTGACCGCGTTGAACACCATTGCCCTGCACCCAAATCCGGATCTTTTGCCATTGTCCAGAAAATGTTGAAAGACAACTCTCTGCCACCAGGCTGTACTGATACAGGATGCCACATCTTGTTGAGATGCGTTCTCCGGTACCGATATGCGGTCACACACATCTGGTCTCCCCCCTCAATGGTGGCCTCGTACATGCTCCGACAGCATCCACCATCCCTCCCTCCCTCCGGGATCGTCGTTGACCTAGGCCAGGGCACAGCGGCCAAAATCTACTACTATTATCTTGAACCCCGCCTTTACCTCCTTCGCGCCTCCGCTTTCCCGTTGACCGTTGATTGAATGTGGCATCAGTCGGGATGCCATCTGACTTGTCCCCCTCCTTGTCTCCGCCCGAGATCCAGGCTGGCCCTCCCGCATAAGGCGTTGGCTCGAGACCTCGAGCTTGCCGAGCTGCTACTACCTTGCGTAGAGCTACCTCTTTCTGTTTGACCTCAACGCCAAAATTTCACATTTTCTTCTCTTTCTGCACAATCCCTCGTCCCCATTGGCTCCCAGTCGCCAAGCCCTAGGAAACTATCCAGGACTTCTGCGCACCTAGATTTTTTTCCACCTCACATGCCGTGCACGCACCTAGAAAAGTTTCTCCTCCGTCCCGCATCCATGGTTCAATTGTTGCATTTTTGATGCTAGATGAGCTGGCGCGGGAATGGGAAATCCAACAGAGTAAGTGCTATCGGAGGCCTCAGGTTGAGCTAACCGAGTTGGTTCGCGGTCAAGGAACGGGACTTTGATGCAGAACCCGAGGAACAATGGTTGGAGATTGGATCATCCAAGCACTCCTGCCGAGTGAAAAGCCGAGCGAAGAGCGAAAGCAAAAGCGTGGGCGGTCATAAATAACACCTTTTAACATCCTCCTGCATCTTTCTGCTAGAGTTTACATCAATTTTTTGCGTGTTACTCCCTGGATCAACTCTTTTTGCTCCGTGACCTTGTGAGAGCTTGAAACAGATGTTATGAGATTTCCCTACCCTTGACGAATGTGGACGCTTGTGGCCTCAGCGGGTTATCAGTCGTTATCACCCCAACCATGAGCAGCACGAGGCTAGCGGACGCGAGGTCCGCGGTTGCAGATAAATTTCGGCACCCTCTGGCGCCGCTCACCGAGCCCGAGTTCCATAGGGCACGAGATATTCTACTTGCCAGCCATGACGACCCCGGCGCACTCTACTTCCGAACTATACAGCTCGAGGAACCGAAAAAGGCAGATCTGGTTCCTTATCTCGTCGCCGAGCATGCTGGAAATCTTTCAGACCAGACACTTAAGCCGCCTCGGCTGGCAAGAATACAGTACGATGTTGTTAAGAGGGAGAACGGGATCACCTTTTTTCAGTACACACAGTCCATCGTGGACTTGAGTTCTAGTCGTGAGCTTAGCAGAGAAGAGTCTCCTGTCGGGAGCAATCCTTCTTTCACAGTGTACGTTGCTTTAATCGGAGTTTGAAGGAGACGGAGGGAGAGAGAATTTGAGCGAAAGAGCCGCTGCTCTCCTTTGAGAGATTGTTAGTCTCACACGCGATAATTTTGTTTTTCTCATTAGGAGCGAATTTGCGGCTTTTTACGATTTGTGTGTCCAGTCTTCCCTCTTTCAGGCGGCCATGTCCGAGTTTGAGCTTCCCCCAAACTTCTCCCTCGCCATTGACCCTTGGCCATATGGTGGACCTGACGACTCAGACCCGTCCGACCGGTATATGCAAGGATTAGTCTTTGCACGCGACGACTCGAGCGGGAATCCCGATGCCAACCACTATGCCTATCCGATTCCAATCATCCCAGTCATGAATTGGGTAACGAAGGAGATCGTGCGGGTCGACAGACTCGCCACGAGCGTCGAACCAGGTACGATATTCGCCTCCCCGCGGCGCAAAGATGACCCTCCCATCAAGCTCTTTGAGGCCAATAAGCCGTCCGAGTACGTCCCGGAGCTTCTCGATCCGCCTCTCCGCAAGGATATGAAGCCTATCAACATCACTCAGCCCCAGGGCGCCTCGTTTACCGTCCACGAGGACAATCTTGTAGAGTGGCAGAAGTGGCGCTTCCGCCTAGGCTTCACTGCTCGCGAAGGCGCCGTGCTCCACGACCTATGCTACGACGGGCGTCCCGTACTCTACCGCCTTAGCTACAGCGAGATGGCCGTTCCCTACTCCGATCCCCGTTATCCTTTTCACAGGAAGCAAGCTTTTGATCTGGGCGATGGCGGCGTCGGCCGCGCTGCTAACAATCTCGAGCTTGGCTGCGACTGCCTTGGTGCCATTCACTACTTCGACGCATTGCTTGTAGGCCAACCGGATGGGACGCCAGAGGTCTCGCGGTCGGTAGTTTGTCTCCATGAGCAAGACAATGGCATTGGATGGAAGCACACGAATTTCCGAACGTCTCGCGCTGTCGTTGCAAGGTTACGGGAGCTAGTCGTGCAGTTTATCGCGACGCTCGCGAACTACGAGTACATCTTTGCCTTTAAGCTCGACGTAGCTGGGAACATCACCATCGAGACCCGGGCGACCGGTGTAGTCAGCGTCGTGGCCGTCGACCCGAATATCAAGACTGCTCCATATGGCGCCCTCGTCGGTCCTGGTGTCCTCGCGCAGAACCACCAGCATGTCTTCGCCGTGCGGATCGACCCAGCCATTGATTCGTACGCCGAGACGGACACCGTCATCATCCAGGAAGAGACGCTAGCCCGACCTCAAGACCCGCAGACAAATCCCCAGGGGAACCTGTATATTATCGAACGAACTGTGGTATCGAAACCAACGGGAATCATCGCCGAGCCACGCAACAACAGAATCGTACGCCTTGAGAACGCGCGTATCAAGAATCCCATCACGAGCAGGAATGTGGGCTACAAGCTCGTTCCGTCACCGACGCAGCTTCTTCTCGCCCAAGAGGGGAGTATCCAGGCGAGGAGAGCTGGGTTTGCGTCGAGACACGTCTGGATAACCGGGTACAGGGATGGCGAGCTCTGGGCGGGTGGGGAGTTTACGAATCAGAGCCGGAATGAGACGGGAGGTGTTGTGGATATGGCGGCGAGGACGGGTGATGTCCTTGCGGATGTCGGTCAGAATGGCGAGGAGGGCAGCGCGATGGCGGGAGCGAGGAATCGGTGTGGACCGGTTGTATGGGCTGTGTTTGGATTGACACATAACCCGAGGATGGAGGATTGGCCGGTGATGTAAGTTTGCTTCCTCCGTCTCACGCGCCCGTTCTTAACTTACGTCGTGGTGGACTGACGATTCGAGTAGGCCTGTCGAGATCCACCAGATGATTCTCAAGCCAGCCGACTTCTTTACGTCGAACCCGGCCATCGATGTCCCTTCTTCCAAGAACGAAGCCAGTGTGCTCGTCGGCTGTTGCAAGCCTGGTGAGAATGGCGTTGTTGACGGCAGGAACGGGACACTCAACGGGGCATGCCATGGATCGGTAAACGGAACAGATTGAGCGACTTGTTTGAACTATTCAGACTTAACTTTTTTTCCCCCCTTTTCTTTTCTTATCCCTCTCTGGGAATCGATTTTCGAAAGTATGGAGACACATAGTAAAAGTGGAGGATTCCGCGTAGATTGTCAACAAGATTAGAAAGACAAGAGAAGATCAAATGTATATACCTCGGTATTGATGGTATGACCAATGAGCCGTAACTCCATTTCTATGCAAATATCTAAACACAATTCCTCCGTATAAACCAAATTTCCTTGTCGCTTTGACATGACCGAATAGAAGTAGAAAAAAAAGAGAAAAAAAGAGAAAAAGAAAAAAAAAAAAAGGTTGATGCTCCCACATACGCAAAGTGCTGCTGAAGATATCGCTGGCAATGCAATCAAACACAGAGGCCCACCTTCCCCAGACCCCAAGCTAACCTTTCCAGGCCCAGGAAAAACCTCACCCTTCCCACCTCCACTCCACCTCGCTACACCGCTTTCTTAAGACGACACACCTCAATCCTCAACCCAAGAACTTCTTCAAGTTCCCCCCAATGATCTCCAAATCCAACAAAAACGTATCATGCCCAAACATGCTCGCCTCCTCGCTAAGCTCATAATGAGTCACGCGCCTATTCCCCGCCAGGGTCAACGCGTCGGCGATCTCCCTCTGCTGCCAGGCGGGGAAGAGGATGTCGCTCGCGACGCCCATGACGAGGGTGGGGATGTTGCGGAGGGGGGCGAGGCCGCGGATTAAGTCGTCCGGGGGTCTCGAGCCCTGCGGTTCGACTGTGGGGTTCGGGGAGGAGTGTTGGTCGGCGTTATGGTTGGTGAGGAATTGTTCTTGTGTTTCCTCGTAGGGCTTGTCGGGGAGGGTGAGGGTGCACTGGAGGTCGGAGGAAGAAGATGGGGAGTAGACACCAGCTCGGAGGAGGCCCTCACGAGCGGCGCGGCGGTTGCGGGTCGCGATTTGGTTCTCGATTCCCAAATCGAAGAGATCCATCGCTTTGCTAACGTACAAGAGACTGTTAGGATCATACGTGAGGCAGAACTTCTCCCCCGCGTAGTCAAGGTAAGTCTCGATGAGGAAATCCGGGCAGAGGGCGGGCGGCTTGCTAGGATCCGCGCGCCTCCGACCGAAGCGCTGTTCCCACTCCGGACCCGATCGATACGTCACGGTGGCGATCTGCCTAGCGAGCTTCATGCCCGCATGGGGTGGCACTTTCCCGTAGTAGAAGCCGCGGTTCCAGTTGGGATCCATCATGAGGACCTGGCGCTGGGTGTGACGCATGGCGATGCTATAGGGGTGGCTCCGGGCGCAACCGCTAATGGTAGCGATGCGGGAGACGCGATCGGGGAAGAGCGCCCCGGCGGCGAGAGACTGCATGCCGCCCATGCTAGAACCGACGCTGGCGTAGAGCTTCTCGATGCCTAGGAAATCGAGAAGGCGGAATTGGGCACGCACCATGTCTTCCATGGTCAAGATGGGAAACCGCGTGGCGTAGTGGTCCCCATCAGCCGGGTCGATGCTACAGGGTCCCGTCGAACCATAGCACCCGCCAATGACGTTGGTGCAGATGACATGGTACTTGTCCGTGTCTAGACTCAAACCGGGACCGATGAACTTTTCCCACCAGCCCGGCTTGGGATTCACTTTCGTCGAGTGCGCGTGCGAAGACGCCGATAAGCCCGTGTGCAGGAGTATGACGTTGGACTTGTCGGCGTTCATCTCGCCCCACGTCTCGTAGGCGATGTCGAATTCGGGCAGCACACCGCCCCAGTCGAGGAGGAGCGGCTGGTCGCAGTGGTACTTGAGGGCCGCGCCGGAGGTGTAGGAGGGTTCGGGCCCGCTGGAGCTGCGGCTTGCTTCGAGGTTGGCGGAACGGGATTCGATTTTGTCTAGGCAGGGGAAGGCCATGGCGGGGTTGGATGCTATGCTGGGGCTTGCGACGCCGCTGCGGACGGCTTGGGTGGTGATGGGGCGGCGGGCAGCAGAGGCCCGGGCAGAGGAAGTTGATATGGGGGCATTGTGAGTGAGATTGTGTTGGGAGGGAATTGAGAGAGGCTGTCGCCGAGATCGGGCGCCGCGCACGGCGGATTGTAGAAGCCTCTGCCCCTTCATGGGAATGGAGTTGGCTGTGTTTGGGAGTGGTTCTTTAAGTGGTCGCGTGTGTAGGGGTTGCTCGTGTAAGTCGAGGAAGATGGAAGCACTCGTTCAAACAAGAAGGGAGCATGAAGAGGCAATTACAATCACAAAACACCAACCCTCGAGGACATGACCTTCGAGAGAAACTTCAAAAACAGCTTAGAAATCACAAGGGAAAGAAATTACACGAGCTGGGGAGGCATTTTACCGTTTCGAGGGCTGCCCCTGCCCATTGACACGGGATGCTTAGAAAAGATGGGGAACCTGGGCGATGATGTGCTTTCACGTGGCGATAAGGATGGTGGGATTTCTCTTATCGGACTGCAGGTTTAAGCGGGTGGGGCGCTTCATTGTGCGCAATGCAGGCTAAGACGCCATTGGCTTGTTTGACAATGGAATGTAGCTGATGACATAATCCGATTGTTCGGGCATGACGTAAGTCGCCAGCGAAGAGTGACGTGGTTGGTGATAATGTCGGAAAGAGCTGTCCAACATGCTTCAGAAATAGCAACCGAACCAGAAGAAGGTCATGACGCTAGCAATCGCGGCCGCCAAATGTGGAATCGTCCCGCTGCCGGTATCCAATGATACTGATGCTCGATGCCATTATCATGAACTGTATGAGGTATTGGGCCATACAAGTAGGAACCAAAATGCCGTCAGGTACGGTTATTCGCATTCCTATGAGGGTTCTAATTACTTGTATCGGCAGAGTGGTGCGTTTCTGGTAACGTTCGCATGTGCTACAAAAGTCCCATTTCAATAGGTAACAACATCACACCTCATTCCCGAGCTACTTCAACGTAGTTTGTGATCCTGTCTTATCACCAGCATCAGGCACTACCAATTGGGATGATACAGCGATTGCTCAATAACGTCCCCCGCGCCCTCGTCTCGTAGATTCCGTGCTACACACCCAGTAATTACTTATCTTGCTTGCTCCCAACATCTCCCTCACTCACCTTCAACTGCCCAATCCTTGGAGATCACCAGAGCTCGCATCTCGCCAAGCCCCGATGTTCAAACAAGCATACGACTACATCCTCCACCAAATCGAAGCCATGAGTCTCTCGAGCCCGAAGCAGGACGGACCTTTTGAGCCGTCGCCGATTGATGTTCTCGTCCTCAAGGCTATGATCCAAAAAGCTAGGGTCCTGCCTCCCGAAATCGTCGATAGCATCGTCGAGTTCGCAGAGTACTGGCCATGCTCGCATAGCTACGTCGACTATCGCAATCCCGTTACGGGCCACGAGTCCAAGGCGTTTAGACAGGATGCTAATACCATGCTGGTGCGTCCCTCTCCCGGGGCCCTCCTCTTCGTCCCTCGATCTGACTTGTAATGAAAACTAATTGGAGCCGTCTTCTTTGTTTTATTGTTTTTAGATCCGCACACCACCCGTTGGATTCCGTAACCCGTTAACGGACCGTTATGCGACTGACGGAACTATCCCGGCAGAGGTCATGAGGAAGGAGTGCGAACCTAAGCATTTTGAGCAGAGTCTCGGCGAAGCCATGCCTCTTCTAAGGAACCCCGTTCGGAAGATTGTGTTTACCATCAAGAGCCGCGATCAAGGCTGGGGCGGCGGAGCCAATGGCGCTACGTATCACGGGTCGTACACTTGGTTCGAAGCCGGGCTGGAGCGGTTCGACCCTGAAGGCAAATGTCAGTTGCTGTGACCAGTTGAGCTTTCCGGCAAGAACGCTTATTTTGACTATTCTTTTAGGCATCGACGAGGAAGAGGGAAAAGCATGCAGCCACCGCCCAGTCGACAAGCCGGACCATTTCCTTCCATACTGCAAGCTCAGATCGGTATACCCCGAGCCGGCACTTATGGTCGACGGCCGAATCCACCTCCACCACCCGCTTCTGCCGGACTCCAAGCACCTCATCCAGTGCAACAAGGTCGCGGGTCGATCGCCGATGACGCACACCATTACGTGGAGCTGGCTCGATGACATCGATCCCAAGTCTGACGAGGCCGACGATCTAGTGTTGTTCGGAAGGGGGAAGGAGACGGGCGACGGGGAGTTCGTGAGGAATTTGAAGGTCGGGGATGTCATTACTGTGTGGGCCAAGACGAGGTTTCCGGGGTGGGTGAACAATGTCTACAGCGTCAAGGTTGATGTGTACTGGGCGGTGTAGGTTGGGGATTGTGACATGGCCATGGTCGTTTCCACGGCCATGACTGAGGGGCGAGAGCCGGATAGCGTTGTATTATTGACAGGGCGTTGGGGTGTTTGATGCCATTAGCGTTGATACCGATATTCCTCGCATGGGAGGTTTATTCCAATACATTTTTTTTACACAATGGCGTAGGCAACTCTCGTGTATAAGCATGCTCGCCTGGGATGTTAATATTCAAGCTCGAGGTGATCCTCATGATCGTCATCCCCCTATTTCTGAATTACAATGGGATCTAATGCCAGTTCAGGACTTCTCACGTGAACGTCAATAATTCCACTTCGCAGTTTCCCAAGTCATACAAATATTATGTTGAGCTGACGTCGATGGAGCAAGGGTCGCTCGGGGTACGCGACCATTGTCAAAAGATCAATTCAATCAATCAATCTGAATCGCGTGGTGGCGCAATGCTTCAGGTGCACAAGTGCACGAGTGACTGGAATGCAGAGAAACCGCACATATCGGACTCAAACTAACTCCCTCGACCTAGGCACCAACATCCCCTTTTTGGAGTAAATATCAACAAGCCAGTATTGACTTGGTTTCTAGTCTCTTTTTCGACATTTCCCAGCTACAGAACATTGACTTTCACTGTTTCAAAGAGGAACGAACTCTCAGCGCCCCTTGATATAATACTCCATTACTTCGCGTACAAAGATGTCAGTCTTATGGTATGCATATCCGCCTCTCCATCCCGAGATCCTCACAAACTATTCTGCCAAGCTCCTAACACAGATCGATTTAAAACAAAAATAGTCAACAAGGCTGCGCCGAGTGGTCGGCAAACCGCGTCTTCCTCTGCGGCCACCCGCAACAACTGCTCGACACCGAATGCTTCAAGACGTTCTGCGCCGTCGCAGAGGCATCTCATGATAAAAGGTGCGGCGGCCAACCACGGAAAGCCGTCCTCGGCTCGAAGAAGCTGAATGAGCCTTGCGGCGAGTGCAAGGAGGAGAAGAAGTGGAAATTGTGCAACGGTGTGTGGGCGCAGTTGTAGCGCCTGCAGGAACTAGAAATGGAACTGGACAAACCCGCATGGACTGAGATCAATTGATTGATCAATTGTTCCCAGCGACCAGCGACCAGCTCCAAGCCAGACCTGATCGAGAGCCAGCAGCCTGGCGTTTCATGCACCACGCGCCTTAATAAGCCTCACCTGATACAGGCACCTGCAGCACGAGTTACACCGTTGGCGCCTGGAGCGAGGCGCTATTTACACCACTCTACACTATTACAACCGTCGACAGAACCAGCATCATCAATTGAGACGGCCGTGATTCTGGCCTCGACTATCCATGATGTGGATCGATGACGGCCGTTTGCGTCACCAACCCATTCCAGAATCACAGCCGACTATTATTTCAACTTTTTTCCTTTTGTCTTCTTTATCTCCCTAGACTGGGCTGCGGGAAAGAAGGAAAGAGCGTCTGGCCATCCTTCTCCCTGCATAAATAGCAGAGGATGTCGTCGAGGTTTGCCCGTGGAATTGGAATTCTAAGCTCACCCAGCCAAAGCAGAGCGAACCCAAATCCTTTCCGAGTTTTCAATCATTGTTCATCTTTCCAAAGGCTTTCACACCGAGTACGCCCCAACATCGCGACGATGACGACCTTTACGCATAAGCAGCTCGATATACCCGTAACCCTTCCCGAGGGCCTTACAGAGACTGAGATCTCGACCTTTAAACCATTCAATGTAAATCTCCCACTTCAAATTAAGAAATTTAATTAGTCTCTGAACGAATCACAATCCCAACGTTACCTGACCAGTAACCAAGACTTACACTTAGTGCATGTATGAAATCTAACTGCTAACTTCACTCCAGAACTGGCTCACGACGCTCACCAACTCCCTCAAGCTCCAAAGCACAAACCCCAACCACCCCTTCCACGCAGACCCCTACACCCTGCACTCCATCACCATCCAAGCCGTCGACCGCTTCGCCAAAAACCGCCTCGGCTTCGTCAAACTCGCCGCCACCCTCGCCAACGCTGCCGGCGAAAAGCTGCCTAGCGCCGTGTTCCTCCGCGGACCCAGCGTCGCCATGCTCGTCCTCCTCGTGCCCGATGACGCGCCACCCGAGTCCGATGAGCGGTATGCTGTGCTGACGGTTCAGCCGCGCGCAGCGGCCGGATCCTTGGCTATGGTGGAGCTACCCGCGGGAATGGTCGATGACGGATCTTTCTCTGGCGCCGCGGCGAAGGAGATCCAGGAGGAGCTTGGTATCGAGATCCCAGAGTCTGAGCTCACCTGTCTCAGCGATCTTGCGAAACCTGCGGACTCCGGAGAGGAGGCGTTGCCTTTGGCGATGTTTCCTTCGCCGGGGGCTTGCGACGAGCATATCACCATCTTTATGCATGAGAAGCGTGTTGCGCGGCATCAGTTGAAGGAGTGGAGCGGCAAGTTGACGGGTTTGAGGGATGAGGGGGAGAAGATTACGTTGAAGCTCGTGCCGATGAGGGATCTTTGGCGGGAGGCTTCGAGGGATGCTAAGGCTCTTTGTGCTGTGGCCTTGTGGGAGGGTCTGCGGAGGGAGGGTAAGCTGTGAAGACTCTAGTGTTTACGAAATGATGAGATCTTATGAGAGGCCGCGACGGCCGCGTAGACGGAGGCATATTCTCTCTTAGTCCCATAAATGTGTCTAGGCAATACATACATTTTAAACAATTGTTTCTAAAAGTGCATTTTCTAAAGTCTAAACTTCTTGGCCAACTCGACCCCCTCAGCGAGAGTGCCCACCCGCGCATCAATGGCACAGCCCTCGGCCTCGAGACGCTTACATTCCTCCCAGAGCTTCGACAGAGGCACCACGAAGACCTCGATGAACTCGTCCTCCTCGAGCGCCGGTTTGGGGTTCTGGTTCTCGGGGAGGGACATGTCGACGGTGAGGTGGACCATGCGTAGATTCGTGTTACAGAAACCGGGGTCTACATGGGGAGGCAAACCGAATGAAAAGGAACACGTTATGAGCTACAGTTTCTGGGGAGGTTTAAAAAGGGGGGGGGAATGGACTTGCCGTTGAACATGATGGGAGAGGTGGCGATGGGAACGCCGACGTATCCCGTTTCTTCTTTTAGTTCCCTGATGGCGCATTCTTCGGCGGTTTCGGATGGGTCGATGAGGCCGGCGGGGACTTCGATGGTGACTTTTTCAACGGGGGGACGGAACTGTTTCTGGAGGATAATCTCGGGGCCTATGGAGAAGGACGCGGGACGCACAAAATGAGTAACAAGAATGGGAAAGAAATATGGAAGAGTTGTTACTCTTCTGCTAACCTGTAGGCTTCTCTAGGATCGCGACGATGCCAACGCCATCAATATCGCTGCCTTGAGGACGCGTCGTGCGCTCGGCTGATTCCCACGTCCGGGGCTGGCCATGGGCGTCTTGATACTTGATCCTAAAGGTATCCAAGGAGGCAATTGAGCTTCTTGTCTCGCTGATGAGTCGGTTCGGAGCCCAATGCTACGTACCTGACCAACTTTGTCCATACGGCGTCCTTCTCGGGCTGCGGCGCGGGGTATGGTCAATTCAGCTTCAATTGCGGTCTTCGTTATTGGTCTTTTAGATCGAGAAACTTACGAGGGGCTCGCGCTCCGTGACTTTGGAATTTGAGAGGGACATTTTTTTTTTCTTTTCTGGCTTGGAATAAAATACCTCCGGTGTTGTTGAAAATGAGAGAAGCCAGATAAGGAAACGTGAAGCTTGAAGTTCAGTCATTGATGGTGGGGTAAAAAGTGCCCCGCGCCGAAAGTGGAAAACGCGCTGCTGCCGCTGAAGCGATTTGGGCAGTTGGATCCGATGTTGGATTCGGACGTCCCGGCGAGGAAGAGTCGCGAGACAGTGGAAATGGGGAGGGTCTTCAATTGCTCCAATTTAAATCTAGGCTTACTTTGAGGGCATGCCTCAATTGATCTTGCCAAGGTTCATTCTAAGCCAAACTCACCAGTGTCATTGATAAGCTGTACACAGATCATCACAAGCCTTGGCCAAGGGTGAGAGAATAGAAACATTCAAGTCGACAGACCCAAGTCCGCAGACTCGAGACTTAAACTTCATAAATTCATGACCAGGCATCAACTAGGTAGGTAATCCACAAAGCTCTCGTCTCCCAAAAACGAGGCATCTTCCAACGCCGTGCCATAATGTAAAAGAGCTATATATGCCTTGGAACAAAGAAAGGATGAAAACACTCCGAAAACCTGCAAACGACCCCCTTGACGCCCCGTATTGCCCCCACAAAAAACCGTAGAAGAATTTTTCATTTGTTTGTCTTTTTGGATTTCCCTCCGAGCCATCTGTCAAGCCCTAATGCGCCTAGCTGTGTCGTGCTGCTGCCTGTGCAAACTGCTCCGCCTGTATCCTCTCCAGTTCTTCCAGCGACAACCCGCTCTGTGCGAGTTTATCACCCCTCTTCTCACGGCCCTATGAATCCAAGTTAGCATATGATAATCGACAATGGCAAAAGATCCGAAAAATCCCAGTAAAAGAAGGAGGGGGGGAAGCATACCTTTTGGACTTCCTTGTGCTCAGCCGCCGCCTCGACGACGGCGGGCACATAATCGGAGAAGCCAAGTTGCTCGAGTGCTTTGGTGATGTGGTCGCAGGCAATCGTCTTCTTGGCCTCCTTTTCGGAGATCTCGTTGGCTTCGGAGGAGATGAGGGTGATGAATTCGACACAGCATTCTATGAGGAGATCGCGAGCTTCCTTGGAGAAGCTGCAGCCGCTGGAAGGTGGGAGAATTTCTGTGACGATTTTTTGGACGGTAGCTAGATAGATTTAGCGGATGGAAGTCGTTATAGGGAGAGGCAAGGTGCTTGACTTACCCTTGGGAAGGCTGAGCTCGTCGTTTGCTAGGAGATTTAAAGTTAGTATTTAGTATTGAGTACCTTCTTAGACGCCTATGCAGTAGCAAGTGTGTGAATGAGGACGGTAGGGAGTCACCCGACGCCACCTTTCGCGTTTGGATCAGGTCAGGCTGAATGATGGATTGGAAAAGAGCTCCATCTTGCACTTTGAAAGCACAAAACCATCCCCGACCAGTGCAGCCAATTTGAACATGGCTATAGAGGACAAGGCAGAGACAGAGCTGTGCTGCAGCGCAGGAAAGGGAGCAATGCAGGGTGTAAGTGTAAGTGGAAGTGGAGCCAAGATCATTAAATAATGAGCCGCACTAGCTAGCCCTGGAACGTAGCGCAACTGCGCAAGTGCCACGGCCACTGCCACTGCCACTGCCACTTCCACTGGCGGCCCAACGGCATGGCCTGAGTTCAAGAAGGCCCAACCCTCAATAGCCACGCGTAGACTAATGACGACAACAACAGATAAGAGAAACATTAAACATCAAACATCATACATACCGGTAAACTCGTGATCAGACATCATAAAGGATTCCAGCAACGGTCTCTGGTCGTCGTAGTGGTTGTCGGTAGCTTCCCAGAGGACAACACTATTGGGTAGCGTCGACTGCGGGGCCTGTAGTGTCCTCGGGCGACGCGAAATAGCAAGGATCCGTGGGTGTGGGTGAAGAAAGGGACCTTCGGGTCAGAGGCACTGGGAGGAGTAAAAAAAGAAAAATAATATGCACTCCTTTGGAAAAAAACGGTCCCCGAATTCCCAACAAGCTCCCTCGACAAGAATAAAAAAAACCTCCTTTTGTTTTTCCTTTTCTTTTCTTCTTCTTTTCGCTTTGTTAGTGAAGAACGCAATGATTCGATATTATGTCGGCCAGGACGCGTCCGGTTGCTCTGATGAGATGTCGGAAAAGGTTATTGATGTAATACAGGAAACGAGATTCGAGGGGAGCTATCAGACTCGCGAAAATGTGTGTGAGGGGCCCCGAGCTTTTAAAGTTGGAGACGCCTTCAGATCAATTTGGGCAACCCCCCGGCTACAATGTACAAACTACAAAGGGGCTCCAAGACCTTGGGACTCATTGGGAGAGATTTTGGAACGGCTGCCTGGTCTGTGTGACCTGTTTGCCTGTTTTCAGGTGGCGTCAAGTGGCTAAGATGAAAATGTTGGTGGGAAGAGAGCCTCAGAGGTGATCGCGCACGGGCCACAAGGGTCTCCAGTCCAATAAAAGAGATTTCGTCGCAGCTTTTTTTCTTGGAGGCCAATTTTTTCTTCTTCCTTCGCCTCCATAGCAGAGCCTCAAAGCTTTCCCTTCAACGGTGTGCTCGAAAGAGAACCCAATTCTTTGCTCGCGCGGCTTCCGTCCGTGTATCATTTAAAAGGATGGCTCGTTTATTTGTTTGCTACTCGTAGCATTCCCGCTAACCGGCTGCTATCCTTGCAAGCTCCTGGGAGCCTCATTCAGGTAGGCAGGCAATCCTTCCAGATTCCCTTACTCTATACTCGACGCACTACATGATGAGATATGTTGTCGCCCCAGGCTTACGAGGCTGCGGCCTCTGTGGTGATCGACTTGTCAAGCCAAACAGACGTTTCTGATGGTGCTCTCGAACCCTGTCATTGTAACCGGATACGCTACGAGGATAAAGCTAACTCGTTTCAAGTTCCCAGAACGAAGCCTTTGACGGCGGCCTGTTCCTGTAAGCGTCTCCCGGTCTTTCTACGTCTCACAGCCGGAAACCACATGATGTCGAAGAATTCTTCAATGTGCTATCAAATACCGATTATTTGATGACGGATTCATGAAGCCTGATCAACCTCTTCCGGCTGCCACGAGTTTTCAATGGACCATCCAAAAGAAATCTTCGATACTAATTCTGGTCTCAAATAGTGGTGTCATGATGATCCTGCTCAAGACCCGGTGGGCTCCATGGAAGACTCGACGCTGATCATGGAAACTCTTTCATCTTCAAGTAAGGTAGGGCAAAAACTGGCTCTCTTTCTGTCTATTGATATATTTGGTTCATGATGCAACCCGATTTCCATGCTAATACTGAAATCCACGTGTGGATTAAAAAATCGAGCTTTTCATCTTTCGTCTGACTTGACCCCCTATTCTTCGTCTTACTCTTGTCTTTCCAAACTATGTCATAAAGACCAAAACTAACTCGTGCAAAGTCTGTAATAGATATTTATTCGTCTCTGTAGGGAGCCAGCTCTGGCCCCGTCACCCTATTCTTGTTGTTAGCAGGCGTGCGTGATCCGCGCATCTAAGCATCTGGGACTGTCGGTGGGACGACGCACTTTAAGAACTTTCCGGTAAAATCCCGCCGCGGGTTGACCACAAAGCGGGCTATCGTATGCCCAGGCACCTCTGGTTTCAACAAGTCGCCCTTCTCGAAGGCATCCTTAAAGCCTTGCAAGTCTCTGGGCTTCATCGCATCGCCGGCCTCGCGGATTAAACGCTGCATGTCGGTATCGACTCTCCCGGGGCTGAAGCTGACGCTCGTAATATCGGGCTCCTCCACCGCAAGGTGTCCAGTCAAGGAATGGAGGGCGGCCTTGGAGCTTCCATACGCACCCCATGCCGTGTAGCAGGATACCGCTGCTCCCGAGGATACCCATGCCACACAACCCTTGGACTTGCGCAGTTCAGGAATTGCTTCTTTGAGCTGTGAACCGGCTGTTAGTGTCTTCCAAGCGGAAGCGGGACTTGGAGAGGACATACTAGCCCTAGTGCGCTGAAGAAGTTGATGTCGTAGAGCTTCTTCCATTCCTCCAGGCTAGCGTCCTCGACTCGGGCAATAGGAGCTAGGACTCCGTGGTTCACCACCAAGCCGTCGAGCTGGCCGAATGCGTCGACGGCGAGCGAGGTCAGTTTCCTACCAATCTACGCTACTTGTTAGTGTTGTCGGTCGTGGTAGACGCTACGACGGAGCGGACGGGAGCAATCTCTCAGGAGTGTCGTTTCTTCTTGCCTCTGGGTCTGTAATGTCACCGGCTACAAATTCAACACGACCCGGGTAATCTGCCTTGAGCGATTCCAAGGGGTCCCGGGATCGTGCTGTAACCACTACGCGGTGGGATGAGTTTAATAGCCATTTAGCGACTGCTAGTCCGATGCCTCGACTGGCGCCCGTAATAATAATTACTTTTGAAGGCATTTTGAGCCGAAGTAACTTTGTGTTCCTTGCGATATGTGAGGTTGACATGTGCTGCGGGTTGCGTTGTAGTGGGGTTAATTGCAATTATGAGGAGACTTTGATGTCCAGAGATTGCACGTGATCCGCTGACGAGAGATTATCTCATGGACGACACTTTCTTCTACTCCAAGCATTTCTAAGTTAAGTCAACACCTCAGTTTGAAAGTTTACTGTTTCTCGGAGTTATTACTATTATCATTCTGGTTGTATTTTCTTCTGGTTTTACTATTTATTTACTTCCCTGTGTACGCACCGGACATTATTTATCTCTGGATTTTTTTTTTCCGGACTTATTATTTCAGTCGAAGAGAGTGACTCCATGTTGTTCCCTCAAAGTGAAAGTGTGAAGTAATGGAGAAGGAGCGATCATGGCGTGGGAGCTCTTTCCTCGGTCGAAGTTTCGAAACATCAATGATGCATTCCAGAGTTTATCTTTAGCCTTCTTCCTCCAGGTTCTTCATGCTCCCCTCCCTTCCACACACCCTATCCTCATTCCTCATACTTCCATCAATATTTGCCATCCTGGCCGTCCTCTCAATCAGAATACACGCATCCACCACAAGACTCAGCATACGGCATGGCCGTGGACGTTTCTCCCCGACTCCTTGCGGAGTTGCCGCCTGCTAAACTCTCAATAGATGAAATCTGGATTCATCACCCAGGTTACCCCGAGTACTCAAACAATCTGCTGTCCTTTCCCCGGGTCGAAAAAGTAAGGGATTCGGACGCATTGGGTGTGCGCCATTGGGTGATCCTGCTCGCGTGTCAGATAGTGGCCGGAAACTCCTTTGATGCTGGTTACTTGACATTGGACAGAGATGGCCGGCACCGTGTGACCACAAGCCCGGACGGTTTGTTGACGGAGAGCAAGTATTATTTTAGAATCCCCGATCTTGGTACGTAAAGTAGCCGGTCAATAAGTTCGCGCATTTTTTGCTAATTTTTTGTTATTAGACGAATACCCCATCGTCCCAAGCTTCCAAGATTGGCAATTTCCGCATCACCGTATCCCGGACTCATGGACAGACACCTTGGGATCGGATGATCGCACGACCAGTCGCTGTGGCATAACCAATGTTTCTTACGCCATTAAGAGGGCGCATCTCATTCCAAAAGAGGAAGAAGATTGGTTTGCCAACAATGGCATGGTGCGATATGGAGCCGAAAAGAACATTGACGATGAGGCAAACATCCTCCCGCTGAGAAAAGATCTGCACAAATGTTTTGACGATAAGTGGTTTGCTTTTGTCCCTGATATCGTCGAAACCGGCAGCGAGGAGGCGGCCTCTCCATACGTGTCGTGTATTCTTTCTATGCCGGCAGCTCAACTGTGGCCTACCTACCATAACATTATTGTACGGCATCTCCACCCACGCTCCCGCCCTCACCTTTTCGCTCGTTTTGCCTGGGCTGTACTGTTGAAGGTCAAACCGTTCGTCACCTCCGGCCCTGCGCGAAAAGTTATTCGTCTTTCCTTCAACGATAAAGGCGAGGCGGAGTACAACATCGAGAGGCTCACTACGACGGAACTTCGACGTCTTTACGGCGGTGGCGGGCGGCGTTCTGTCTCCGCGCGAGGGAAGAAGAGAAAGCGTGGCACAGATGATACAACACAAGATGAGAGTGCCTTTCCGTCATCCGATGATGATAACGATATTGATCTCGACGAGGATGGCCCCTGGAGTGAGACAGAGAGTGGGGACGGTAAAGATATCATTTCTGATATCAAACTGGAGCCAAAGGGAAAAGTCGGGGTAGAGAACAGATTTTCCGACGACATGCTACGTATGATCAGTACTTAGGTACTGTAAAGGCAGGAGTTGACGGATTTCCGCGCTGAGATGATCGAGCTTCTGCATCAAGACCTATGCTGCATTAGACGTTCCTAGATTAAAATACGAATTCCTACCAAAGCTGACTTTCGAAAAGAAATTCGGGATGAAGAAATCCCAGTATGGCCCATGCGATCCGCGTTTGAACCCCGTTTGTGCAACATTACCCTAGGCAACAGTCTTCGAGTGCTCATTGGGCAGCCGCTCTCTCGACTTCCCAGCCACAATAAACGACTTGGGCAGGAAAGGGATACCTCCTTTTGATGCTTCCCTCCTTTTCTTCTTCTTCCACCCCCGTTTTTTTTCTTCACAGAGCCCGAATGTCACCAACTCCTAGACCGTCTTACCTGGCCTATGTCCTGGCTAAGTTTCTGGAAGGGGGCTACCTGAATCTGTGCGGGAAGCAGAGGGTCTCTTAGCCCCATAAGGCTGGATGGTATAAATCGGAAATGGCTTCTTCGCGCCGGAAGAGAGACATCTACTTCCATGCCGACTTCAACCTTCGGCACCTTCTCAAATTAGCGGAACGGCTCCGAGGTCGAGGGTGCACCTGTAACGAGTCTCAATCACCCAAATCAGGAGCGTTCAACTTTGTGATATTTCTTGAGTTCGATGATGGCGTAGAGTGGGGGTTTCGGGCTCCGTCCTCAAGATATGCTGCTGCTCTTCAAGGGGATGCCGCTGGCCGTCTTCTGGCTAGTGAGGCCGCTACCTTGAAATACATCCGGGAGCACACCTCTATTCCTGTACCGGAGGTTTTCCATTACTGGTATTTTATTCAAGCCTTAGGCTACATGTAGTGTCTTGAGCTAACAGCTGACAGCGCCTCCCACGAAAATGATATCGGAATTCCATATATCCTAATGAGCAAGGCCTGTGGCCATCCCCTTGGGACGTTCGACTGGCGAACACATACCCATGAACTCCCCAAGGCGAAAGGGTTTTCGACGCCGGAACGAGTTTTGTCAACAGAGGAGAAAGAAAAGATTCTGCGACAGCTTGGGCGCTACGCTCGCCAGCTATTTAGCCTTCGTTTCCCTTCAATAGGATCACTGTTTGAGGGTGATGAGGGCTATTACATCGGCGAATGTCTTTCCCCGGGACACGTCCTCTCGTCCCGCGAAACGATTGAGAATCTCCCGCGTGGCCCATTCTCTAGTGAAGAGGATTATTACCTCTCTCTCGCCACAGCGCTTCGGCGACATGCCGAAGAACTTCCAATGGGCCACCATGTCCTTCGTGCGCCCATCCCCGTCCCGCAAGAATATCCCACCTACGCCAAATACTACACCGCGACCGATCGCTGGAATGATTTCGCGACCCTTGAAGGGATAGTAGAATCGAGCGTAAATCGATTGCAATATTGCCTCGCGAGCGACGTCCTTCGCGACTCCATTATCCCCCATATGATCCGTCCTACCGACCAGTTGTCCCCCGGCTTCCCCCTCTACCACCACGATATCAGCATCCAGAACCTCTTCGTTGATGAGGACTTGAACATCACTTGTGTCATTGACTGGGCGTTCTCTTCTACTGTTCCGCCGGCCCAGCTGCTCGCCACCCCAGGCCTCCCACATCCCAGGGATTTGGTGTTAGATTTACCCCTGGTAATCGCCTTCCGCTCCGGCTTCGAGGGTGAGAATAAGAAGGGTGTAATCGAGTCCGATGACTGGAAGGTTGGCCAGATGGTATCGCGATTCACGACCCTGGTGAAGCTGGACGCTTTACAAGATTACCACCACTTGGAGGCACTCTGGGCACGCACTCGGGAACTTATAACTCCTGGAGATGAAGGAGACGACACCAATACCCTAGCTGCTACTTTGGCAACGCGAAGCACGACGCGGGAAGCCCACGTGCTAGCCAGCGAACTCGCAGCCGATGACGAGCCTGAAAGCAAGATTCAGAAGGAGGAGAAGGAGTACTTTGATGTAGTTGGGGTCAGGAGACTGGCAATAACGCGCAAGGTAGTTTTGGCATCCAAGATGAACCCGCGATTTGTGGCAGAGGCGCGGCTGTGGAGATGTATTGATGCAGTTTTGGAGTATTACGATGGGCAAGAGGAATCTACATAGAAGGGGCGGGCGGTCTCAACAAGAGCTGGAGCGTTTCGATTTCCGTAACGGCTTGCATTTCATATTTCTTAGATTTTATATCGTAGAGCACTCATCCTCAATGAACCTTTCCAGCTCGACTTTATTACAACACCCAAGCCGGACCTCCACCTTAACACTCTGTGTTTGGTCCTCTTGGTCTCGGCTGACCTCTCCAAGTTTGTATGCTAGCTTCTTCCAGATTACCTCGGGACTTGTCCTTCATAAGATCAAGGCAGTGAAGACTTCATAAAGCTTTGAGGCCCGAGGGTAAACTGAGCATAGTTCGTGCACAGGCCCTAGCATGCTCTGCTAACATTGATCGACTTGCCCAATGCCACATTCAATATCACGAGTCGAACACCCCACACCAAGGCTGAAGGATTCCATGGCGCTTCACAGGCCAATCCTAAATATAATTATATGACGTCAATATCCGTCTGGCAGGCAAGTACCGAGGTGTGAAGGGCACTTGCTGCCTACTAAGTACTTCGGAGGAGTTTCCGGCCTTGTTCCGTCGATGGGGCTTGATGAAATGGGTGCTGCCTACCTGCGCCTACAAAGGCAACTGCTTCGTAGATCTTCGGACGAATTATGCACCCATATAGACATAGAGGAGGCTGGACTTTTAACGACGCGTCACCTGTTATTCTCTGTTCTATGGCGTACGGAGTATACGGAGTGCTAGGGCTTACCTTTGCTTTTCTAGAAAAGCCGGGGCCTGGAGGCAAGTCTCTTGCCAAAGTTCGGCGTCCGGCATCCGAACGAATCTCGTAACTAACAACGAACGCTTGGATCAATCATTGATCTTTTTCCAACCAGCGAAGTAAACTAGTGTTCTGGGAAGGTCAATCGAGAAGGGAGGAAAAAAAAGAAAATTTTCAAAATCTCGTATGATACCTTTTTTTTCCAGAAGCGATACCTCGGGTGATGGTCAACCTCATCCCCCAGCCCTAGCTTCCACCACGATCGCCAGGTCGAGAAGCGATCGATACTTTTCCTTCAAGCCCTGCCGTGATCGTGATCCCGAAGCCAACTCACCTGGGACAAAATTAGCGCCTGGTGCCTTGCAGAGTGTCTTATTCCCAAGGGCAGCATGACCAAATGTCTCATGCCAGCTATTGGGCACCTTCAACGGGTTAAACGTGTGGGAGAAGGGCATTAATGCAAGGCATTGCCAGCGAATATATTTAATTCCATCACCTGCATGTCTTGAATGCCTCCCTCATGAGCCCTTAGAATGGAGGCCAGAATGCGCAGGTTCGTAGCACTGTCCAGTCGTAGAGTCGGAAGCTGCCCAGGCGTTTGGCGGTGGGAGCGCCCGCAAAGGAGATGAGAACGCACTGACGTAGGTGGTCGCCGAATGGGTCGAACTGGACAATTTGGATGCGCCTGTGATAAAGTGGATGCAGATACATATCGCCTACTTCGTACATAAACTGCATACGCATACATACAGATACATAAACTATGCGTACATTACATGCCAGGCTATGAACAGGAACAAATGTCAAGAAAGTTGAGTTCTGATCAGGAACCACCCGTCCCTGAAACGGCACGCGATGGCGTGGTTGTGACTAAATCATGCAAGGGACGAGGAAAAACCTTGGGTTTGTTGGCACCATTTATTTTTGGGTTTTGACGAAGTCGAGGTGACTGCGACGACTGTGATAAGCACAATGTGCTGACTCTTAACCATGATGTCAGTTCTCGTGGTGCAGATCATTTAAAACGAGGTGTTCCCAAGGGGCAGAATAAGACGGGTTGGAAAGAGCTGCACTAAAGCTCGAAGAGGGAAGCCGCCGCGTACGCTAAAGGACGGCGATGATGTCAAATACGATGGAGTTGATGGGGTCGATATGCAACCTCTTGTGAGATCTACCTCGGTGAGGTGTGTTGATGTCATTTTGTACGAAGTAGTGCCTGCCTCTAGTTCGACTGCCACGCTGGAGGGAGACATAACTCCGCGGCCAGACTTCGGAAGACCGTTGGGTGTCGGAGAGCGGAGAGGTCCTCTGCGACACTGGCCTGACTCTATCAATATCACACTTTTTCTCTCGCCGGAGGAATCGGATCAGTGAACAAACGCCTGGCATCGGTAAACTCCAACCTTGCGAGTAGCACGTGGGGACGTGGAGACGAGACGGCAGCGGGCAGCGGGCGGCGGAGGAAACAAAAATCTGGGTCCGTAGCCCGATGATGTTACCTCGTGGGCCTCGTACCATATTGAAGTCGTTTAAAGTCGGTAAACGCCGATGTGAGCCATGAGAGACTTTCTTTGGTCCCCGTTCGCTAGGCTGGCTGTTCTTCTTTCTCTCGCAGGCCCGTGCATTTTGTGGACTGAGGAAACGAAGAGTGAAGGGGAGAAAAGACACCAACGAAGTTTCGACCTGTCATATTCGATATATCCACCTCTCCCCACACCGTTACCCGTTGCCGTTGTGTCAAGGAAACCAACCCTGCAAGTCCGGCGTCCGCGTCATTCGTATTTTTTAACCTGCGCCTTACGAAATAACTTCGTACGAAGCATCCCGTATCGGAGATCTGAAACTTTCAATCGCCTTGTGGGATCCATCACGGCTCCATATTTTTCGTGGACCCTCTTATGACACGATTCCTTTCGTAGGCGGCAGTCTATCAACGTTGATGTTTCCAGTGGCTGGCTAGGCAGTAGGATATCTCGCTCGAGCAGGCAATAAATCTGAGGCACTGAGTTATGGCTCGCCCTAGGGAAAGCAGCAGCCTACGGTGTGGTACATTAGAAATTGAAGATTGCAAATCGTGTGGCGTTGGTAATCGCACTCTCTACCATTTTCCAATTTATAATCGTCAATGTCACCTAAACTTGGCCTACGCCAAGACTCACGAGAACTTCAATGACGATGACCTTCAACAAGTCACTGGGTACAACCTCAGACTGGGTCCCCCTGCACTCCATCGCGGGGCAAAGTATCCTCTACTTTAGCTACCTTCGTCCTTTACCGCACTTCTGCAAGGGGTCTTGGAAATCAACGACACCATCCCCAAAAGTTATCGTGAGGTCATGAGGGGTGCGTTGGTGCACGCACATTTTCTTCTTTTTCTGTCTCTCCGAGGTCGGGTTTAACGCATTCCGAGCCTATCCCATTGCGAGAAGCCCTTGCAGCGAAGATTTTTGGAAAAACCACCAACGGGGAGAGATGGTTTTTTTTTAGTCTCTTCTGGAGTTGGAGGGAGGTGAGACCCCCCACACTATCGAGGTTGGCGGGAACCAACACTGAGCGGTGAAGAAAATATATGGTAATCACGAAGAAGAAACAGAGAAAAAGGAATGTAATGCAAATGTGGTAGCGGTAATTGGAAGATCGGGCTGGCCTACCAGAACGGAGAGGAAAGAAATCTACAATTACCGGTGTAGGCGATAGAAAAATTAAAAAAAGTTCCTAGCGCGTGGGATATCAGCTGCATTAACAAAGAAAACCCCGAACTGAGGCCTCGAAGCTGCCTTTGTCCTCGGATTGGATACCAAGCAGTATTGTGGCTAACGAATGGAGTCTCCGAAGAGGTCGATCGTGGAGAGGAAGGAAATAAAAAAAAAAATCAGGAAGATCCATCGGCCAGAACATCCAAATGGAGCCCGTGTGGGGTCTTTCCCTTCGGATCATCTGGGAAGAATTGATGTTTCCATGAATGTTGGTTTTCTTTGGTCAATCTTGGAAACCAACTTAAACGTGAAACATCAATGCTGTCATTGAGGCAAACAAAAACCTGCCTAGATTGATGTTTGCCACCGACATCAAAAGGTTTACGAATCTGTATCAGAATCAACCATGTGCGTCATTCTTCGAGTTTCAGTGCATCCAGCGCATCCGGAGTTTGCTCGATATCAATTTTGTTGAAGAGAGGAAGAAAACAAGTTGGATGGATTTAGTAAACTCCGGACGAGCGCCGATTCGGACCCAGAGAATGTCCGGCGGGGATTTTCTCGGACCTGAAGGACAGGGATTTGATCACTTCCGCATCTCGACTTGCTTTGAAAGAGAGAGTAGAAAAAAAATTTGCTTGTTTTTCTCATTTCCCGTTCAAGACATTCAAAACCTTGAAGAGAAAATTTGCAGTCGCCGTTAGCTTCGGGAACCATCAGCCTCTAGCTTCTCATCGCGTCCTTTTTTCACGATGTTCGTTCCTCGGAGATACCAAACCTGCAAGGGACTTCCATGATCGAAGATGACCAATTGCTCGCCATTGGCTAGCCTAGCCTAGTGGCCTAGCATCGGTAGTACCTAATGATTGATGGCCTGGCCAAAATCCTGAAAATCAGTGGGGTCTGGGGACAATATGCCAAGTCCAATATGTTCTTCAACCCTTGTCTTTTTTCCTTCTTTTCGAGGCTGGGAGCAGATCCTACGTCGGCCAAGACACGGCGTCATGTGGACAGCTTCCAAGAGTTGCCAGAGCCGGGGTTTGTCTTTGGCTTCTTTTCTCTTCTTTTTCAGACGAGGTAATAAACTACTCCGTACTTGTGTGGCCTGGGAGAGTCTCCAGTACTTTGTTGTAAGAGGACGGATATCGGCCTTTTTCCTTTTCGAGGTTGCGTTGGAAATATCGCAAATTCCAGCGCTCTTATTTTGTGTGCCTGGATTGCCCCAGCTACTACTTCGTACATATTCTACTTTTAGACGCAGAAGTACGAAGTAAGGGTCCTGCAAGGAGCAGGAGACTTTCCACGACGCCGAATCCTCGAAAACGAAAAAAAAACACCACGTCTAGAGAAATTGGAACACCGACCGCGGAATGAAGGTCATGTGGAGCAAAGGATCTGCTTTTTTCTCTTTTTCATTTTCTCTTTTTTTTTCTTCCTCTCACGATGTTCCTAGCCCTGACGTTCTGGGATGTCCCCGGTTCACTCCCAATACATTGGAGAGGGCTGGGAAACTAAGCTAGCTTCAATCCAAAACTGATCGTCTCTTGCTGTGATTCGACGAGAGTCCGTACCGTACCTGTCCCGAAGAAGCTGCTCTCCCGCCTTGATGGACAGACGTTACGAAGTAGATACTCTGCCGAAGTAGATGTCTCGTTCACTGTGCCGTCCATCTGGCGGTGTGAAAGCAATGGCCGATTTCCTGTGTATTCACGATCTCCCGTCTCCCCGAGGTCACCATCTGATAACCTCCATGTATAGCACCCAAGTGGTGTGTTCATCATCACATTCACGAGACGCAACGGACTGTTTCCCCAAACCCTTTAAGAAGTAGTTTATTAACATACTATCTTCTCGGTGCATATGGCAATCCGGGACTTTTTTTTTTTTTTTTTTTGGCGAGGCTCCACGGGCCTCGTGGTCCTCGGCTCTAAAACAGCCGCTGCAGCGGCACCGCTAATTTCGTCCCACATCCACGAGGTTTCCCCATCTATTTGCATCGTGTGGGCTGAGCTTGATACGAGATGAGGACGAGTGGGCTCTTGCTCTGTTACGAAGCATTAGCCCCGCGACCAACTCCAGTCTTGGCACACACATAGTCACTTTTTTTATCAAAATTGGGAACGAAAAGTTTTTGAGGCTTTGAATACGGCTTCTTTTTTAAATTGTATTCTTCGAATATTTTTGTTCTTTTCCTTCGCGGATGTATATCGTACAGGAGGATTATGCCAAAAATTAACAGGACAGGAAAATAAAAAGACCTCTTTTGTCCTTCCCTATTTTCAAGTGTTCCCATATCAATCGGAAACATCAAATACATATGATAAGAAATAGAAGTAGTGGTAAACGGATGTGGCCAGTGAAGGCTTCCAATCTAATAGTTAAAAGTGAAGTAAGGAGAAAAAGTAGAAGAAAGGAAATCGTGATACATGAGTGTCGTAAGAAAATAGTGTTGCGCCAGTGAGATGTGTTAATAAAAAATCCAACGGGAACGCCGGGCTAAGCTGAAAAAAAAAATAGTGGTGGGTATAATATCAATGTTGTACTTTTAGGAAATGGGTGGTCGTGGCTGAGCCTCGTATAAGTCGGTGCCGATCAGCTTGTGTGAGATAAGGTGTGATTTGCCGATGTAAGAGAATAGGCTTGTAGAGAGAGTGATAGAGTAAGAGAGAGAGGAAAGAAAGACTGATGAGGAGGAATGTGATAAGAGTTGAGTGAGTGTAAGTGAGAGAGGGCATGGCTTTCAGCCGACGGTCTGCGCCGACAGCCTCTCAATCATGCAGTCAGAGGAAACGTGAGCCTGGAAGACGATGCCTCGTCGCTTCCAGCCTCCACGCTTGACATAGTTGTCGATGCTGTTGTCCGACTCGCCAAGCGGTCTCCGCCTGGTAATGTTGACGGTGTTGCGTTTGTAAGAAAAGTTTTGCCATTGAGCGGCAGCAGGCTTCACATCGCGCTCCTCATTGAACATGTACTCGAGAGGAGGCGCCGTGGCGGTGGTAGGCGTCATGACTTGTTCTTCGGCCTCGGAGTCAGACTCGGTGGTGAGCTCGACCTCTTCATCTTCTTCGGTCTCCTCCTCGTCGTCGCTGCTGACAGTGGTGTTGATGGTGGACTCGGACCAGCGACTCCTAACCAGAGTAGGTCTCTGGAGCATGGCAAGCTTAAGAGCGAAGTAATCGGGGACCTCCTCAACCTCCTCCTCGGCGTCGCCGTCCCTATCGTGATCGGTTCGGAGAGAATCGGTGGCGCACGGAAGCTCGAGTTCGCTGAACTTGGGAGCTATCCTTCGGGGTTGGGGCGCGTGGTACCGAGGCTCATCGTGGTCGACGACGTGGATGAAGGGCCTGTCGGCGAGCCTGGGGGGTGCCTTGAATGTGGGGTGGAGGTTGAGGGGATCGAATTCGACGACGCGGGAGCGGCGGTGGTGGGTGCTGGTGGGGGAGACGGGCGTGCGAGGCATCGACACCGTCGAGGCCGTGTCAGCGCTCGAGACGGACTCGAGAGACTTGGGCTTCCGGACGCGGAATCGGCAAGTCATGGTGTTCTCTTCTGTTGGTGTTGTTTGGTGTGTCTTTTCGTGGGATTTCCGGAACATCATCGTTCTGGTGTGGTTGGTGGTTATGTGGTGGTGATGTGGAAGAGTAAGCTGCTGTATGAGGGCAGCGAATTGAGCTCGTTGTTATAGTGGAAGATCAAGGAGGATATGTGTGAGAGAGAAAAGGGTCTTTGCCCGGTGTATATATATTAGATATATCACGACCTTGTCTGATATTCGAGAGGAATCGTGAAGGCTGTGAGGAAGGAGGGGTGGGTGAGGAAGGATATATAGATGTATAACATGTGGATGGGCCACCGATGCTGCCGGACCCGAAGTACGTACATCATGTTCGAGGCTATCAGGCAGGGGCAGAAAAAAAGGTACATGTGCGATGTTCCTTCTTGCAGGGGTGTCTGTTCGTGTATGGAGTACGTACATCAATACATCATAGCCTGGGCTAGCTGTAAGAGCGGACTTCCCTCCACAAAGGGTACTTGGGGGCTGCAATATTACGTGCTGCGCAGGTGTGTGGAGCCAGGGCTCGCTGTAGAAGTGTACTGAGGTACATTCGTACATTCCTACCCCCCGGGGTCGGTCTCCACCACAGTCTCCGGCAGCCGTGAACAAGAGTGCACATGGGATCAAAAATATTCATGACTGACTCAAGATGGGTCCCTGATGGTACCTTACTTGTGCCAAGCCCCACTGGCCCTGGTGTCCCGAGGTCGTCGGTACTTCCCATCCTTTCACCCTGCGTCGATCTTCCTGGTGGATGAGCGAGTCCAGCCCTTTCTCCGCTCATGTCACCAGGCTACGAGATTTTTTACTTCCAGGCCCCAGGTAGAGGTTCATTCCAGGTGGACCGACAGCCGTACAGGGTACCTGCCTACAGCTTTCACAGATCAGCCTTCTGCAAGTCGCTTTTCTTGCCGTTTTCAGTCTAAACCAAACGTGTTTCTCTCAGGTACACAGAGTCCAATACCCACCCGTGCTGGGGCTCTCTCGGCTCTAATACATAATCCATGGAATAAACTCTGTTTGAAGCAAGCTGAACGGATATATTAGCACTTCGTAGTCCAATGCTAATTACGCTTCACAGGCCTAGACCGGTAAATCTAAGCAACTAACGAGCGGCTGGCCGGTATTGGCAGCATTAGTAAAGCCAGGGCACTTTTCACAACGCCGAGATTTGATGTGAACATTTGGTCCAGGCGTCGCTGTGTGTTGGAAAGCTGTCCTCTGCCGCTTGGTACCTGGATTGAAGGCGAACGGTATTTCCGATGGCAGGCGAGCCTGAACCACCCCTTGATCTTTGGACCGGTTTTTAGTGGGACGGGAGACATTAAACGCTACGAAGTACATAGACGTAGCGGCCGCGGAGCGGAATATCGGACTTGTATTTTTGTCACTTTGCACATTGATGTCTCATGAGAGGACAGGCAACGAAGGAAGAAGCAACGGTAGTGGCATGCGACGGAAGGGAAAAACTAAGCAAATCGTGCAAAGAAGTGAAGTCAGAACTGAGACACATGGCGCGAAATATCGAGAGTTAAATTACAGAAAAATCCCAGTGTTACGGGTATTAGGCCGTTGTTACGGGCGGCTCGAGATTAATTGCAGACCGCTTCGATCGCTTCTGGAAAGAATATTGTGATGAGACAACGGATGTGATGTTTGGTCCGGTCGGTCTGGTGACCCCTAAGGCTGCGACATTGTGCCGTCCGGGCTGGGGTTGATCACGATACCGTTAATCACATTCGTCAGAAGGTTCAATACTGGTTGTGACGGTTTATGGTCTGAGCTCTGGTCCTCTTCACATTTAGTACTACGATAGTGCGAAGTTAATCACTGACGATACTTCGTCCTTGGTCAGTCGTGGTCAGTCACGCCTGTGATCCGTACTTTCTACGTCATACAGGGGATCCGGGGCCTTCACAATCAGGAACGACCGGGTCTCGGGATGGGTACCTCGTTACTTCGCTCCAATATCATTCATCAGCGACCCTTTCTGACTAATAACCGCGGCTTGAAATGTGGACCTGGCGATTTGCTTCAAAGATGCCGCAGGATTGAGTATCAAAAAGGCCAAGAGGCCAAGATTTAACTATTGTACCTCCGTACGAGGTAAGTTGGCAGCTTCATATAATTTGATCGATACTTTTGCCGCTTCACTCGCGCCTTGTAACAGAATTGGAATCTTGGTATGCTCTTTTCATCGTACCTCGACCCAAATACAGCCTGGTGTGGACAAAATTCCGTTGTCAGTGCCTTTTTTCCGTACGCAGCGCAGCTCGCCCCAACTTACCTTTTACAAGGGTGTTTCAGCACGCCTAGACCAGAACCTTGCTTGCCAGTCATCGTTAATTTGATGCCCTCTTGTCGATCATCAGTCATGACTTGGTAAACACAACCGTTCATCTGCGGAACAACGGTCGTATCGACTAAAAAAAGAATTTAAGAAAATAAGAAAAAATTCGGATGGAATGTGACTCGGCACATTTCCGTGCTTTCGTGCAGCAATCTGAAGCAAACTCACGATCCACGCATTGTCCTCGCCTTGCATTGTGCTATTTTGAAACGGGCTGCTCTCACATACTTCCATATATCCGCCAGCCAGCAAGGAGGCTCACGATGATGATTAGGAATTGCAGATGTGGCATTGGGTTTGGGTGCTGCCGCTTGGGTCGGTGGCGTGAAGGGACCGGGCGGATATTCGGTATAAACCAGGAATTATGGACGAGGGACCTCCAGCTCTAATATCAAATGTCTGACAGCGAGTTAAACCTAATGCCTGCAACTTTCTTTCCGCCGTATCATTGACATATTACCATCATCTACTAATGCCTGCAACAGGATTTGCCGGAGAGAAAAAGATCAAGTCTTGCACTCCATTTCCCCTTGCCTCGATATCGCCCTGCATCGAGGGAGTGGGCTTGGCAGTTTAACTAAGAGCAAGAAAAAAAAATCGCAAAGGGTGTGTGGACCTGCGTAGGCCCAGCGTAGGAGTGTAGGAGTGCCTCTCCCTCACGTCCTGATTGGAGCACAACTACGCATACCAAGTACGCTACCAAGTATGCACCCAGCCTCACCGCCTCCTGGTCGACCAAGAAACCCACAGCCCAGCTGGACCAGGGGTGCAAGGAGCGGGCAAGAGGCAGGCTAGACTGGACTTGGTGCTCGCGCAATGAATATTGTCGACCTCTTTAGACAAAGTTGGACTAGCGGCACCAGCCCAAAGGCATCACGAAAAAGCCATCTCCCCTCTGCTTCAACGCCGTCGTGGTTTACTTCGTACTTCGTAATACACTACTAACTCAGTTCGAGTATCTAGCGTCGCCGTCCCCGCAAATCGCCATCAACATATCAACTGGCTATCAAACCAAAAAATTGTGGCAGGCGCGGGAGTGGGCTTGGCCTCGACGCTAAGATGGTTTAATGGTATATCTCCGTTCGTGAACATGTTCACTTGTTGAGCACAGCGCCGGATGTTGGGAAGGGAGGAGGGGGAACTACAGACCGGATATTGTGACCTATCCGCACCCCCTCGATGCGAATTGAGGATGTCGGATACCGCACGGTCGAGGGCGATCTCGAATCTGGAGGCGTTTGGATTTTCTTTTCTTTCTTTCTTTTTTTTAAGCCCGATGCACGAGGGATTGGCCATTTCCCCTGGAAAAAGCACAACAGACGTACGGAATGGAATGTTGCGTAAAGAGTCGATATGTAACCACGGACTTGGTGAGTATTGCGCGGTGAATACACAAGCACGCAGGTGTCAGGTGGGAAACGTTGTGTCGTGATAGGAGCTTCCACCGTACTTCGCAAGCTAAATCCGTACACCCCCGTTCGTATATTCACCAAGTCCATCCCCGTATTCTCGGCCATCCGCGGGTCTCGGTGTTGGAGGGGAGGGGCGGTCCTTTTTGGGGATCTCGGGACCACGGAGTTCGCCTTCTCCTCTTCAAGCCTGCTTCGTAAAGAGCTTATCGCCGAACACCATTGAACCCACCCAATGTCAATACAAACTGGGTAGTGGACGTCCACCATCTTTGTGTGACGGCGGTCGGGCCCCCCTGCTCGATTGGCCGGGATATGTTGATCAGCCGATCAGTCAAATATTACCAGATTTTGACACCCTGCGACGGATAGGTCCGGGGGGGCATCAACGACAGCGGTCTTGCAAGAAACCCCGGTTTAGGCTTTTCTCATTGCGTTGGTGGCACTGAATCCGATGCTGGGCCTGGATATCTACTCTTCGGAGCATTTACAGGGGCAGAAGCACGAAGTAAACTAAGTGCCTCAATCGCAGGCGTCACGAGTACAAGCAGATGCACCCATGATCGATTGCGGAAAGGGCAATTCCTCAATTCCCAGTCTGTCATGCACACTCCCAATGTTGCAGTTGGCAATTTGTAAGACTTGCAGGACGAACAAGTCCAACTACTGCAGGGCACGATGCACACTGATGGATCAAATTTACTCCCTCGTCTTTTCGTCCTGCGTTACGAAGGATCTAACTTTGGCTTGCCTAAAAGGCTAGACTTTTGGCCCTTGCTGTACCTGCATGCATGATAGTTTAGGCCCTGCAGGCACCTCCAGGGGCCAGGAGCTTGCTGTGGACACTATACATGGGACTTGACAAATGTCTTGTTGACGATTTTGGGAATTTGAATTCGAGGCGATGTACGAAGTACCCCATGATCCATTGGGTTGAGGGGTTTCTTCCTCAACTTGCATTGGTAACCGGAAATTCAAATTATCTCCAGCTGACCTCCAGTAAGATGAGCATTTCCACAGGGTCTGGACTCTGAAGAGGGGTCGTCTCGCCTCCTCTTTCTCAAGCTCAACTGTATTTTGTGGAGTCTCACTGCAGGGCCAGAGTTGGGCTTGAAGCTTGAGGTGTACCATGGGGGCCGGACCTGTTCATTCCATCCTCATGGTACCGAGTGGCCGGTCATCACAGCGCTCATCACAGTTCGCCCGTCATCACAATCCCGATGTACGTGCGAACTCTGAAGTAAGAAGTATGCCATCTACGAAGCGTGCCCACCCCATGTACCACCGAAGCATCTTTTCCGGGGGGTTTGTATGTTTTCCCCACATCAACGCAGCAGGGAGTGAATAGAGTTTCGGGTCTGGTCCTTGCTTCCCGCCTGGTCAAACTTGCCAGCTGCTTGTGGTTTTGGAATGTGTGACGAGAAAGGGCTAATGATGGCGATCAAGTTCAAGGCTAGCCGGGTCAGACATGGACGGACCAGACACCGGTCGAGAGACGGATCAACTGATGAGCTTACTAGTATGGCTGCGGGGAAGCGTTGATCAACCTGCCCCTCTTCGACGAACAAAGGGTGAGTGTGAGATAGAGAGATAGAGAGAGTGTGTGGACTCTGTGGAGTGCGTGTGTGTTACATCAAGAGAAAACGAGAGCGATGATCCCTTCCAAGTTCTGAGGGAGAGATGAATAGGCGCCGACTTGCTCCGTGATCCGTAAAATACCCCTCACTTTCGCCATCTCCATGCATCTCGCTAATAATAAAGTGTTTAAGCGTACAAAGTAGGTGCATATGGATGTGGATGATGTGGATGCATCAAAGTATGCTGGCTAGCGCAGGGCAACAGCAAGGACGGACACACAAGCTGCAAATGTGGTGGAGTGTGTAGTGTGTAGTTTGTGTACTTCTCTCATGTTAGCTCCTCACTTTAAAGCCACAGCATTCAAGAGTCCTCCCGAAAACAGAATTGATCGTCAAATTCAAGTCCTGAATATCAAAGCCTTATTCGTGCACAATACGAAAGCAGTCGATCTAAGTTTAGACTTGGACTGCGAAGTACGAAGTATGAAGTACAGAGCGAAAAGCTTCGCATCTTGAGAAACTCCGCTTCTTGCAAATTGGCATGTCTCGAAGATGCATCGTGAGACTGATACCAGCACTTTAACTTACAGTACATTAATAGCGTGCGTGGTTTTCTCTCGACGAGGGAATGCATGTCTTGGACGGTAATTTCGCACATCTGCATGGAAAAATTGCCAGATTCATGATAGAATACAGACCGCCGCTTAGGGAGGGGAGGGCGGCGACACTGAGATGAGAGAGTGACTTATGAAAAAGCAAAAACCCAAAATGCAAAGAGGTGATTCCATGCCACGATGTCAAGCTCCTTGCCCACTCATGACTTTCCTGGGGAAACGATTAGCGGATGTCGGTGTAAATCCCGCGTTGCTTCTTCCTTCCCCGATATGTTCTTTCCTTTTTGACTCGCTTATCGTGGGGAGATTCCCAAAGATGCTACGCTTGCCCACGCACCATTCTCCGCAAGGCACATACGTCGTCCTATCGCCAGCAGCGGGAATGAACTCCATTACTATGTTCGTCCAAGTAGTTCCTGATTTGGTGGAGACTAGTGAAAAGTGTAGGAGGGGGGAGGGTGAGGGGGAGGGACCAGACGGCTCTCACGCATCGAGCAGCACTCCAACGACGTAAGTCCGCATCCACACTAAGAGGGCCGTTTGCTCTACTACACAGCATCAGTTGGTAACGATAGCTCTTCTTCACGGACCTGTCGAGTGTGCCTGCTTACAAAAGTCCTACACCATCATCGAGCGCCTTGCCCGCTCCGGAGCTTGTCTTGCAATCCCATGTAACCCTCCCAAAGTCAGTGCCCTCTGACATCTATCCACAAAATACCAGATGGCGTTCCCATCATCAGAGAAGGTGGGACAGACGGCACGGGCGTTCTGCCAGCATCACGGACACTTTGCTTCCATCATCAAGTGGCATGGTTCAGATCTGGCCCCATAACTCCTAGTATTACGTATTGCCTCCACGCTTATCCCAATCCATGAAGAGTGTCCCCATCCAAGTAAAGGCCGGAGGTCGAGCCAACGGCTACCGGCACAACGACGCGCGGGGCGGTGGGACATTGCCCCCTCTTTCCCCGGACTTACAACTCCCAAGCTCGGCTCACCGCCCTCCCTGGACGGCCCTCTTTAGCCGTGAGGTCGTCCGATTTGGGAAATTTAAACTCGAACCGTTTCCTCGCTATCTGGGTCGAGCCTCGACTCATCAGCGGAGCACAAAGATAGTGGAGGAGGAGAGGGGAGGGCCAAAAGGGTCGAGGTGGAGATGGAGGCTTTAAGGTTGTGGTGGAGTCTCCTTGCTGGGCTGAGAATCCAACCCTCTTAATGGGAGCGTGAAGGGGTGACTCCCTACTATTGGACTCTCTGGCTCGTTGTGGGAACACGTAGGTTAGTGTTCGGCGTTTCTTAGAGGTGACGATTTTATGCTTATCAGCTCTTTTCGTTTCACCTGCTCCATACCAGCGCCCGCTGTGAAGGTTATGCTTTTAAAGTTCGAACGAGGTTACAATACAGGATATACGGCTCAACACATAAGGTTTTCGAAGTGGATTACCATCCGACGTAGCAAGCTGATCCTCGATTCAACCCCCTTCAACCCCCCCTCCACATGGGAGGTAAACCAGCTCCATGTATCCATTGTATCGTGAACGTTGTGGGGAAATTCCTACCGGTAGAGGATACTTGGACCTTCCTTGGTCCCTATATTTGCCATCTAGAGCACACGAGTCGGAGGAATCTGGGGAGGTTCCCAGCTGAAAGTTGGAGCATCTCCACGCCATCTGAAACGACGAAATCGCAAACCTTGCCGTAGTTGATAAACTTAGACAGAGGAGAGTACATACAGGACACCAACTTAACACACCAACTCCAAATCTCTAGTATGTTGCTACCCGTAAATAGCAAGAATGCAGGTGCCCGTAAAACCGGGCAAGCCAAAAAGGCTGGATGTACTGTCTTTGCTTACGGCGATGAATGGGTGTGGTGACGAGACGTTGGAATCTCACGCCTTGTACGTCACTGGTGTGGTTCCCAGTGTTTCAGGACGAGTTAATGCTTGTGTGATGCTGACAGGTAGTCGGCAGTGGAAATATAGCTTCAAATCTCTTCTTTGTGTCCAATGTGACGTTCCTCTCTCCGCATCGAAATGCCATGTTTGCCTGTGACCGCTCCATGCCTGGCTTCGGAGATGCAGGATGTGAGCTCGTTTGAAGGGCGCGCCACTTTGCCAGCCAACACACGCTCTACTATGATCTCTCTGACGTCATTCGCATCGAGGGGTTCAGGAGGTGGCAAGATTTACTCCCTGGCCTTGAACACTTCATTCGTCCCATAGGTAATAGGAGGTAATGGTGGGTTACAGCTTATCCGGACGCGGTGTTGGACAGAAGCCGCCGGGGATTCAGCCATTTCAGTCCAACACTGGCGGAAGGGATGCCGGTTCTGAGGTCGACATGCTGATATAACCCATCTCCAACGGAGGCCGTCGGTTTTCCGAACGAAAGGTCCGTCTTGGAGGCTGGAGCTTACACTCCACATGGTCACGAAAACAGGCGCAAAGTGCTTTGGTGCGATATCGTACATGGCTTTGTTTCTTTTTTTTAATACTAACAGTATTGTACAACTAATCGTACAGTAGCCGATGATAGCCTCCTTCCTCTCCCCGTCCGGTTATACCATGCATCCAAACGAGCTCATGGGACCTAACCATGATGAGGCCCAAAGTTCTTGCTGCCATCTTCTAGATGGGCTCATGTATGACCCTAGATCTTGGTCAATACATGACCACCACACCCAACAACCGAGGATATACGTCCTCTTCTTTCGCTAAATCAATGTCCCAGTCTGTCTTAGTCTGCCATTGCATCACCCCAGACCTGCAGCTGCCCCAGAGCCGGCCGGCGGGCAGATATGGGCCATCCATGCCGTACATGACCAGGCTATCAATCGGGCGGAGGCGTTGGCAATCATCCAACGAATGGGTATTCTCAAAGCTTCCCCGCAACCCCCGAAAAAAAGAGTGTAAAAATGAAAGACCGAATACCATCAACGTTATGCTGAAAGGGAGGGTGAGCGGGGAGAGGAGTTCGGTCAGAAGTGAGCGATGTTAGCCAAGGTCGGCTTCGAGGGTCCTCAACATCTCCTCAGTATGCGGTCAGCCAGCCGCCCTGAAGCCCGGCCTGTCAACCCCGTGGGGAATCGGGGAAAGGACGGTTTGTTGTAAGGTTGATACGTCGTCCTCCCCTGTAGTATCCCCATAGCGACAGCTAACCTCGCTCTTACATCGTACCATCGGGTTCACCGGGAAGACGCTCGGCTCTCTTCTGCTGCCAATCATCGAGGTCCTTGTCCGCTCTCAATCTCTGCAACATTACACATATTTAGCCCAGAGTTTTCTCACGCATCTCCGCGAGGAGACAAGGCCACAGAACCCAAAAAAAAACAGAGGTGAGCCGTTGTTCCTTACCTGGTACTCATCCCTCCAATCCACCTTGCGCGGGTTCTTGCGCACATTCAACTCCTCGTCCCTCGTCATCTGCTTCACCCTCCTATCGTGCTTCTCGTACCGAATGGCCGTGGCACGGGTCAGCACAAACGACCCGGCAATGATGATAGTCAGAAACGGCAGGCCGAAGGTGAGGAAGGGGTGTTTGGCGATGGCGCGACGGTACTTGGCGGCGCCGGAGTTGAGGTCGGCGGCAGACCGGTACTTTTTGGAAGTGAAAACGGCCATATCTTTCTTTCCCTCTCTTCGATCCCTCAGGGTAGGTAGCTTCGGTTCAGAAGGCAATAAAACCTTTTTGGTTCTTGTTTGATAATTGAACCAATATTTGAGAGCAGACGGGAGGCGGCGTGTGAGGTTGATTGGGTGGTGGTCTGTTTCGAGAACACGAAAAGCCAAGGACGCCGTGAGCTTTTTGGTCGGTTTGTTCGTGGACTGATCAATTGGGACGCGGGATCGACGTTGGTTTTGCTTGGGATTCGGAAATCTGGTGATTCGATGAAGCGTTTTCCGTTTGGCTCCCAAAATTAGTACTCTGTACTGGGCAAGTGGGGCGAGTACAAGTCAAAAGGTAGTTCACTTCATCACAGCTGCGATTACTTCGTACTCACGTCACAGAGTAAAACCAGAGAAGCTGGGTCGAGTGGAGTATCATGTGGGAATTGTGTTTAAACACCGTGTAAAGAGCTGTTTCCGGTAGTGGCCATAGCAGGGAGTTGGAGACATCCAACCAACCAGAGACGCTAAATGCAGATCATAGAACAGTGCCGATTTACGGTTGCAGCGGCTGCCTGACAATTCTAACACGAGAACCACAGCTTGGGCGCCCCAGGACAATGAAGAGCAGGGGGCGCTGCCTCGGTTCCAGATCATCAAATTGATCCACCCTCACCATCGATGCAATCAAGAAGCCAAAGCACGCTGCAGATCCTTCCAATGCAATAGGGCGATGGCTATGAAGAAGGGGAGCACCCGTTTTGGCACAAGAAAAGCCGATGAACGACGGAATCGATGAAAGAGGGCAACAAACCTCTTCAGTTGGGCTTACCTGATTGCTGTGTGTAAAAGTGTCTGCAAGGCTTGTAGCTTGCTTGAAGCTTACCTCAATGCCTTGATCAGTTAGTTACATGCTGTGTTGCCCGAATGAGATCCTAATGCGCTCTCCCAAACCTCGTCCAAAGAAATCATATGTTAGCTCGTACAGCAGATCATACCTGCAGCTTACGACGACCGCCAGGCTCCGACGGAAATGTCGGCGACGAGCGAAGAACATTCGAAAAGGGCTGGGCTGATGCGCACCTGCATGAGGGACGAGCGATATTCATCCGTACAGGGATACGGACTCGGGACGAGCTGCAGCTTGGGAGGGTTGGGAAGGGGGAGAGTGTGCCTAAGCGTCCAGGATCAATTGATACCCATCACTGATAGCTCGGACTTTATGCTCCAGTCTATTATCAGTTCAATGTTGCGACTTGTCCCAGCTCCTCCTCCTGTTGCACCTTTCCGACTTCGTACTTCGCCGTTGATATCGATAGCGCCCTTGTTATCTAGCTTGAGGGGACTGGAGCGGGGTCCGTGTCTGCGGGGAAACTTCGCACAGAGAAGACTGCTAGGTTGAAGCACGGGTGAGCTTGTTGGGCGTGTGCGAAGTAGCGTAAGAGATCATCAAGTTCTGGCTGGTTGGCAGCGGCTTGTACCACCCCCTCTCCCAGAATGTGCCGTCCACGCCCATCAATACGACCCAGTTCCACGGGCGAGCCCATGCCAACTCCTTCGTAACACGACTTTAACACGACCGCCTCCACAGCTGCGACTCTTGTTTCGAAACGTCAACACCGGCAAAGCGAGTGCTCATAACAACCAGGAATGCGGCTACTAATACGTTACAGAAATCCGGAGGGACGATAAAAGGTATTACCTAGTTCTTTCTTGTCTTAGCCAAATCTGGGGACCCGTCCGGATCTGTGATGCCGTCCGGGTCGATGCTCAACGCTGGTTATCTTAGCTTGGTTTTTTTTGGGCGTAACTTATTGGCACAGCTAGCTATATCTCGACTAGACTTACGATTCAGGATCCTGGAGATGGTGGGCCGGAACCGCATCGGTGAAGGTGCCGGTTGAAGCTACCCTACCCTCTACCCTGGTTCCCCTCTTTCTACAAGCTGTCTGTGGTTCTGCTTTCTGTCAAAGATCCTAGCTAAGCTCATACGTGCTTATAACAACTACACCACTTCGTACGAGGAGAGACCTTGCCAACCCTCCCATGGATATGGTTTGTTTCCACATGGCGTGTTCCTGTTTCTTGGATTTCCCGCAATCAATTCCCACACCCTTCGGTTATGCATCCTCCCCATCCACTCCCCTCCACTCCCTCTCGTTTTCTCCTGTTGCTCCTCCTGTCCACGGATGAAAAAAGGGTGTGTGGGTTCCTGTCAAGGATATGCATCTGCGTTCGTAACCGCAGCAGCAGTGGTTTTCACAATCAGTCATATCTGTCAAGTCAATCCTGCTAAAAACCGAGAATCCGAACGCTTTGCCCAACTCGGTGCCCACTGGCCTTCTTGTCGTCGTTCGGTGCGCGATTCACTCACCCAAACTATTATAAATATCATAGCTTCTTCTTCCCCCTTTCGTCCTCCTCTTTCCCGGGTATAGTTCCTCTACAGTAGATCACAAGCTCTCTCTAGACCAGAAAAGACAACGCCTCCCCCTTTTTTTAAGCTTTGGATTTCTCCATATTTCCCCTCTTCTTCCTCGTGTTAGCTTGCCTCTAATCGATTACGTCCCAAGCTACTCCCCCTCGGCGCAGCTTTGCTATTCGCAGACAGCTCTTTTATTATCTCTGATGCAATTGAGGGTAATCAGCCTCTCTTGACTTTCTATCAAAGAAAGCTATTCTGTGTCTTCAAGAATACTCCTCGGGGGGTCCCCAAGTGCCTCTTGCCCTTCTTTCTCTTCTCTTCTTCATCAATTCGATTTGAAAGAGAAGACCTCTACGTCTTAAGATCGAGACAATGACATACTACTGCTCCAACTACTATGTACGGGCGGCTATCGCATCCATCAACCCTTCCCCGAGCTTATCAACGACGTTGACCGTGTCTGACACTTGCATTGATGCCTACATATAGGGCTCCATCCAATGCCGTACGACGGTGACCAGGTTCGGAGATCGATGCAAGCTCTGCACTGTAAGTCGCCATCTTTAGTTTCCTCCCCTCTCAATGCTGCACCCCTCCTCCATCATCCTGCTGCTTCTTCCAAAAGCGTCGAGATGGCAAGGGAACAACCCTCCCTCCTCTCCAACCCCCTGTCCCCTTCCGAAAAAAAAATTGAGATACAGAAATAGTAACCAAATTCTTCTTTTCTTTTCACTCAAATCAGGTGATGAGAGTCGGTGCGTCGATGAGCTACGGCTTGCTACCCGACGACATGTCCAATGGCGGGATGCATGAAACCAAGAGCGCCAACAGGGATCAGGTAAACGATCGAACCAGAAGAGGGGAAGAGAGGAGGATGGTGAAGTAAGCTGCATGAGCCGATGGATGGACCGGTGAAATGCGGACTACGGCGAAAAGAGAAGGAGAAGACCCAAGAATTTAGGCAGGGACTTGGTCGGGCTGAGGACGAAGAAGGGGAGCGGTTGTGTCAAGTCGGGTTGAAAGGAAACATCACAACTCAAATGACGAGTCGAAAAAGTGCGGGACACTGCCGAAAGGGAACGACGGGACAAACCACGGGAAATGGACAGGACGGACGGACGGACGGTTGGTTCCTTTTTTTTTTTTTTTCTATCTTTTTATGATTGATCTCTTGCATTTGGCGCATCCATTTTGGGGGGGATACATTATTCTAATTGTAACTAATGGTCATGGTCATACACGCATTTGATATCTTTTTAATGGACATTGATATTTCTCGCAACATAATATCTGTTGATCTCGAGATTTCTTCTGCAACACTTGCTGTAAATCCCTCCATCGGTTGTGGTCCCAATCCACCTTTGATGTTTCTGTGATAAGGACCTGACTGCTACCCTTCTTTCCTGACCTGTGAAACCAATCATCACCGTTCCTCTTGATGCCTGATCTGACTAGTGAATCGACTTAGTCTTCATATTGTTCATTTCGTGTGCCAATATTCCCTAAAACAAATAAACTCCGCCCATAATATATATACCCTATGCATTCTCCACTCGCCCAAGACGGGCCAAGGGAGTAGTCCTAGATCGACGATCCGAAGATGGTTGATTCAGTCCGAATCGGAGATGGTCGATAACCGTTCTGTGTACTACTAGATAGTAGTTTCACCAAAGTCGGCGCTGATACGCCGGGCCCTCAACGTGGGACAGCCTCTTAATCTCCTCCTTGATCAGCCGCCTGCGCTCAGCCCTACTGACGAGACTCTGGTCATCCGCGAGGGGATCGGGGTTCTTTTGGTTCTTCTCGAGCTGCTGCTGTAGGTTTCTTTCCCTCTCCGTGAGAGGCTCCTCCGGTTCCGGTGGCCGTCTTGTCTCTCCCTTTCGCAGGGGGCCAAATACATCCACCTCCACTTCCACTTCAGCAGGGCTATCTTCTCCCCGGGAAGGTGTTGTTTCGGGAACGACCTCTTCGGTGGGTCTTATCTCGACAACAGCTGCTGGCCTGCTCCTCTCTTGTATCGGTACAACGTGGTCGTCCGCCAGAATAACAATGGTACCGTCCTCCAGCTCTGTCGTCGTATGCTTGAACCTGTCGGGCAGGTAAATCTTGGGCGAGGGTTTCGGCATCTTGATACCCTGACGTATATCTCGCAGTGTTCGTTGCTGGATCACACAGCCGCTGATGAAGAGGATGCTAGTAAACAGCAGGACTAGGTTGGCAAAAGAAACGAGGGACCTTTCATGTTAGCTTTTCTAAACCAACATCTCACGAGTAATACGGGGCTTGTTCTGTTTGCGAAAACGGGAAGCCGCATCGAAAAGAAAACACGGCATTTTGTTTTTGCAAACAAAAAATTCCGGGAGATTGAAAGAGTGGGGATTAGTTTGTACGAACACATTGCGGATGTGAGGAGGATAGTTGCTTGCGAGGACGTGAAGAGGAGGGTTCGCCATGGATGCGGCTTCCCTCGCCTTGCGCTGGGGTATCTGGGTTGATACATTTTCTGTGCCGTTTGCGACGGGGACTTTTGTTTGACAAAGGGCCGCGATGAAATCTTCTTTCTGAATCTCGATACAGGCGCTTTTTGTCGATGCGAATCAATGGATTAGAAGTGTCGTACTTGTATTCCTCGAGGGGTGTCGTCCCATGACGCATTTACGAGACATGAGGAGTGTTGACGGGCATAAGTCCCTGTTTACTTGGTTCGCGGGGCAACTATCGATAAGCCACAGAGACGAAAGTCCAACCCCACCAATCTAAGAATCCAGGACAATTGGAAGCTTTGAGAGCTTCAAGCATTTTACAACTCCCTCCCTCGATTACACCCAGAAGCCAGAGCTGTCCGAATTAATCGAGAGTTTTACAAAACAATCCAGAAATAAGCCCATAAAAAGCAGCACACACCCTAACATCCGTCAACCATGTCCAAACGACGCGAAACCGTCGACGCCGACGAGCGCCGCTTCATCGACGAACGCGGCTCCTCCGCCGCCCTCGCCCCCAACGGCCTCAACCCCTCCACCATAATGGAAAAAGCCGTCCGCGACCGCATAATCGACTCCTATTTCTACAAAGAGCAATGCTTCGCGCTCAACGAAGCCGACATCGTCGACCGCGTGGTCGAGCACGTGTCCTTCATCGGCGGCACGTACGGCACCTCGCAAAAACCCACGCCCTTCCTGTGCCTCGCGTTCAAGCTTCTGCAGCTTGCCCCTTCGGACGAGATACTAGCCGAGTACATTGGTCTAGGCGGGGAAGAGTTCAAGTACCTGAGGGCGTTGGCGCTGTTTTACGTAAGGTTGACGAGACAGGCGAAGGATGTGTATTTGGCGCTGGAGCCGTATTTGGAGGATTATAGGAAGCTGAGGAGGAAGGGAAGGCAGGGGGCCGCATTGACGTATATGGATGAGTTTGTGGATGATTTGTTGAATAAAGAGAGGGTTTGTGGGACGAGTTTGTGGAAGATGCCGAGGAGGGAGGTGTTGGAGGATTTGGAGCTTTTGGAACCGAGGTCGATGAGTGACGTGGAGGCGATGCTGGAGGAGGAGGAGGAGGAGGAAGAAGAAGAAGAAAGGGAAGAGGAGGAGAGGAAGAGGAATGGGAGGGATTCTACGTCGGAGGGTGAGGTTTCAGATAGGGGCTCGGACCGGGGCGACAGGGATATGGATCGAGGTCCGAGATCGAGATCGTGGAGTCGGAACCGCAGTCGCAGTCCCTCGTGAAATGGGTGCTGCGGGACCCGGTTTACCGGCTCTTGAAAATAATCCTCACTCTGGCGATGCTCTTTCGTACCGGGGCCAGAAAGCGAAGGATGGCCGTACATCTAGGGGGAGCCTGTGAAGGTGACACTTCGACTACCGGACTTCGCAAGGCGGTCACATCATCTGAAGAGTCTAGGTCAAGACAAGAGGCACAGAAAATAGCTAGGACAATATCCTGAGAGCTCCGCTGTTGTCTATTACAAGAGCCATGCTTTTCTTTAATGATACCCATACATAAATATATATACAAGGAGATCTGCCATCTATCTTGCGATGCCAAACTCCGTTCATCTCCGATCGCGATATTGTAACATACATCTATATCTTTACAGGTAGACGCTGCGACAGCTCGTGAGCAATAGCAAGGACCCTCGCGTCATCCCAATACTGCCCAATCAACTGCAACCCAGCAACCGGGCCGGTTTCCGGCGTCGCTCCTTTCACAGGAACAGGAATGCTAATGGCAGGCAAGCCAGCAAGACTAGCGGGCACGGTGAACACATCATTCATGTACGAATCCACGGCTGTCTGGTGCTGAATATCCCCAATCAACGGCGGGAAAGTCGGCGCCGTGGGACAGAGCAAAAAGTCCACCTGCGCCGGCCCCTTCTTATCCATCAACGCGACGTCATCATCCATGTCGCTCAGATCAAACGGCTCGTCGTTCTCGTAGAGGGGGTTTGGCAACTTAAACGCCCTATCAAAGTCCCTCTGTACGAGCCTGCGCACCTTTTGCGCCTGGATAAAGAAGTTGTCCATCTTCTCGGAGCTGAGACTGTACGTGCCTAGGAGAATGCGGCGCTTGACCTCGTCGCCGAACCCTTCCCCGCGAGTGTGCGAGTAGAGGACCTCCCCGGCGCCGTCACTCGCTTCCCCACGCGTTCCGTAGCGCACGCCGTCGTACTTGGCGAGGTTGGAGGAGGCTTCTGCCGGTGCGAGGACGTAGTAGGCTGGTAGGGCGACTTCGGTGGTGGGTAGGCTGACGGGAGCGATGGTGGCGCCCCATTCTTTGAGGAGGGACTCGGCTTCTTTCCAGGCGGCGTGGATGAGGGGGTCGAGTTCCTTGATGCAGTATTCTTTGGGAATACCGATGGTGATGGCGGCGCGGGAGCGGGGGGACTTGAAGTGGTTGTCTAGGGGGGTGGGATCGTTGTTGTGGCCATGCGTCTCGGCGCATCGTTTTCGAGATTCCTCCGTTAAGGAAGTGGGATCGCTGGGGTCATGCTCGCGAATCAGCCCGGAACCGATGACGAGATCATATATGCTCCTCACATCCCTTGTAAGTAACCCCACAGTATCCAGCGAATTCGCATACGGCACAACCCCAAACCTCGAGACCATGCCATAAGAGGGCTTAAACCCCACAGTCCCCGTATAGGCAGCCGGCAAGCGAATCGAACCCCCCGTATCCGTACCCAGCGCCACGTCGGCTTCGTTTAACCTCACAGCTACGGCGCTGCCTCCCGAGCTACCGCCTGCCGACCGGGGCGGGCCGACCGAAGCAAAATTGGGATTGGCCACGGGGCCGTGGACGGAGTTAAGGGAGTGCGAGCCCATGCCGAATTCGTCCATGTTGGTCTTGCCGACGAGGGCGCCGCCGCGGGACCGGAGCTGGCGGACGATGGTGGCTTCGAACGGGGATTGGTAGGTGAAGAGGAACGGAGAGGCGCATGTTGTTGGGGAGCCGAGGGTGGCGATGTTGTCTTTTACGGCGAACTTGAAGGTGGAGGAGGCGGGTTGGAGTTCTGGCGGGACTGTTGCGCGGTGTATTTAGTATTCAGGAGCTGGAGGGAAAGGACGGGAGACATGGTGGTGTTAAGAGGGACGGGGCCATACTCTTATGGACGAAGTGGTTTGTGGAGAGTGCGCGCCATTGTCGGAGGGGAAGAGAGGAGGGTCGGCATAATTGCGCCGGCGCGCGGAAAACGCGAAGACGGGTGGGAATCATGTGGCCATGCGCAATTGGCCTTGACGAGTGAATGTTGGGCCGAACTCGAAGGAAGAGAGGTGTGATGAGACGATGGTGGATGGCTGCAACGAAAAGTCACTTCCAGCTTGGTTCAATGCAATGACGTCCGCTCTGACAATTGGTGGCTCCACCAGTAAAAATTCCCCTGGGGTCTGGGCTGGGCTTGGCTAACACCTTCTGTCGCACGACTCACTGGACAAGGACGGACTAATCATAGTTTAGATACTTCGTAGACCCTACCAAGACTCGACCAAGTGCATTGTGCAGGAGCAAACGACCCACACCACAAATCCGCAACTTATCTCCAACATTGAACCCTCTCTGTGACCTTGTTATAGACCAATAACAGCTCAGCTAAACAAGAGATTAAGCACTTCGGCCCGTATAGCTCAGTGGTAGAGCGCATCACTAGTAGAGCTAGTGAGATGATGAGGTCCCTGGTTCGATCCCAGGTGTGGGCAGTGATCTTCATTTTTGCCCGTCTCTTCAGGCTCTTCTTTTATTCCTCTCATACTTTTTTGCCCCTCTCTTTTTCAAATTTTCGAGACGGACTCGTCGGATCCCATATCTGGTCCCTCCTGAGAGGGTCTAAACCAATGGAACTCAGTCATTCACGGCCTTGTGGCCTAATGGTAAGGCGTTAGATTTCGGCTCTAAAGATTGTGGGTTCGAATCCTACCGGGGTCGTTTGACAAGTTCATTTCTTTTTTTGGCTTCCTTTTCGAGGATTCCAAAATCGTCTGGAATTTCTGCCCTTCCTTTTTGCTTTTTCCTCGTCCCTCGCTCGACACGGAGTAAGCACGCCAACTAATATAAAACAAAGACATTCAAGACTCGCGGTCCTGTATTTATTATTTATTGATGTGTTAATTACATGCGCATTTCCATCGCCGGCTCCCGACTTTTTCCTTTTGTGTGGAACGACACCATTGCAGGTCCGAGAACAAACTGGGTCACGAATGCGCCCCCTGGGACCTGGTCGAGGAGCAGTTTCGTGACCTTCGAAGATCCGAGATTAAGGATGTTGTCAGAGGCTAGAACGATATTCATGCGCGAGCCGGAGGACAAAGGAGTGTTACTCCTAGGGGTTATATTTAGCTGTTTCAATAAACCGTAGACCGAAAAATGTCCTTTCTTCCGCAAGCAGCCTTCGAGAGTCGAGTTACCTTCTCGATTCCCTAGGTTAGCAAGGCATCCATCCATACGACAGGATAGGAGGGCCCTTTCTGAATGATCGGAGAGTTCAGTGTTGTATTGGGGGAACTCTTGGAGAATTCTCAAGTTCAACTTTTCAGTCCTCTTCGATTCTCAACTCCGGGTCCTGGCGGGCTTCTATATCCCTGCCGTTTTACACGCAATGCGCAACTCAAAGTCGATGATAGCAACCGAACCAGCCAGTCCAAGGGCATGACAAGACGCTGAAAATAGGAGTTGTCATAGGCGGACTTGCATATTTCCTTCTTCAGCACTCCCTTCCACAATCTTGTTCTCGAGGTGTCTGTACCTTCGTAGGTGGATTAATAAGGAAAGAGCAATTGGGGTATCTGTCGATCAACTGTATCCATCAAAACTTTGGATTTCTTGAGCCTCGAAACCTGGATTCAATATGTCGCACGGGATTTTCTGCGCCCATGTAACCCGCCGTTGCTATAACAAGCCACTTCGATCGGCCCCATCCAACAAGCACATTCGGTGACCAAAGCCCGTATAGCTCAGTGGTAGAGCGCATCACTAGTATAGCTGGTGAATGATGAGGTCCCTGGTTCGATCCCAGGTGTGGGCATCACCTTCAATTAATCTTTTGCCATTTGCTTCCTTTTTCTCATCTTTTCCTTTTTCTTTTTCTTTTGCTTCTTACATCTCTATTTTTATCCTTTATCCTCTATATTTCTAGTGTTGTTCGACATATATTTATTCATGGTTCTTTGGTTCGACGGATCCAGCCTGCATCAAGCGTGGCCAGCCTGCATCAAGCGTGGCCAGCCTGCAACAATCGAACTTGAATCGCTCTCCTGGTCTGCGGCCGCCCAGGAAAACGACATTAGGATAATCGTATTATTTACAACAAGATATCTTGGAGGTCTAAGTGTGCGCAAACATCCATCCTTTCCTCGGTCCCCTCTCAGAATACCATCCAACAATCGACAGCCTCTGCCTCCATTGGAACAAGATACCTCGCTTGTAGAAACAAGCAGCAAAGGCCTTTAGCCGTCATGCGAGCTACCTTCTTCAAAACGGATAGTGCGTTGGCTTCGGCGTACGGATCGTCGGGCACTAAGTAGTAGTTTCCAAGCGAAGTTAGCCAGGGACGTTCCCATTTTTTTCTTTCCTTTCAAGAATGGCGGCTAACACTTACACCGGACGTATTTCCGCCTCGAAGGGAACACATTTCTTGTATGGTATTTGAGAGACCGAAAGCCATGCGCGGGAAATAAGTCCATGGTGTTGTGAGGTTTTGATGGACTGTCCGTCTAATGACGAAAACAAGAGAACTAACACGCGAAGATTTTGGGGGCGCGACTTGGTGATAGATGGTTTAGACGGGACCGCGCTGGAAGGAGGCGAACGCCCAGAGATGGGACGTCACAGCTGATGATCTCGACTCCGGACAAACTCCTTAGCACTCGGGCACATTGAAATGCTTTGGATATTGCCGGGAATATTGAGGGACGTTGAATGAGGAGTTTTCAGGAACTACGACAGTCGCGTCTCTCTGATGACGGGGCTATTTTTAGTGAAATAGAGAGGTCGCTTCGTCACCCGCGTTCACTCTGTGTTAGATCGCGAGCGAAGTATTATCTAGCTGATCGTACAAATAAAGCATAGCCCTGTTTGAGGTATGACAGACAATATAAGGCAGAATATCAGCGCGTTGAGAGCCGTAAGAAACAAGTGGGACTCCAGCTGAGATATGTATTTGAATCCACGATTTTACCTGATGGCCTCCCAAGACTAACACTGTCTGTGCTAGATGGCTTCGACATCTGTAGCGTCTGAGAGTAAAACCTGGTTCTGGCTGTCAATAACTCACCCCGGGAAGGCATTCGAGAAGTTAAGGCAGCGTAGAGTAAAGGGAATTGTGTCTAAAGCGATGAGTGCGTGAGGACGGTATTGGCTCAGCCGTCGATGTTCTGTCATCCATATACATTGTGTTGAGGCAGAGCTTCGGGGTAAGGTTGGGGAAGCCGGAAAAGCCAGTGACATGTCCATCTATGTGTGCCACGTTGTTCTGAGGTGATGCTGTGTTGTTGTTGATGACTTGGGGGCCTGAGGCCTTTTCTTCTTTTATTCTTTCTCTCTCAGAGTCTGTGAGATCAACTCCGGCCCTCTCAACGCAAAATAACGTTAAGATTGTTGGCGAGCAGAGGTAAGAGTATATGGAGAAAAGTCCGAAACAATTATCTTTTCCACATTGCTCATTTACCTTTCAAGTGCCTCGCCCAATGAAAAAGACCATGGTCCAAGACTCGATTTCGTCATTGCGTGACAGCAGCACCTTGCAAGACTAACAGTTTCGAGCGCGATTACACCTCGTTGGTAGAAACCTATCGGCTGGAAGAGAAGGTCCTGAGACTTTTTGTGGAAAAACATTCCGAAATAATTTGCTTAATAGCACAAGAGTTCTTCGTCTTTACTTCCAATGTAAAATGACGAGTGTATTTCCATCGTCCTCTTGGAGGGTGCTGTTCCTCGAGTGCCTCGCTGTTGGGCTCATGATTCGATATCTGCAAAGGCCTGGACTTGTTCCTGGGGCCGCTTTTCGGCAACAGGCTCCAGACACCCTGATGGTCTTCCATTTACACTGTGTCAGCAATGTACCTCCCCACCCTTGTCCCTCCAGAAACGGTGGTCTGTCACGTGTGTCACGGGATGGCACAGTGCATGTCCTTGTTCTGACTGTTTCCGCCAACCACCGTCATTCTCTCCGTGTTAGCGTCATCGATCGTTATCAGCGAGCCGCTCGTGGATATGCTTTAACTTTAACTACTTCGCCTCTTCACCACCAAGGTCTACATATCCCTTCCGAGTCTTCTTCTATATCGACACGCAAATACACCTTCGAGACTGTTGAGCATCATGCTGCGCAAGTACGGCACCCTTCTCTGCGGTGCCGTCGCCGGCATCCTGCAGGTTCAGGCGGAGCAGCCCGGAGCAGCGAAGCCTGAGAAAGCTGAGCTTCGTGACCTGCACTGGGGTCAGCTCAACTTCCTTCATACTACGGATACGCATGGCTGGCATGCAGGTCATCTTCAAGAGTACGTATAGTCGAACAAACTGAGAAGAAGGCGGATATGCTTCTTTTTCCCACTACCAGTACCCTCTTCTAGGCAGCAGCGGCGACTTTGAGGGAGCCCAAGACTAACGTATACCTTGGTGTTCAACAGAGCCCAGTATTCCGCCGATTGGGGAGACTATGTCTCGTTCGCCCATCACATGCGACGAAAGGCTGATGAACGTGGCGCCGACCTCCTCCTTGTTGACACCGGCGATCGGGTAGATGGCAACGGCCTCTACGATGCGTCCGATCCCAAGGGTCTTTTCACATATGACATCGTCAAGGGGCAAGACATCGACATCATATGCAGCGGGAATCACGAGCTTTACGTCGCGGAAACAGCCCGGCAGGAGGTCACGCGCAATATCCCCAACTTCAAGGGACAATATATTTCCTCCAATCTCGACTACATCGATCCCAAGACTGGGAAGCAGGAGCCCATGGCCCGACGATATAGAAGATTCAAGACCAAGAATCAAGGCATAGATATCGCCGCATTTGGATTCCTCTTCGACTTCACCGGAAACGACAATAACACCGTCGTTATACCAGTGAAGCAGGCTGTCAAGGAGGAATGGTTCCAGAAGGCGATCCGCGAAGACGTCGATCTCTTCGTAGTTATTGGCCATGTGGGATTGAGGATGGATGAGTTCAGAATTATCCATAAAGCTATCCGCCAAGCCAACTGGAATAGCCCAATTCTTTTCTTCGGCGGCCATGCCCATGTCCGTGACGCCGTCAACTTTGACTCCAAGGCGGCTGGCATTGCAAGTGGCCGATATTTCGAGACTATTGGCTGGATGTCCGTTGACGGCCTCAAGATCAAGGAGAAGGAGAAGGAGAAGACTGAAGACCCTTCCATTAGCTCCAGCTTCAAGGTCCACCGCAGGTATATCGACAACAATCTCTACGGCATGTACCACCATACCGGTCTCGACAACGCTACTTTCCATACGGAAAAGGGCCAAGCCGTCAGTCAACAAATCACGAGGGCTCGAAAGATCCTGAAGTTGGACCACAAGTACGGCTGTGCTCCCAAGGATCTCTGGCTGACCCGCACTCCTCACGACGCCGAAGATAGCATATTCACCTGGATCGGAAACGAGGTCCTTCCCGGCGTGGCCACTAATAAGGAGAGAGCTGACATCCCGAGACTTGCAATTCTCAACACCGGGGGTATTCGGTTCGACGTCTTCAAGGGCGCCTTCACGCGAGATAGCACGTTTCTCGTGAGCCCCTTTGTTAGCACCCTGAAGTATATCCCCGATGTTCCGTACGAAATCGCGAGCAAGGTTATCACCTTGCTGAACAGTGGCGGGAACATCTTCACCGACCGTGGCCTCGATCCTAGGTACTTGTCCGTACCGGAGAAGTGGTCCGGCAAGGACTTGGGCATGCTGCCCGTCATTCCGGGTCCCGGACTCGAGTTGCCAGGTGCAGCGGAGCAATACAGGCTGGCTGGCGACAATACCGATGACAAGGACAAGGACACGGACCGGCGGACGCGAACTGAGGGTTACACGACTGAGGACGACTTTGGCAAGGATGGCGATGATACTCTCCACGCGCCTGTCCCGTACTTTAACATCCCGAACTGCATTCAAAGTGAGATTGCATTCCCGGTGGACTCCACTCCGGAGAAAGTTGACCTTGTCTTTATTGAGTTCATCACTCCGTGGGTTCTTGTTGCCCTCAAGTTTGCCGGTGGCGATTACACCAATGAGGATGTCGGGTCATACACGAAGGAGACCTTTACCGAGCTCCTGGCCCACTGGGTCAAGGATAACTGGAGGAACAAGTGTTAAATTTTATGTTCCCGAGTCTTCCTTGTCCGTTCTTTCTTGTTTTGCTTTTCTTGTTACTAGAAATATCTACTTTAGAAAACCCCATTTGGATTTTTCTTCGGACGGACTTCAAGGGATCGGCGTTTTTGATTGGGATTTCTTCCGACGAACAGAACATATACGTCTTGGGCACACAACTTGAGGAGCATATTATACCATATACAGAACTTATGAAATTGATCTTTGCGATTTTGGCCTTGCTAGATATTATGAAGCATAGTTGACCGTGCACTTCAGAGCTTTCGAAACTCCATACTAACGATTCTCAGGACGTGGCCTAAGTAATCTATGAAGAAGTCCCCCGTGCCCATATTCTTGTTAGGCCCTGTGACATTAATAGCCCATGACTCGGAAGTATTTGTCCTCTTCTTGGAGTGTAGTTTATCATTTTTTATCAGCAACTCTACATCGTAGAGGTGGAAAGCCACAGGGTCTTGTTGACCGGGCTTGGCTCACCGAGGAAGAAGGGAGTGGGCACCTGTCGGAAAATTGACAGCCGTCACCACCTGCGAATCTAATCTAGACAAGGCAGAGCTTTGGTTACGACAACAGCAGCCTCCCACCTTCGAGCTCCTGTTGCTCCAACCATCAACAAGCATCATCCAAACCTCACAAATTACCAACCATACCCGACACATCCCATATCGCCATCGCCCTTCGACTCGTATCTCCCCCATTCACCCAATCAGCATCTCTGATATATTCCCATTTTCTCACCCCCACCCGTTGTCGCCATGGCCGAAGCTGCTCTCAAGCCGGAGAAGGACTTCTCCAAGCAGGTCGATGAGCTACTTCCCAAGGCTGAAGAACTTGCCCAGGTAGGGCTCGGCATTCGTTGGCGCTTATCCCAGAGCGGATTTGCTGATATCTGTGTTCTAGTCCGATCTTCAAGGTGCCATTGAGAAACTCACTGCCCTCGAGAAACAAACCCGACAGGTTAGCTCCGCCTCTCCTCTACCGTGACGACGTCTTCGTCGATACATACTCGAGATCGAACCTAACATTCATCACTTCTAGGCATCCGATCTTGCGTCTACGTCCCGAGTACTAGTTGGAATCGTTACGATATGCAAAAACAAAGGCGACTGGAGCTTGATGAACGATCAAGTCCTTGTTCTCTCTAAGAAGCACAGTCAGCTTAAGCAGGCCATTACCCGTATGGTCCAAACCGTCATGGGCTTCCTCGACGAGACGCCCAACCTAGAAACGAAGCTATCCGTCATCGAGGCCCTGCGCACCGTCACCGAGGGCAAGATCTTCGTCGAAGTCGAGCGCGCGCGAGTAACCAAGATTCTCTCCGATATCAAGAAGGCGCAGGGCGACGTCAAGGGCGCCACGGAGGTTCTCTGTGAGCTACAGGTTGAGACCTTCGGGTCCATGGACAGGAGGGAAAAGGTCGAATTCATCCTGGCACAGGTTGCTCTCTGCATCGAGACTGGAGACTGGACCCAGGCTGGTATTTTGAGTCGCAAGATTAGCACCAAGTACCTTGCGAGAAGGCCAAAGAAGACTGCCGAGCAGCTTGAGAAGGAAAAGAAGGAGAGGGAGAAGAAGAAGGCTAGGGGAGAAGAGGTGGCCGAAGAGGTCGAGGATGATGTGACGGATCTTAAGCTCCGTTACTACGAGCAGCAGATCATCCTGGCCAAGCATGACGACAAGTATCTTGACGTCTGCAAGCACTACAGGCAGGTCTTGGATACGGAGGCCGTTGAGGAAGACCCGGCCAAGCTTCATCCCGTATGTTGATGTCGTTTTCTCCCTGTTGCTATTTGGCCTGGCGCCAAACTAACTCTGCTCGTTCCGTCAGGTCCTCCAACGAATCATCTACTTTGTCATTCTGGCTCCTTATGATAACGAGCAACACGACCTCCTCCAACGAATTCTCCGAGACACACGAAACTCCCAAGTTCCCCTCGATGCCGAGCTTCTCAAACTCTTCACCGTTCACGAGCTTATGCGCTGGCCCGAGGTGGCCAAGAAGTTTGGCCCCCATCTCTGCAGCACCGACGTCTTCGACGCCGAAGAAGGCCAGTCGTCCGACGAGAAGGCTCACCAGCGATGGAAGGATCTGAGAAAGCGAGTCATCGAGCACAACGTGCGCGTCGTGGCCAAGTATTACACCCGCATCCAGATGGGCCGTCTTACCGAGCTCCTCGATCTCGCTGAGGACGAGACGGAGAAGTACATTAGCGAGTTGGTTACGTCGAAGACGGTCCACGCTAAGATTGACAGGCCCGCGCGCATCGTTAGCTTCGCTAAGCCGCGGGATGCTGATGATATCCTTAACGAGTGGAGCTACAACATGAAGAGCTTGCTGGGCTTGCTTGAGAGGATCGACCACCTCATCACCAAGGAGGAGATGATGGCTAATATCCAGGCAAAGTCAAGAAAGGCAAGGTAAAGTGATATCTCCAGAGTTGGGGGTCTTGAGGGGTTAGGCGCATGGTAGGGATGGATGGGGCGAATTGGGCCTGTCCCTCCTAGGAGTCGTCTTAAAAACGTGTGTGTACTAGTATTACAGGCTAGAGGCGGTCCTCCGTCTGGACTGATATGTACCATTCATAGATATGGTCTCGACTTGTGTGTCTCGTTCTGTTCACTACTGTGAAGCACTTTTATAGATGTGCCGTGCATATGTAAAGTCTCGACCTTCTCAGGCATATTGAATGGCCCTCCCGTCTTGTGTATCTCTATGTCTATTACGTGTATGTCTATAGTTGTCTATGCGAGTCTCGCACTCTCCTTAGGCTCACTCTCCTTCGGCTCAGCCTCCTCCGCAAACTTCCTAATAAATCCGATAATGGGCATCATCCACTCCCTCGAAACCGGCACATAATGCCCACCAGGATGCACCGCCACCACAGGATCCTCACACCTCTCAATCAACCCCCGACTCCTCGACTCCTCCACAACGGTATCCAACCCCCCAATATAATGCAACGTCGGCGTCCGTATACTCGGCTCATACATCCACTTGACCTCCTCAACAGGCATATAAAACCCCGAATAAACAACCGTAAACTTCAACGGCCTCCCACCATTCGCCCCCTTCAACTTCTCAGCCCAACCCTTCGCGCCCTCGGGAGGCGTCCTCCTCGGCTCTTCCATCGCGGCGGCGACCATAGCCGCCAGCGCACCGCCCTGAGAAAACCCAACCACTCCATCAACCCCTTGCGCCTCGCGGATGGCGTCCGCGACGGCCGACATTCCGGCGTCTAGGCCGTGGACCACGGGGGAGGTCGGATCGCGGCGGAACCACGCCCAGCTATCGAGCTGGTCGTCGGCGTCGGAGGGGTCCAGGGTGGGGGAGGAGGGTGTGAAGCCGGGGATTTCGGAGGGGCGGAGACGGATGGGAGCCGTGGGGTAGAGGAAGGTGAGGGTTGTGGAGAGGGGGGTTAGGGCCTTTGTTAGGAGTTTTTCGAGGGCGCGGGTTTTTGCGCGGAAGAGGGGGCCGGATTGGGTGTAGCCTTTGAGTGATGTTAGGTGTGTTTGTGGTTCATGTGAAGGGGGGTGGTTGAGGTAAGATGTTGGGTTGAACGGGTGTTGGTCTGAGATGTGACGGGATAAGGTTACGCACCATGAAGCATGAGGACCTTGAGTTCCTTCTTGGGCGGTTTAGGCGCTTTTTGGTTCCCCTTCTTCCCGACCTGGGGCTGCGTCGAGGCAGGACGGGAAGGCCCGCTCTCGGACGGGGTTGGCGTCGGCGTCGCAGACTCGGACATGGTGCTTGCGCGTCTGATGAAGGTTTGGGTAAAACTAGGTGTGGATGCGCGGGTCAGCCTCCGTACACAGAGGCTGAGCAAAAACATTAACGAAGGATCCCTTCCTTCAGTTGGCCTTGAGGGCTCTTCGCCGATATTATGTGGTCCTGAGATATTGTTAGCGGAAGTGGGGGGAGGTTTGATATTATAAATTGCATCGGAGAGTGGTGCTTTTTACGCACTTACGGGCAGGGTGAGCGAATGTGAGCGAGATTGATGATCTACGAACTCGCCCCCGATCCTTACAAATAGCAAAACAGGTCGAAAAGGACGTAAGAAGGAAAGTAAGTAGCAACCCGCTTTTCACTCAGTGAGACTGAAGGGCGTGGTTGGAAGAGGCACTAAGATTGACGTTTACGGCAGTTGAATTATTCCTCCAAGTCACGTGAGATACGCCGAGGTTCCGAAACGCCGTGAGGCTCGGGGCGGAGGATGGGAGAAGTTTCGGGGGGGATTTAACGACAGTAGGTAGACAGGGCAGCAGCGCAGGCCGTTCGCCCATAACTAGCTAGATACCTGCTGAAGAAGCCGTGGTAATCGAGGGACAGCTGCAGATTCCAATCACGAGTAGCATTGGGTCTCAACAAGAACGTAAGATCGAGATCAAACCGACGGTGAGGTTTCTGGTTTCCGGACGGGATATGTGCAATTGGCCGGTGAAGCCAAGTCAATTGGCAGCAAGCTGCGGATATTTGCGTCTATGATACAATCCCTCCCCGGTCCATGGACCCTTAGCAAACCAGAGGGTCAAGAGTAGTCTAATGCATTTCCGGCAGAATATCCTTCGCTTTAGTGGGAGGGCTTCGCGTGGGGGTTGCGGGGGTCGTTCTTCCACTCGGCACCTATTCTCAGGGTTAGATCTGGTCGTCGGCGAATGCGTGTGTGTGTGTGTCCTGGAAGGCGGCGTTTACTGCGTACCCTGCATCATGGAGTTTTGCGCGGCATTGATTCCGTAGGCGACAACGAGACCTTGAACGTCCCAAGTTAGCATCCATCCCTGGTAGAGAACATCCGCGAGGATTCCGTTCGATCCGTTCGAAAAGTTTATCGCGTACCGGCAATGAAGAAGGGAGCCATCGGCCTGACTGTTTCCGGGGGATGCGGATTAGCTTCATATTCCTCAAAGATGGGCCAAGGGGAAAAATTCGCTCCCGTCGTGGCGGACGTAATTGACATACCGATAGGCGTGGAGAACTTCTTAATGGGGTTGGCACCGAACCAGAACATCTTGACTTTCTTATTGGGGGGGTGTCCGACTAGAAACGAAGGATACGTAGTTGTTGGCTTGAAGGGTCGACGGAGGATTGTTTCTTGGACGAGCTGTTTTTGATGATTCGGCTGCCGGCAAAGACCGCGAGGCAGTCTGTTGATTCCTTGCAAACCAGGCGTCAATTGGAAGAATTGGGAGGATGAGTCAGCATTCCGCCAGGGAACAGTGGAAGACGGCAAATGAGACAGTGTGGGCCTGTTGATTGGACATCGTGCGAAGCTGCGACGGCACCGGTTCCGGACTGGCCTGAGCTAGGTCCATTATCATGTGACTCAGTTTCGGCTCGACCAGCCCTTTCACACGAGCTCATCGAAGTGGGGATTCGTGGAAATCACGAGACTCCATTACATCATGTTACAGCGGTAGCGGTATTTGTCCCCCAGCGACAAGTTAGAGTTGGGAAACTGCAATTGTGGGGAGGTACCTTTGGAGCAAGCTCCCGTTCTGGCATCTCGCATGTCCCTTATCAGCTCCAAGCTATGACCATCCACCAGCCAGAGCACATCCATGATGCATCCAATTGATGCCTGGTTGCCCGCCCATACAATCATAGCCTGTAATAGCCACAGCCAACCCCGTGTTCCCCATTTTAGCGTTGCCACCCCCAGCTTCGAAGAGCCAAACAGAGAGCGAACTGCTGCGGTAGTGGTCGTAGCATATACGTAGATTGGGGGCGCCTTGCTCCACCAGACCAGGATTTGTTTCCACGAGAGTTTCTGACACTGATGCTCGTTGCTCATTGCTGACTCGGGGCAGGCACTGTCACCTTTGACCTAAACTACCTTCTCTCCCCCTTCTCCATAGCTCTTGCCCCGTTTCCATTCCTATTCCCATTCCTATCCCTGTTCCCATTTCCATTGATAAAGACCTTCTCCCCCTTCTTCCCCCCTCCCCTTGACACCATCAGCTCACCATTGACTCTTCCCGCCCTCTGCTTCTCCTCAAAGCAACCCCCTCCTTTGCCATTGCCAATTCCCTGGTCCGTTGTGGTACAACATCAGATTCTCCTTTCTCCATCCGTCCATTCCTACATCACAAAGTGCGGGGTGACAACCCATCGGCAAGTTGTTGCATTGCCTCTCTCAAGCTTTCTATCCAATTAGCAACTACACCTGCCCTCCTATTCACTGGACTTCTACAGTTACACTCCGCATCCCCGTGCTCCTCCAAACCCAAGGCAGCATACACATCCGCATACTGCCATACTGCGCATCTCGTCTCAGGCCTCTCTCTATAAGCTTCTCCTGTATATCTGCTGCTGAACACAGTATAACTGCTTGCCGTTGCCCATTGCCTCTCTTGGAACTCTTTCGCCGCTCCGCTGCCGCCCAACAGTCCAATCCAAACGCTCCGAATTACAACAAAGGAAACTCCTCCTCAAACCCCTCACGGCTCGGGTCGTGTTTCCTAGCCTTGGTTTGTTTTTGTTATTCTCCTTGGCTAGCGATTCACTCCGTTTCTGAGGAGAGGTCGTGTCGCGGTTCAACTACAGCGATATTCCTTTTCCCGTCAAATTCGGCATTATCCAATTCGTTTCCCTATCATCGCTACCATGCTTAGCGGAAAGCTTTTTAGAGCTAGCACGAGCTCCGGCGTTCGATGCCTGTCGACGTCGGCAGTTCGTGCCAGCAGCAGGACCCCGTCCATGGGCGACATCAACCCTACCCACGAAAGCGTCGAAGAGTTCAATCAAAGGCAAAAGCAGTTCCGGGAGAAGCTCATAGAGGCGAGGAAGTTGCGAGATGCAGGTGCGTTGAAGCATCAGTTACCCCCCCATGACGCCGAAGATGAGGAGCATATTCCTGGTCTCACCACCCAGGGCCTCGGCTCACTAAGTACCGCTGCTACAGAGAAAGCTGCGGAGCTCGCTCAGAAGGAGTCGCACCGAAAGTCGGGTCGCTTGACCAACCTTATTTACGGTACTAAGGAGGGCAGGGAGATGGACGCCCAGATCGAGGCCAGCTTCAGCGCTGTTCTGGCCCGAGGCAAATACGTCCACTCCATTGTCTTTCACGAGGTTTACCCTGACAAGGTTGACGAATATGTTGAGCTCGTCGGCAAATGGTACCCCAAGATGGCCGGCGTGGAGAATAACAAGGTTCACCTGGTCGGAAGCTGGAGGACTGAAGTTGGCGATTGCGATACCTTTGGTAAGTCCTGCCAATCTTGATACCCGGCACTCTCTGCGTCAACTAAGCTAACTGATTTCTGTTTTTGTTACCAGTCCACATTTGGGAATATCAGCGATATCAAGGATACCACGAATCTCGACACCTCATCGCGTCCCACCCCGAGTACCCCGCTTTCAAAGAGAAGCTTCGAACCTTGATCAAAAGCCAGAATACCTCGCTCATGCAGGAGTTCTCCTTCTGGCCCACGACCCCTCCCCGAAAGCTCGGCGGCGTGTTCGAGCTCCGATCGTATACCCTGCACCCCGGCAACCTGCTTGAGTGGGAGACCCACTGGCGACGTGGTCTCAAGGCTCGTCGTGAGGTCATGGAGGGTGTCGGCGCCTGGTTCGTGCAGATTGGCGACCTCAACACGGTCCACCACCTCTGGCAGTTTGCCAACCTTGAGGAACGCAAGGTCCGCCGTGAGCAGAGTTGGAGCATAGAAGGCTGGAGCGAGACGGTTCACAAGACTGTTCCTTTGATCCAGACGATGAAGTCTAGGATCTTGATCCCTATGCCGTGGTCGCCCGTTTCTTAAGTCATCGACGCAGTGTCCTCACAGAGGCCGTTTTCTACGGAGTTGCCTAGAGAGGTCCTGATTCTTGAAGCTTGAACGATGCCGAGCAGACAACGATTACATTTGCGGCAGCTACGAGACGACCAGCATCGATGTGTTCCTGATCGCCTCTTTATCAACTCGACTTAACGGAGCATGTTCTGCGGTCCAGGACTACGGCTTGCTTTTTTCTTTGTTTCAAATTCGACCAGTTGTTTCTCTTTTTCTTTCTTTCTTGGCCTTGTCATTGCCTTGCATGGTTCTTTTTCGTTTCCTTCTGTTTTTCAACAAGTTGTTCAGGGAACTCTACTATAAGGCGACGGTGATTGCGGCGTTTGCGGACTCGCTCAGGCGAGGTTATTAGGGTGTATGCCTTTTCTGCACATATCGATTTCCATACTTTACAGAAACCCCAATGAGAATAAAGGCATCAACTGATACATGAACATCAACTGATACATATATGAATCTGCTATTCGGCGCTTATAATTGTGACACCCCTGTCGCTACGTCGTGTTCTAATTGTATTCCCAAATAATGCGAGGCGAAGGGCAGTAAACAGACAGTAGACTTCGCTTACCCAATTGACCTCTCGCTGGTTCAAATACACCATCGTTGATTGACGCCAAAAAGCACTGGCTGCTCCTTATAAGACGCCCGTACACCTTTTCCCTAAATAGATCCCGTAAGCAGAACGCCCTCCCATCCCCCCAGGAACTCCCACGAATAATGACCAAGCAAGGAAAACAAGACGTAAAAATAAAAGAGAGCTCCAACTCCATGCAGAGCCCATGGCAACTTCACTCTTTGGGTAGATTGGCAAGCACTACTTCGAGGTTCGACTCGATTCGCGCGAGGGTCGCCTTCACCGAGAGGAGCTTGGCAGAGAGCGACATCAGCCTAGGATCCGCCGTCTCGACCCGGACCTTTTCGCGGACGTAGACGGGGGTATACTCGCCCGGCACGATGACCTCGTAGGGCTGGCCGCTGGAGGAGGCCGAACTCGACGGATCTGAAGAAGGAGACGCAGCCGGGCGCACGACCTCGGGGGGCACGGGATCGGTAGGTGACCTCGGGGGTAGATTTGGCTTCGGCGTCCTCCCGTCGGCATCCTTGCGATTATAGACGTAATCGTAAATAAGGCCCGTCTCGTCGTGTTCCAAGCGCTTAACCGTACCGATAGCAAGGCCCAATTTCGTACCCAGATGCACGGGTGCGTTAACAGGCTCAAGTATGCGAATCCACAGGACGATGAAAGAGTCCTGAAGCCCAAAGTACCAGCTCATCTGGCTCCCCGGGTCCGGGTCAAAGTGTTCCGGGGCGCAGGACCGCGTCGTCCATGCCGTGTCGGGGATTTCGCGGGGGGGACCCTTGAGGATGGCTGCGGAGTCGGAGACGAGCTGGGAGAGGGCGCGGAGCTGGGCTTTTATGAATTGGGGGTCGGGGGGCAGGGTGAGGGTTACGGAGATGGCGCGGATGGCGTCGTCGATTTGGCGGCTTAGGGTGTCGAGTTGGGAGATGTGGATTTCGGAGTTGAGGGTTATGGTTTGGGGGTGCTGGGTTTGGAGGTGGAGGTGGACGTTCTACGGAAGCGGGGGTGAGAGTGTTAGTCGGATCCATGTGCTTCTGCTCTGCACTTTATATCTCTCTCCAAGAGACGTTAGATGTGACGGAAAACATACGGCCTTGACAATGCGGGTGCCGACTCGTGTCACGGTGCCCTTAACAAGCTCGTTACGACGTGTACTGAGGACAAGAGTAGTTCCTGGCAATACGGGGGCAAGCAGCGCGTAGCATTCGTCGAGGGTTTGTTTTATGGGCGGGAGCTCTCGTTCGCGGATGTAGTTGATGAGCCATGGAACGTGGTTCCGCTGTTGGTCGGTTACGACCTTGATCAGCATTGCTGAACCAGGAAAGAGGAACTGGAAAAAAAATATATGATTGATATTGGGGAGAGGGCTTCGACGGGGGAGGCTTGGGAGCTAGGCAAAGGCATAGAGAACGACCGTGAGGGCATACCTTGGTCTCTTTTATCTTTTCCTCCCGCTCCTCGTCCGTCATGGGCGGATAGGGGAAAGGTCCTAGAGACATGGCTGGCTACGTATATTGGGGCTATAGATGTGCCTAGGGATGTTGGAAATGACTGTAGGCAACCATTTATGGGGGTTTTGCGAGCGCGGCGGCGAGGTTGTTGAAGAGCTGCGATGTGGGATGTTGTTCGAGTGGGGAAGTCACAGGCTCGACATTTAGTTGCATGATGCAGCTTGGAGGTACCTGGGGAGCTCGGGTGCTCCTTCGCGCCAGTGCAGCTGTTAAGGGAGCTTGGGGGGTTACAGCTGGCTATTCTGGTGCCTGCAGGTGGTGGGACGGACAGACTTGACAGTGACGTATGTACCTCCGAGCATGTGCAATTTTGCCAGCCAAAACATCGAATTGATCAATTGACAGCAGATGCCCGCCCGCTGAAGCGACCCTCTTCATTGCCTTGAAGTTCGCGAAAATCTAATCTCACCATCGCTGAGAGAGCCACGCGCAGCAACACTCTCCGTACGCAATATATTCGTACGAAAAACTCATACCCTAACTTGAGTGGCATCCATAAACCCTATTCTAGAATCGAGTTCCCAGTCTCCGCAAAGACTTAGTGGCTTTTCAAGTCGTCGGTTCAAGTCCAATCAGCCGCTACCCATTGACACGACACCGTTTATACGTCTGCCTGGCAGGCAAGGATAGGACTCATTTCAAAGAGAGCTAAAGACGCATGCTCGAGGAGAATCTGTCAAGATGACACCGGCTCCTAAAACTAAACTTGCGCCCGTCCCCAAGGGTAAGCTCACCAGCGTCACCCCTGCCCCCCGTACCCGTTCTCACTGCTCATCATCATCGTAGGCTGCAAGGTTCAAAAGAGACCGCTCGTGCGCCAGCAACAGCCCGCCTCATCAAATTCTCGTCTCATCTACGTGTCTTCTTCAACCCGCTTCATGGCGGTGGTGAAACGTGTTCGCAAGCGGCTGGATAAAGCTGCCGTCGGCGGCTCTAAGCCACCCAACAAGAGGATGCACCTTAGCGCGAGGGTAGAAGCCCTGAAGAAGACGGACGGAACCAAAGGTAGTGGTGCGGAGGTCGTTGTGTTAGGTACGGGGAAGGCTGTTGAGAAGACACTAAAGGTGGCGAGTTGGTTCTCTGAGGAGAAGGACTGTGCGGTCTCGATTAAGACGAAGACTGTTGGTACTGTCGATGATATTGTGGCCGGAGATGAGGCTGAGGCTGAGGATGAGAGCCGTGTGAGGAAGCTCAGTTGTTTGGAGATCACGATTAAACTACGTTGAGTGGGGGGAGGGAAAAGATTATTATAACTACCGATCATGAGAGAGCATCTTGTCTCCTCATCCAGGCCTCACATCGTCCTAGCTTGCGGCGGTGCAGGAAGGCTAGGCTCAGCGCACAGGGCGACTGGACCGGCTTGGCTCATGCCGTCTAGGAAGGCTCTGCAATGTTTCGATTGAGGAACCACTCTCGAACTTTCCTGTAAGGCCATGCAAACTCTCCCGAGGAAAAGTTGGGCTCTGCTAACAACTCTCTGGAAGGTCACAACCGATCGTTACGACACACTAGGAATACGATTCGACGGTGTAAAATGCCAATATCTAATGCCATTGAAAACCTATCCCAAAGTAAACAGTCTAGTTTGCGTTGAAATCTAGGATTTCACGCAGAGAAATTTATTTAACAAAAAAGAAAAGATAAAAAGAAAAAAAAAAAGGAAAACTCCAACAGAAAAATGCAGCCTCCTCATCGTACACAATCACATCGTCCCCTCGTCTCCTCGCCACTGCTTACACGACAATCAACTTGCTCTTCCCGCAAACTCCCTTGGACAGCGTTTGAATCGACCCGCTCGACAGCAGTTCCAGGACCTGTAGGTTGGCCTCGAACTCCCTCGTGATAAAGTTACGAATCTCGATAGCGACGAGGGAATCAAGCGGGTAGTGAGAAAGCGACCGCGTAATGTCAAGCTCCTCCTCTTCCATCATCAGCACAGACGCAATCTTGAAAACCAATCCCTTGCAGACAACCTCCTCCCTCTCCTCGGGTGTCTTGGCCGCCTTGAGCGCGGCGCTATAGGAGATGGCCGTTGACGACGAAGCCGTCGCCTCCGCGGCTGCTTGCGCCTCCATGACTTCCCGGAGGTGCTTGAACTTGGCATCTTGCGTCCAGAACGGCTGCATGCTTGGGGTCATGCGGACGCCGGTGATAACATGGCTGTTGCATGCCTTCTCCAGCTGGCCGTTAATGGCGGCACCGGCAAGGGCCAGTACCTCGGCTTCGCAGATCATGTCACTTCCCAAGTTCTTGGCCACTTCTGCGGCTGCCTCGGCATTCTCTGCGAGGTATCCGATGTCCGAGATTGCCGTAGGGTCGATGGAGGATGCTGCAAGACCGAGAGCCCTCCTGTACTGCACGAATGCGTTCAAGAAGGCGTTGGCAGCAGCATACGCTGCTTGACCTCTGTTACCTACCGACGCAGCAACGGAGGAGAAGGTAATGAAGAAGTCAAGAGGTTGGTTAGCTAGAGCACGGTGGAAGTTCCAGGCGCCGTGCACCTTGGATTCCATGACGTCAACCCACTCCGCGTGGGTCATCTTCTCGAACAGGACATCGCGGAGAACCATGGATCCATGAACGACACCCCGTACTGGTGGGAGCCCCTCAACACCGGTGGACAGGAGCGTGTCGACCGAAGCGCGGTCAACAACATTGCAAGCGCGGACTGTGACGGTCGCGCCAACTTTCTTGGCGTCTTCGATCAGTTCGGCAACCTTTCCTGTCGAGGTTCCGCTGCGCGAAACGAGGACAAGGCTCTTGGCTCCTTGGCCGATCATCCACTTTGCTAGGCCACGACCCAATCCACCAGTACCGCCGATGAGGACGTAGGTGGCATCGGGCCGAAGGAGCTGGCTCAACTTTTGGGCTGGAGCTTGGACAGTGTCGTCAGCCTTGGGAGCGATAACAACCTTTCCGAAGAAGCTGCCCTCCTGAAGGGTCTTGAAAGCTTCGTCGGTCTGAGAAATGGAGAATGTATTGGCCGGCGACGGGGTCTTAGCCTTTCCTTCTTGAAGGAGTTTGTTGACTTCGCTCACTAGCTTCTTGATAAGCTTGGGTCTTTCAGAGATGACGGAGAACATGTCAACGGTGACGAAGGTGATGTTCTCTTGGAGGCGCGTCATCTCGACGTTGACGGTGTTAGCACCGTCCTGTTTGACAAGCTCGATGTAGCGGCCGAACTTATCCAAGCATCGCCAGGATTCCCTCGCTACTGGGCCGCGCAGACTATTCAGAACAACATCGACGCCCTTGTTGCCGGTCTGGTGGCGGAGGGCATCTACGAAGCTGGCGTCGCGACTGTAGTAGATGTGGCTTTCCGGAACGCCGAATTTCGAGATCAAATGCTCTTTCTTCTCTGCCGAGCCGACGGTCGCGAAGACTTCTGCGCCGACCATCTGCGCTATCGCGATGGCTGCCTGACCGACAGCTCCAGCTGCAGCATGAATGAGAATCTTCTCACCTTCGGAGAGTCGGGCGAGCTCAATGACGCTGTAGTACGCGGTGCAATAAGCGACTGGGAGAGAGGCAGCGGACTCGAAAGTCATCTCCGAAGGTATCTTGAGAATGAGATGAGACTTGGTGCGAGCGTAACTTGCAAGGGCGTTACTGGCTAGGGCGGCCACGCGGTCGCCGATGTGGATATCGGTCACGGCGGCTCCCACGGCAGTCACGATACCGCTTGCCTCTTGCCCGAACTCTTCATTGGGAAGCTTGCCAGTCACGGCGAGGACGTCCCTATGGTTCATGCCGATGGCCTTGACCTCAATCTCGATCTCGTCTTCAGCGAGATCGGAGTTTCGCATCTGGTCATCGACAAAATGGAGGCTCTCGAGGACGCCGGTTGCACCGACAACCATCTTCAAGGGACGACCTTCCTGTCCGAAAGCGGTCGGCTCAAGGACACCTTCTTTGGTCTGTCTGTGAACGAACTCGTTCATCTCGGGATCGTTAACAATACGAGGCGTAAAGAAAGCACCTCCACGCTCCATGAACTCAAGCTCGCTACTGGCACTAGCGCGACACCCGAACGCGGACTTGAAAACCTCGAGGATAGCCTTGCAGGAGTCGGCATCGGAGAGCCTCGTCTTGGAGTCAAGATCGAGAGTTGCGAAGCGAAGGAGAGTCTCAGATCGGATGCTGCGGCTCATGCCGACAACCATGTTCGCATCCGGGTTCTCGCACCCGCTGAGAGCGCCCCGGATAACCCACAGAATACCCTGGACGGACGTGATAATCTTCTGTATGGCGGTGAATTGCTCCGGAGTGACGGTAGTGAGGACAGACTGGTCAAGTTCGTTGAGGAAGATGCAAATCTTCCCGCTGGCATTGTTCTCGAAGAGGGTGCCGAGCTCGGGCCTCTTGCCGGTGGCCTCTTCAAGGTCCGCGGCAAGCTTCGCGGCGGTGTCCTTTTGGAGGTCGGAATCGCCGTGGATGATGACGATGTCCTCCGTCGTGTGCTTGGACTCTAGCGGCTCAACCATCTCGAAGTCATCCGTGGGGTGGATGGGGTTCAGGATAGGTTCCCACTCCATCTTATAGCAAAGTTCCCTCGCGGCGTTTCCGTTGGATTGAGATTTACGATCCAAGATGGGGGCCACCGTCAGATCTTCCAAGGTAATAAGAGGTTCCTTCGCATCGGCGATGGTTGCGAACATGGAAACCTTGGCGGGTTTGGGATTGGAGGCAGAAATGCTTCCACGGCAGTACGCCTGGAGAGTGCTGTTAGGTTCCTTGATGAGCGGGATCACGTCCTTCGAAAAAGTCATCCGTCCGATGGAAGAAGGCAAGTAAATGGTATCGAGAGCGGATGACGTCTCCGAAGCGAGGATGGGCCAGTACATCTCGATAAGGGACTCCAAGAAGGAAGGGTTGATAATGGGGCTGACGAGATGGCCGTTGGGCATCTCCTTGGCGACATCTGCGACCTTGAGGGTTCCGGACGAGTACCCGGATGCGGCCTTGCAGCTCTCGATGCCTTGGAAGGTCGGGCCGTAGGCGACACCGAGCGTCCAGAGATTGTCGTACATCTTGGTGGTGTCGATGGTCTTCTGGGCAGCAGCATCAATCTCGGCAATCGATGCCCTTAGAGTTGCTTCGGTATCTTGGGTCAACTTGTCACCGTTCACGCTGTTTACTTCCTTGGTCCGCAGACCGATGAGGCCCTTGCAGTGGTCCTTCCAGCCCTGGCTCGCGGTCCAGGAGCAGATGCGGAACTCGTCCCAGACGTTCTCCTCGACGGTCCGGATGGTGATATTCATCTCCACATCTTCGTCTGGAAGTACCAAGGGAGCGGACACAGTGACATTTTGAAGTTCAAACTTGTCGAAGGCGATGTCCGACTCTTGAGCCCTTTGGGTTGCGGCCTCCAAAGCCATGGTAATGTATCCAGCCAGAGGGAAGATGGTGAGGGATTGGATCTGGTGATGACGCAGCCAAGGAAGGTCATCCAAGCGAACGATGTTCCTCCAGGTGGGCTCCAGGTCGTTGGAGTAGTTGGCAAGAGTCCCGAGAATATCGGTTCGCGGGGCGCTTCGGGAGGCGTGCTTCTCCCACATGCGCGAACGGTGCCAGTATTCCGTCTGGTAGTTCCAGGGATAGCGCGGCAGGTCCGTAAGCAGCACAGGTGGCTTTGCGGGAGGCTTGGGGAAATTGATGGCCTCGAAATTCAGAGTGGCGCCCTTCATCCAGACGTTGGCCGCCAGCTCGAGAGCGGTTTCCACGGCATCTCTCTTTCGCACGAGTGCAGACGCGTAAGGGATTTTGGCGGCGTTGGCGCCCGCGACCTTAAGGATCTGCTTTACGGGGCCCTGAAGGGCGGAGTGTGGACCGAGTTCGACGAGCATGTTGACGCCGGTCTTGTATTCGCCGAAGGGCTGGACCATGTCATCCACAGCCTCGGCGAAACGCACAGAACAGGTCAAGTTCTGGACCCAGTAGCTTGGTTCCAGCTCAGTGCCATCGGCGAGCCTGCCGAGCAGAGAAGAGTGGAACTTGACCTTTGTGGATACAGGACGCTCGACGTTGCGGAGCGCCTGCTGATATTCCTTGGCTACGAGGTTCATGTGGTGAGAGTGGTAGGCAACGTCGACCTGGAGGCGACGGTTGAACAAGCCCTTCTCTTGGACGACCTTCTCCAACTCGGTAATTGCGGGCTCATCACCGGAAATGGTCAAGCTCGACGGGCTGTTGAAGCAAGCGATTCTCGCCTCCCCGGTCTTGAGGTCAGCGAGGAGCGGGGCAAACTCCTCCTTGCTTCCGCCGACGGCCATCATGGCGCCGCGGAGGTCGGGGTGCTTGCTCTTGAGGACGGGGATCAAGCGACCTCGGTGGTACGCGATGGTCATGCAGGCATCAAAGGTCAAGATACCAGCGGCGTATGCGGCGGCGATCTCTCCGCTGGAGTGACCGGCTACCGCGTACGGCTCGATACCCCAAGATCGGAGCAGGTCGGTCAAGGCAAGCTGGATAGCTGTGCACGCTGGCTGGCTGATATGTGCCTGGTTAACCTGAGAAGTAGCAGCGTCCTTTCCGAGCTCCTCGATGAGGGACCAATTGGCACCCATGGAGGTCATGCACGTATCGGCGCGGTCAAGGCTGTCCCGGAAGACGGGGTAGTCGAAGTACAGCTCGCGACCCATGGCCCACCACTGAGCGCCCTGGCCGGTGAAGATGAACCCGATCCGAAGCGGCTCGGTCTCCTTTCCGGGGGTGAACTGCTCCTTCGAGAGCTGCTCCACCAGCTCGAAAGAGTTGGAGGCGGGGACGGCCAGGCGCCACTGGAGAATAGAGCGCCTCTGGCAGATGGTGTAGGCCACGTTGGCCATGAGGTCCAACTCGAACATCTCGGGCCGCTGCTCGAGGTAGATGACTAGCTCCTTAGTGACCTTTTGCAGGGAAGCCTTGTCATTGGCAGAGAAGATGAAGAGCTTCCGGCCGTTTGTGGAAAACGCGTGCTTGCTATCGACGAACAACCGGTCTCGGCCCCTCTGAGCCAGGAACGGGCCCCTCTCCAGCACGACGTGGGCGTTGGTTCCACCGAATCCAAAGTTATTCACGCTAACATACTTCTTGTTCCGGGGCCAGGGCCTCTGACCCGGCGGGACCTTGATCCCCCACTCGGCGAAAGGGATCTTGGGATTTGGAATCTTGAAGTCGTGATTGGGGATGATGAAGCCGCGCTCGAGCATCAGCGCCGCCTTCATCACGGCCACGATGCCCGAGGCGCCCTCGAGATGGCCAATGTTTGACTTTACGGAGCCGATGAGGAGGGGGTCGCGGGGCGAGCGCTTCTGGGCGAGAACGTTGTGGATGGCGCGGGCTTCGATGGGGTCGCCGACTTTAGTGCCGGTTCCGTGGGCTTCGACGTAGCCGCAGTCGTTAGGGTCTAGGCCGGAGTTGGTGTAGACTTGCCTCATGAGGGCCTCTGATATCTCGTTAGTCCTGGTAATTATCCGGGGAAAAAGTGTTCCCGGGGAGTAACTTACCCTGGGCTTCCCCATTGGGCATAGTGATACCCGGAGTCTTTCCGTCCTGGTTGATGCCGCTGCCGACAATGACGGCTCTGATGGAGTCGCGGTCTTTGATAGCCTGATCCAGAGGCTTGAGAATGAGGATGGCACAGCCTTCACCACGGCCGAAACCTGTTCCTCTAGCATCGAAAGAAATTGACCGACCGTGGTCGGAGAAAAGTCTATATACCAACACAATCATCCCGTTAGAACCCGGAGGCTTACACGGATCATGAGTTATTCTTACCTAGACTTTGAAAATGAAATCCAAAACTCCGGGAGCATGTTAAGATGGCATCCACCAACCAAAGCCATGCTAGACTCGCCGGCCCTCAAGCTCTGGCAGGCAGTGTGGAGGGCGACCAAACTCGAGGAGCATGCAGTGTCTGTTGTGAAACTAGGACCTCTGAGGTCGAAGAAGTGAGAAATTCTGTTTGATTGCATGGCATATGCACAACCTACGGCAATAAAACATGTCAGCATATCGAGATAAAAAAGACGAAGGAAATAGGAGAATGGAGGCTGTTCTTACCGGTCGCTTGATGCATGGGAATGGTATCTGTATCTCTAAATAACGCCGACTCATACTCCGGGAACGAACCACCAATGAACACACCAACATCCTTGCCCACAATATTCTGCTTCGGCACGCCAGCATTTTCAAGCGCCTCGAACGAGCACTCAAGAAGCAGCCTCTGCTGGGGATCGAGCGAAATGGCCTCCTTCTCGGTCAAGCTGAAAAACGGCGCGTCGAAGGCCTTGAAATCAGTGTTGAGGAAGCACCCGCCCACGGGGTTATGGGTGCCGGCCTTGCCCGGGTTGGGGTGCTGGAAGGGCGCCATGTTGAAGCGGTTCTCGGGGATGGGGGACCAGGTGCCGCGGGCTCGAGCGATGAGTTCCCAGAACTCGGCGGGGCTGGAGATGCTGCCGGGGAGGCGGCAGGACATGCCGATGATGGCTATGGGCATGACTTTGTGGGGACCGGTGCTGGTGGTCGTGCTGTTGGCGGCAGCGGGGGTGGGAGGGTTGACCGCTGGCGGAGCTCGGACGCCGTTGGTGAACGGCGCGCTGGGGTAGGTTGTATGGGCGGTGGTGCCGTTGCCGTTTGTGTGACCGTTGGCGAATCTCCAATCGGCAACGCCCGAGAAGCCGTGGGCGCTGGAGATGCCGCCATTGTTGTCTGTAGGGGTTAAAGGCTCAAACCCATCGGGAATGGTGATGGGGTAGGCACCGGGGATGGTGCTACCTCCGACGGGGCCACCGAGGAGACCCTCGAGGCTGGTCAGGAAGCTATAGTCATCCTGCCAATTGGTGTTTCCATTGCCATTGACCGGCGTTGGAGGAGTAGAGTCTGCTGCCGGAGACATGGTCGTGGGATTTTGTCTGACCAAGAGCCGAGGGGGCGAAGAGGCAGGCAGCTATGTCCTTGCGAGGGACACAAAAGACTCTCTTTGACAGGCGGGTTGGGGAAGAGAAGGAGGAGAAAGGAGGGAAGAGGCGTTTGAAGGTTTTGAGAAGAATACTCCCCGGCGCGAGGGAGAACCAAGCAGTTCTATTCTTCAGGCCAAGACAGACATGACAAAGCTTTTCAATTCGGGGTGCATGTAGAACTTGGCAATTGGCAGAGCAATAATAAAAAGGGTCAAGAGATAAAATAAGAAAAAGAAATGAAAAATAGAGGTGTGTGTGGCAAGGAAAGGAAAGGGAAGGAAAGGAAGTGGAAGCTCCCTTTTGCCAAGACTTTTTGATTCTTTTTAAAGAAGTCTGGAAGAATAAGGGCCAGTTTTGATAAATGGGATGTGAAGAAGATATATGAAGGGCAGCAACTGCACAATGCTAGCTCGCCGCTCTTATTGACACATCTGATGTCGGGCGGAAACGAGCTCTTCTTGGATGCGTATGCGTAGTCTAACTTGGGGTACTCGGGGGAAAGGCGTGGGAAAGTGTGGAATCTAATATTCGAAACCCAAGGTTATAAAGATCGAATTGAGACTGGGTCTGGAACTGGAACTGGAACTGGAACTGGGAAAGTAGTGGAGCGACGAGGGAGTTCTTCTTGTTCGACTATGACTATTTCCCTTTATGGACCATATACAAGGCCGCGCCTTACACGGGCCAAAGGGGGAGACGTGGACGGAGTTCGTTTCCGAAGAGCGGCCCTATTATTTTCTCCCATTTCTGCTCCTCATTTGGCTGTCGTCGTCTTTACCCTGGGTTTACGTCTTTCTGAATTTCCAGCCTCATCTAACTTGGGTTAAAAGGGAAAAAACGAGAACCCAGCAAGCAGCAAGCCACGTTATCACCATAATCCGGAAGGGACGTTACCCTCAGCATACGGATATTTTAAACAAGGGGGCTCCAGGTGTCAAGCTGCATGTCGAATGGAGAACATATTGGGGCCACGCTAGCTGGGGCATATCCGCCCTCGTGGGGTCGATTCTGCCCTCCGCCTTGTCCATTCTACGTATTACAAGGACGGCGCCGATCATGACCGACGTGGGTCCTGCAGACATAGTGTAGTTACTTGGTGGGCTTTCCATGGAAGACGCGGCAAATGAACGCGGAGACGGGAAGCCAGGGAGGGGGGGTGGAGGAAGATTCTGACAGGTAGAGGGGAGTGGGCGTGTAAGTGGGTAGTTTTGGGGAGACAGAAAGTGTTAGGCACAGAGTGGTACGTTTTAGAAGGGTCAAGGGGAGATGCGGTGAGTGGAGCTTACTGGAACGGAGGGAAACCAGCAACTCGGACAGACTCCTTGTTCTCTGAGAGGGTTACTGGACGTGCTGCTTGTAGTTCGGGGTTGCGTGTGCGTGAATGTGCGAAGCGTGAGCGTGAGTGTTCGCATGCGTGTGGGTGTGTGTGTGGGGATCGTGGGATTAATATAAATCCCAAATGAGCTGACGACACTCGGTTTCTTAGAGGGGCAAAGGGGACGGAGAACATGGAATGGGAAGGGGGAAGGGAAGGAAAAATGCTGTATGTCTACATCCAGTATCGTGAGTAAGGGATGAGAGATATGCAATGAACCCAGACGATATCCGAGCCTAGCCAGGCCCATCGAGTCTGGGTACTGTCTGTATGTTGGGTCCCCTCTTGCTGCGTTTCCGTTTGTCGGGTAAAAAAAAATATGTGATGCGATAGATGAGATCTACACAGAAAAGAGATTCGTGATCGCCCATGTCGATGGCGCTAGCTCATCAGCTTCCCCGACGAACGCGTAATTGGGAGAAAGGAATGGTTGCGTGAATCCTTGATGATACACCGTTGGTCTTCCAGAAAATCTCGCGAGGTGTCATACAGTCGATCCGGGGTTGACAGGGTGGTTGGATCAAGGGGGGCGTGAATCTTTTCAAGCTTCAATGGTTTTATGACTCGGGCATTTGGAACTTACACGAGTTACATGTCAGAAAGGCTGGCTAGACCAAAAAGGCACAGTAAAAAAAAAATATATATAAAGAATAAAGAAAAATCCCCTAGGTTCTGTTGTCCGGGCCCACATCGGGCAGTGGGGAGGAAGTGTTAATACGGAAGTGCCCAGCTCGGATCAAGGACCGAAGAGAAGCTTAAAGGAAGAGAAAGGAAACGAGGTTAGAGAAGCGTAGAGAAGGGAACCGGACCTGAGGGGGTGTGGTGGTAGTGGGAGTGGGACGCGGAGCATGCGTTCGTACCTTGCTTGCCGGACGGCTGTTCCGGACAAATGGGGATGCGGCCGGGTTCCTAAATGGGGGTAGAGTTGGAAGAAGACGATATTGGTGTACAAAGGTGGGACTGGGAACGTGGACGGGGAGAGAGCGTCGACATCATGGGATGGAGCCAGGAGCTTCGTCTGACAGGGCAACGCTCTCGCTGGGCAAGAGGAATAATCGAGTGGATTGAGGCGTACGAGTGCACATACGTGTCCCAAGCACGACGAACTGGAGTCGCGCATATCCTAGCGGGCGAGAACCGTCCGTGAACCGTGAACGGGACCGGGCATTCGCACTTGCGGTTATAAGCTCAGAAGTATTCGTGTCGTACAATTCCATTGTATCAATACAATGGAGGCAACGATGGAGTCACTCATTGGAGTGGGATTGTAGCCGAGAATCAATATATTGCTGGCTGTCAAAGTCTGTGATGATGGAGGCAGAGTCCGCGATGATCTCTGTTTTGCATAAATTTGATCCGGGGAAAAGAGACTGATGGGATCAATCCATTGGATGGCTGGCAGAATGCAGAATGAGAAGCAAAATGGATGATTGACTCGGCCAAGGGAGGTGGTCTGGATATAGCGATCCATTGCTGTCTATAGCGATTGTCCGCGAGGTCTACGAAGTATAGGTGTTGGGCTATAGTGGCTATAGTGATCATCGTTCTATAGAAACCCGTCATGCAATTGTCTTCAATCTTGAATTTTGTATTTACTAATCACAATTGCCAAGCAACTGAGATCTGGATCTTCGTAAATGCTTGATTCGCATTGATCTTTAGTGCTCTGCATGCTCGCTCTTGATCGCTGGTCATATCTCGGCTGCGCCGTCAAACATTTCCTGTCTTACATGCCACTCGGCTATATCTCATTTCGTTGCGGGTTTGTTTTTGCCCAATATTCTTGCTCCTTTTTGAGGGGAGCCAAATAGATGTCTTGATACATGGTTCCATACTTTCCCCTCGAGGAATACACCGCGAGAATTCCGAGGGCGAATTCGAACTGCTAATATGAGGAGAAGACGATTTTGGGGGCAAGGATGCCGCCGCACGATAAAATCATACTCACACTCGCCAGACCCAATCTATATATTGCGAATCCAGATAAATTCGTTATGGCATGGCATCTCTCTTCTCGGCTGCGGTTATTACGCGTCAGGAACAGACAGCCCAATTACGCACGTACATTAACCTACCGTTCCTTTCTATTATTCTCACTCTCATATCTTCCCCTTCCCACACGAAGAAAGCATCTTCTTGCTTCCCGCTTCTTTTACCGGTGCGCCCTCTTTCGTCTCTTGCTTTTTCTTCATTCGATGTTGGCGGAACGTTGAGCCGACTCGGAGCGCTCCGCGCAAATTTTCCATCACCACATGCAGCAACAGATAGATAGTAGAGTGGGAAGGAACTTTGGAGGATGACGTTGACAGCGGGATCGACTTCTCCGGACCCGGATGTTGAAGAGAGGATGCACAAAGACGCATCGACAGGGCTCAAGTCTTCTCCCCTTATCTTCTCTCTTTCTTTTTCTGCTCCTGTTAACTGCTGCTCCGATGTCGTCAACCTGTTGTCGTAACCTCTCTCTGAGACTGACGTAGGCAGACTAAGTGCACTTGCCCGCGATTATCTATTGCGGGTCAACCGGATCTGAGATGTCGGTAAAACGAGACACGACAGGACAGGATGCGAGTGAGCCTGAAAGAAGACGTAGAAATCGTAAGAAGGAAAAGCAGCTTGGCATCCATCATCACGTCGAGACCCTGCAGCGGCAACCAAGCCAGGTAAAAGGACGAGACTTGTGCTCGTGCTTATGTTTGTTCGTCCCGCCATCACGGTCAGGTTCGTTCTCGGTCAAAGTCCCGATCTTTCCTCTTTCCCCGCATTACTCTTCTCGAGGAACCTCTACAATCTGGACATTGGACCAGGAAATCTGCTCACCACGGATAAGACTCAAACTACGGATCGGCATGAGCTTGCATATTCCTGATCGCCACCTTAAAACCTCAATATGAGAGAAAGAGGGAGGGCATCCACTCTGTCTGATACAAGGCCTTGGCTAGGCGAAATGTCACAGATCGCATAAGGAAAGTGATGAAAAGAGAAACGGATTTAGGTCTCAGATGACCAGGAATAATCAAGCTTTTGGCCGATATTGCCCAGATTCTTCGCCTTCTGGCTCTTGTCCGTGCCTCGCCTTCTCCGCGCCGCGTGCTGTCTCCGATGAAGTTTCTGGTTGGCCGGGAGGGGTGGAGACTGGCACGCCGAGGTGGCAATTGGGATGGGGGTTACATTGAGCCCAATTCGTAGAACCGGCGGACGGCGAAATCAGGAATACGGAGTACTGCCAGAAATGTAAAGAGAGAGCGGGCGCTCTCTGAAGAGAACCGGTAGGCTACTTTTCTTGAGCATGTAGTAGACGGCATACCGATAGAGAGAGTGAGTTTCCCTCTTTCATACCATACCCATGCCATACAATATGACAGTAGCTTAAGTACCTGTTCCAGCTTTCGGGTCATCAGGCTACATGTATTCATCTCTTCATCTCCTTCAGTCGACTCTCTTGTCCACCTCTTGCTCACGATTCGTCGCCATGAAGCGGCGAAATGCGGGCTTTAATAACGTCGGGATCTACATGTCGAATTCCGCCTTAATTCTTGCCTGTCTGGGACCTACATTGGATATCATCGATAATATACGAGACCTCTTCTGTACAGTTTTCTATAGCCATGTCTGCTATAGCCTTGTCTGTCCTCCCCATATCCAACGCCAGCCATTCGAGTCCACCTTGCCCAGCTGGGAAGGTCACAACCCGGGGTAAAATCCGAATGAGTATTTCAGAATAGATATTCCGCGCCTTACGGATGACTGAAGGGCTATTTTACTACAGAGCAAGGTGGATTTGCTAGACTTCTGTCAGTATGATAGTATCTGATTCCTGAATTAAGGTGTCAAATGCTGTAGCCTCACTGCCTTTTTTTCTTCTTTTTTTCCTTCTCGTTCCCTTAATTCCCTTCACGAACTATAGGTGACGCTATTTTATGTGCGGGTGCTTCTCTTTTGCCGCCTTGCGGGTCTTGACTACTTCATCCGCCCGTCGTGTCTTAAAATCTCAACCTCGTCTCTGCTTTTCGGTGCCATCGTGGAAACTCCTAGCCCCCCTCCCATAGTCTCTCCTGAAGCCTTCTTTCTCTTGAGTCGGTGATATTCTGTTCTCATCGCTCGTCTATGCAACCCGTTAGCCCTCCCACCTTTTTTTTTTCCCCTCTTTTCCTTTTTATACTTGATATAACTTTTGCTGCTTCGCCAACTCCGTTTTCCTTGAATCAGCCTCGTATTTTTTAGGGCAGGCATTACAGATTCCCTGGCTCGTTTCTGATTCCAGTCATATTTACACGAAACGAGCTCTATTTTTGACAAGTCTGATCTCCCCTTTCGCTTCTATCTCCCAGGGCACATTTCAGCAGATTGGCCTCCCTGTTTTATATCCTTCTCATTGCTTCGCTGGTTCTGAGGCATTGTACCTCCCCAAGAGCATGATCTTCCGGATCTGAACCTCGTTCGCATCCCTCCCGTATCTCTATCAGTACCTGGTCCGCACCCTCCACACCACTTCTTAGTTTCCGTTTTTGCATCCCGACCCCAGAGAGCCTCAGCCTACATAGTCACCCGTTTCTTGTGACTACGATCTACTCCAACGTAGCTTGACCTGATCCTGTTAACTTCCTCCTTTCTTCCTCCTCTGCTTTTCTCCTCCCACACCTCCTGAGGGAGAGGTTGAGTCTTCCGTCACCCCTCTATCACCCCTTTGCCCCTCCCCCGCACCAGCCGCGGCATCATCCCATCGGAGGTCACCTCTGACCTCACACGTCGGTGCCGATCTTCCATTGCTTGGTAGCAGGGGCCTAGTATTTTCTCTTCTTCTTCACCTTCAGTTCGGGTCTCGGCTTCAGCTTCGACAGTCAAGATGAGGTTCTTGTGTCTTCCCGGTTCTTACGGGAGCTCGGATGTAAGTTGAGATGATGTCTTTCCCACTTTAGAGTGTCGGGGTGTACAGGTTTGCCACCGCAAGTGGGAATGCGATGGAGCTACCATTCTCGCCTTGAGTGGGGGGGCCACTGCGTGTCGCTCAGGTGGAATAATGGATCGAAAAGAAGAGCACTGGCTGTTGAACTGAGGAATCGCAAATACTAACAACCTCCGAAGAAATTCCAGGTTCAACTCGGTACGGATATGGCTTCCCCAGTGCTCGCTTCATGTCCACCTTAACCAGACAAAAGCTCTCTCTCTCCACTACGTTACTGTACACGAGAAACTTACATGCATCCCCAATTTCCCAGCCCCCATCGTAACAGAGCTCACCTCCGATGAATCCGCAACATTCCACTTCATCAACGGCAACTGCGAAGCCATGCCACCAGAAGGCTTCGAAGAATTCTTCGGCCAGCCGCCCTACCACCGCTTCATCGAGCCCGATGACCCAGACATCGTCGAAGGCGCCGACGTTCTCTCCCGCATCCGCGACTTCCCCGAATGTGAAACCCCCGAGGACACTATGCGCGAGCTCATGCGCGAGGGCGTCGCCGACTGCCGGCGCAGCACCGTGAGAGCCATCCAGTACCTTTACGAGATCATGGAAAAGAGCGGGCCCTTTGACGGCGTGATCGGATACTCCGAGGGTGCCATGTTGGCGGCGACTTTGTTGCTGTTCGAGCAAGTACGGAAGAAGGAGTTTGGTATTGAGCCGATGCTGAAGTGTGGCGTTTTCTTTATGGGTTGGCCGCCATTGCATCCTAAGACTTTGACCTTGGTGCTTGCTGATGAGGCGGATTTGATGATTGAGGTTCCGACGACGCACATCAGTGAGTCTTTTCTTCTTGTTTTCACTTTTTAATCTTCCTTGTTACCTAGTAAAACCAAACAATGTTGCTGATAAGTCTGTCATGCTAGTCGGTTCGCTCGATCCCTATCTCGATGGATCTATGGCGCTTTACAACGTTTGCGACGCGGACACGGCTTACATCTTTGACACGGCAAAAGGACATACTCTCCCAAGAGAGAAGACGTTGGTAAAGGAGTTGGGCGATACACTCAGGAACATGATGGCTCAGGTTCAGTAGATGGATGGATCGAATCACTGCATTAGACCTATGATGTTTTCCCCCTCGGTTTCTTTTTTTCAATGTTCTTTTTCTTTCCGCCTCAGATTTCGATTCGTTGTTTATAAGTTTATAACTTCTCTTCTTCTTCCACGGTTTCACTTCACATCTTCGATTCGACTAGCTTGCGCTCTTATAAAATACTCCTTCGTTTTCCGCCTTCCTTTTTCAGAGCCAGTTCTTCTCAACTGTCTCGCTCTTCACGACCACGCAGCCCCTTTCTGTCACTTTTAAAGGTATCAATAGAGTTATAAATATCCAAAAGGCCTTTTGCCCGTAAAATCGGAACATGGGTTCCCAAGCTCCCCATGATACATGCGCAGAAGGCTCCTGAGAGTACCCCAAAAAGAGAAGCTATCCCTGACCTGGGACCCCTCATCGGAGAGCTACTCTCCCCGGTTTATGCATTAGATGAGGACTGAAATAATATAATACCGCGGAGAATGTCCTGACAGGTCGGCTCAGTAGGTAAATCTTCCGTCGGCTTGGCACTTTCAAATTAAGCAAAAAGTAGATACGCGGGGGAAAGCAGCCTAAGAGTTGGGACCACCTCGTCCGGGACTTGTAACGGGAAAGGGGGAAAAACCGGTAAGGCCTGCCGATTGGGGGTCGCCCTCTTGGGACATGTGGAAGGGAATGAAGCTCGCCTGAATGCGGACGAACGTATTTGGCGTTACGGCAGCTCACCTTCGGGATGAGCTTCGTTCACCCCGAGAGCGATAGTCAATTTGTACAGCTTGTGATACTTGGAATAGAGCACATTGGGAAAGAGGCCATATAGACTCAGGATGGCGAGCTACAACTGGCCGGAGAGAGAGCGGGGGCCATTAAACGGTGCTTGCGTATGCAGGACCCGGATGAGATGCCGCTTTCATCCCGGCGGGTTCACCATTGTCGCCATCGACGTTTGCTGTCTCGTTTTTCAGCCTCCTCCTAGGGCGGTTTTAAGCAGGCGAGAATATAAATGAGCCAACGCAACTACCGCGACGACTACCCGAAGCGGGAATGCATATGAAAAGAGGGCGAAAGGGAAGAAATCAATCTTACAGGAAAAGACACGCGTCCGACCCACGCAGTCCTCCCCGTCGCGGATCTGTTCCTCAGATAAGCAGTCTTTCATTTTCCTGCTCCCAGAGACAAAAGGCAATGGAGAAGAATAAAGGAGAACAATAGAGAGATTTGACAAGGGTATGAGGTGTACGATTAAGGTATTGATCCTCCCCTTCCTCCATACTGACAGCTCTACTTCGTACATCAATCCCATTTATACGGATCAGTCAAGGTGTGTTGATATCATTCAGGCTGAAAAGACCAGCCCTCCACTCCATTGAATTTCCCAATTTTTAATGCCACGTTTAGAACTTCCCTTGAAACCCGCTCAAGGTCGAGAAAGAGATGAAATGAGCCGAAGACCACAGCCGGGGCGGCGCATGGCAGTGGAAGCGGGAATTGGGTGATGTTCTGTATAAATTAATTAACCCTAAGCAGATCTGGACTACGGGGCTACTCCCAGTCTGCAGTTGAAAGGACAAAGTATATCTATGGGGCGGCGAAAAAGAAGAAGGGTCATCGGACCTCTTGCTTGTAAATGACTTGATTTAATATCGAAAGATAAAAAGATATATACATTTTCGTTACAAAGAACCTCCGAAGTCGAGTCGTACGTAGGCCCAGCCACATCATAACACTCTCAGCCCGTGGCCTAGGGAATGGGCAAACTCTTGAAAGTGAAGAGAGATTGCTATCTATGAACGCGTGTCTGGCTTGGTGCCTTGATGCTTGACGGAAGCCGTTCCATCGCCTTTCTTCTTTCCTTCTCCCCTCGGTCTGATTCTCACGTTCGAAATGGGAGGGAAGCGAGTTTTGCCTTCTTCGCGCCCGCTTCCGGGGAACACCTATAACACGGGCTATAACACCGAGTGGCATGCCGGGACGGACCACACCAAAAAGGGCAATATGAGTGATGAGCCAGCACTAGCAGGTGAAGAGGACAAGGAGATTCTGGTCGAAGCATACAAGTCATCTATATGACATATGAGCCGGTTGCACACCACATCGTACCTTTTTTGCCATAACTAGATCTGATCCGAATTTCGTGCCCCTTGATGGTGCCTGGTATTGCCCGGGTTAATCCACACTCTCTTTAGAAGACGCCTCCTGCTCTCTATACGGCCATGCATATTGCTGTAATACTGTTTTCAACTCACCAATAGCTTGTATATCTTTTTGACTCTTTGGATGCTGCGTAATGTCTGCAAAGCAACTACGCCGCCCATCATCCGGTTCTCTCGGCCTGTGTCATCCGAACGCCATCTGACAGGCGAGGTTGGAAAGGCTCAAGAATTAATTGAGCGTCCACTTCTCCGGGCCTAATCCAGGGTCAGCACCCTTGCCTCTGAGCTCGCTTTGTTCCGGCACTCCGAGGTCTTCCATTTCTAAAGAAACAGTGCCGAATCGAAAGATCTGTAGAACCTGCTCGGCCGAAAGAGCTTCGTTGCTCACGTTGCCTGATTTCCCAACCCCAACAACATCTTTGCTCCCATCCTTCGCGGTACTGGCGCACTTGCACTCTTTTCATGTACGTATGTCCCCACGAGAATTTGGAAAAACGATGTAAACAGAGTAGAATTCTAAGGCTAGATTCCCGGTAGTAGCCAGTGCAAGAGATAGCTCTGCTAGCTCTGCACACCCACGCTGCTGAGGCTACTACAGAATTATCTATCAACCAGCCTGTCCTTCGCATTCTATCCGCCTTCTAGAAACAGTAGTCACTTTTGCTTCGGTGCCTTGCCACAAAGTCCAATCTCAAGTCGAGAGAAACAAGAAGAGAAAGTTGTTGAACGGTGATGGAGGCAAGAAGACTCTAGCGCGCTGGTCTCTCCAGCATCTTCTCCCATCCCATCAAGCCTCGCTCGTTTTCCTCTCTCAACTTATTTGTTTTTTCCCTTTGCGCTCGGCAGGTAGTGCCGCCATTCACTCTTTCATCTCAAGATACCCCCATCGTGTACGTGACTTCTCTTGGCTGTAGCTTCATTCCGCTACCCAAGGCTCTCGTGCCTAACAATGGATAACTCCAAACCCTCCCCCTCCGAGGCCCCAGTGCCTCCCCCGGCCATCACTACCACAACCCCTTCCACTCCGCCCACAGCCTCTTTCTCCCTCCCACCTCCGGCCCCGACACCAACCCCATCACCGGCCGGCGCGTCCCTAAACCCAGGCCCGCTCGCTCCCAAAACCTCCTACACATCCATACAAACAACAACGGAGTCCCTCCCGCCAAGCGCCGGGGTCTCCCAGAAACCATCATATGCCTCCCTCGCCTCGACAAAGGGACTCGTGGGGGCTGCGGCCCCGATAGCTGGAGCCAGTGGGACAACTGCCGCAGTGAAGCCTACCTTGGCGGATTTACCTGAGAGTCCCAGGTCGCCCAGTTCGTTGAAGAAGTGGGGCGCGATATTCAAGGGACCTCAGAGCGCTTCTCAGTCTCAGGCTAGTGTTGCGCCCGCGGGATCGGCTGGTTCTGGGGCTGGAATAGCTGCCGCTGCGCCAGCGGTGGCAGTCGGTCCTGGGAAGGTGGATGAGAAGGTTGTCGCAAAACCGGCCGAGACTAAGAAGGCGCCGACAAAGGTGGATGAGTATAAGAAGCGGTTCTTTACTTTTTGGGTATGTTACTTATGAGCTATTCTGTTAAAGAATGAAAACTGATGGGCGGCTTCTAGAGGTTATTTACTTTCACGTCGACGAGGGATAGGATATGGCTTGCCTTCGCTGTTTTCGCCGCCATGGCAGCCGGTTGTATCATGCCCTTGGCGAGCATCGTGTTTGGTAGGTCCTCCAGAATCTGGGCGACGTCCGAACAGGATGCCCTTGGTACTAACACGTTTATTCAAAGGGCGACTTGTAACTGCCGCGACGGCTTATGACCCAACAGCGTCAACGGAAAGACATCGAGAACTATTCAAAAATGAAGTGCGAGAATGCGTGTAAGTCATTTCTCTATCTTCCTGGGCTACTAATCGAAAGATTCTGGGTGCCTACTGACAAGATCAGGTTATACATGGTCTATCTCTTCATCGGCAAATTCGTCCTTTCATACTGCTCAATGGTAAGGAAAGAGGGCCATCGGGTCCATTCCCAATCGTCACCCCCTCCTCCGGGGACTCCATACTAACAAAAACCAAGCTCGGCTTCCGAATGAACTCCCTCCGCATCTCCGCCAACCTCCGCCTCACCTACCTCACCTCGGTCCTCCCACAACCCATCTCCATGCTCGATGCTTTACCGGCAGGCCGTATGACAGCTATCCTCACCAACACAGCCAACACCGTCCAGCTCGGCATTGGCGAAAAGCTTGGTTCCCTAGTAACGGCCCTATCTCTTGTCATAATCGCCCTTACTATCGCCTTGTCCCACAGTTGGAAGTTGACTTTAGTGTCCGCTAGCGGATTGGTCGTGATTGCCATCACGTATGGGACTACGATGCCGTTCATGATTCGGAAGCTGAAGAGCGTCGAGGAGTCGGATATGGCCGCTTCGAGTATAGCGGGGGAGGCGCTAAACTCGGTCAGGATGGTGGCGGCTTGCGGTGCTGAAGCGAAGATGGCGGAGAGGTATGCCGGTTGGGTGAGGGAGTCGAGGAAGAGAGGAGCGGGGATGGCAAAGATTGTGGCTATCCAGCAGGCTATTGGTGAGTTTCTCCATATCCCCTGAGACGATAAAATTTACGCTTTCAATATGAGACAACTTTTCTAACCATGGCGATAGTCTTCTTTACGATATATGCGTAAGTGTGGATATATTTACCGGAGGGAGGAGCCTCATTAGTTCTTTCTAGACTAACGCGGATCTACAGGACATATGCGCTTACCTTCTACTTCGCCATCAAGATGTATCTCAACTTTGAGATACCCAGCGTTGGAACCCTCGTCATGTAAGTGCAGGGAAGCCCCTCTCTCTAATCCATCCCTCGCCACTTCTAACATGCATGTCTTTCCATGGAGTGTCCTCATGTGTACAATGATGATCATCGCCTCTGTCAGCGGCCTAGCTGCGCCCATCTCGGCAGCAATTAGATCTTCAATAGCCGCCAAAGCTCTCTTCAATGGCATCGACATTCCCAAACCCCATCTCGGAGGAAAGAAAGCCCCCGAAGTCTCGGCGAGGGGAGACATCGTGCTCACCAACGTCAATTTCACGTATCCCGCGCGCCACGACAGGAAGGTTCTCATCACAGTCAATCTCAGGATTCCTGCGGGCAAGACGACGGCCATTGTTGGGCCTTCGGGGTCCGGGAAGAGTACGATTGTGGGGCTAATTGAGAGATGGTATGAGCTTGATGGGGACTGGAAGACGAACTTAAAGGTAAGAATGGAACAATAAGAAAGTCAAACGATGATTCATGGCCAGTTCTTGCTAATTTGAGATGGGATACAGACGTACTACTTCCGAAACGGAAGGATAACTTGCGGAGGTGTCGACCTGAAAGAAATGGACCTCCGATGGTGGCGATCGCAAATCGGGCTCGTCCAGCAGGAGCCCTTCCTCTTTAACGACACCATCCAAAAGAACATCGAGTACGGTCTCGTCGGAACAATTTGGGAAGACGCACCTCAAGAGAAGAAAACCACCCTCGTGAAGAAAGCCTGTCGTGAAGCCTTTGCCGATGAGTTCATCTCTCGGCTGCCAGAGGTAAATTGGTTTAAACCCTCTTCCTCCAAGCCTAGGCACACTCCGAACATAACATCTAACATTCGTAATGTTCCATCAAGGGCTTTCAAACTCAAGTGGGAGACGGCGGCATCAAACTAAGCGGTGGCCAACGCCAACGCCTTGCCATCGCCCGTGCCCTCATCCGTAGCCCTAAAATCCTCATCCTCGACGAAGCGACGAGCGCAATCGATGTGCGCAGTGAACAAATCGTCCAAGCGGCACTCGAACGGGCATCCCAAGGCCGCACGACCATCACTATCGCCCACCGTCTCTCAACGGTGCGCAAGGCCGACAACATCGTCGTCTTGGCCAAGGGCAAGGTCGTGCAGCAGGGCACGCATGAGCAGTTAATGGCCCAAGTTGGCGGTGCTTATTGGAAGCTTGCGACGGCGCAGAAGATGAATCTTGGGGAGGATGAGGATGAGGAGGATAAGTATAAGTGGGTGAGGAGTTTGGAGAGGGTCAGTTTGGCGGAGATGCTGATTCTGGGGGATAAGCACAAGAGCATGGATCTTATGGAGTCGGATGCGACAACTACTAGCGGCGAGACCAAGGATGGGGGTGAAGGGGAGTATGTGCCCAAGGGATTCTTCGGCAGCTTTGGTACCTTGATTGTTGAGCAGGGTAAGAAGTGGCCTTGGTATACGGCTCTGCTTTTCGGGGCTCTCATTGCGGGAGGTAAGTCCCTAGGTCCTTTCCAGTTTATTACTTTCTTCCTCTTTGTCGCTGTCCCTCCACCTCTTGTTGAGAGCTACTAACTTATTTACTTCCTCTCTCAGCTTGCACTCCGATTCAGGCTTTCCTCTTTGCCAATGCACTCACCGGATTCTACCTCTGGGGGGAAGCTCTCCGAGCCCACATCAACTTCTGGTGTCTCATGTTTACAGCCCTAGCAGGCGCTGTTGGGCTCGGCTATTGCATCCTAGGCGGATCGGCGACAACTCTCGCCTTTGTAAGTGACTTCAAGCTTCCTCCGTTCCAGTCGTTCGTCTTCTTCTTCAACTAACACAGTCACTTAGAAAATCACGGCAACTTACCGCAAAGAATATTTCAAAAACATAATCTCAAAACCAATCTCCTTCTTCGACACCGACGACCACTCCCCCGGCGCCCTAACCGCCCTCATCGCCACAGATCCCTCCCAACTCCAACAGCTCCTCGGCACAAACATGGGCTTCGCTCTCATCTCCGTCCTCGCCGTAACGGGCTGCATCATCCTTTCCTTCTACTTCGGCTGGAAACTCGCCCTTGCCGCCCTCGGAGGCTCCCTGCCCCTTGTCCTCGCAGCCGGTTTCTACCGCATCCGGTACGAGTCGAAGTTTGAAAAGACCAACAGGACGGTGTTTGGAGAGAGTGCGAGGTTTTCGACCGAGGCTGTTGGGGCGGCAAGGACGGTGACGGCGTTTACGATGGAGGAGGGGATTTTGGATCGGTATGAGGATTTGCTAAATAGGCATTTGGATAAGGCGTGGCACAAGGCAAAGTATTCGACATTAGTGTTTGCGGCGAGTGATGGGATGCAGCTCTTGTGCATGGCCTTCATGCTTTGGTAAGTTCTCCTTTCTTGAGGGGGGATTCGAACAAGTTTACTTATAAATGAGGCCTTGCAATGCTGATAACTCTCTTTAGGTATGGCGGAAAGCTCCTCGCTGAAGGCGAGTACGTAACCTTCCAGTATCTCGTCGTCTACATCGCGGTCATGCAAGGCGGCATGGCTGCGGGACAATGGCTCAGCTACGCGCCTAATATCGCACAGGCCACAGCAGCCGCGAATCGCATCCTTGCCTCAAGACCCCCGAGACAGGGGACCGTCGAGAAACAAGTCTCCCGGAAGGGCAAGGATGAGGACAAGAGTTTCGAGGCGGGCGTGGATAGTGACTCGCAGAGGGGCGTGAGGGTTGAGTTTTTAAACGTCTGGTTCCGGTATCCCACTAGAGATGCGCCTGTTCTCAATGGCCTTAATCTTACTGTAAGAACATCATCACACCTGTCTACGATAGCTCGATGCTAACCTTTTGCGCAATAGATAAAACAAGGGCAATTTGCTGCTATCGTAGGGGCTTCCGGTAAGTTGCCTGCTAATAAGCAAGTTATCTCTTCACGGCCAGGCCAGACCCTAACCAGAAACCATGCAGGAGCCGGGAAAACGAGCATCGTCTCTCTCCTCGAAAGGTGTCTTCGAAATCCCCCTCACTTCTCCTCGCACAAGCTCCCGCATATCAACTAACACGGAACCAGATTCTACTCGGTCAACGCCGGTGCCATATACCTCAACGACACCGACATCTCCACCATCCCCCTCCAAACCTACCGCCAAAGCATCTCCCTCGTCGCCCAAGAATCCAACCTCTTCAGCGGCACCATCCGCGAAAACATCCTCGCAGGCGTCCCCGACCCGTCCACCATCTCCGAATCCACTCTCCACGAAGTCTGCACCTCCGTCGAGATGCACGACTTCATCATCTCCCTCCCCGAAGGCTACGAGACGCGCGTCGGCCAAAAGGGCGTCCTGCTCTCGGGCGGGCAGAGGCAGCGCATCGCCATCGCGCGGGCTCTCGTCCGCCGGCCGAAGCTTTTGCTGCTGGATGAGGCGACGGCGAGTTTGGACTCTGAGGTGGAGAGGGCGATTCAGAAGGTGTTTGAGAGGATGAAGGGGGCGAGGACGATGGTTGTTGTCGCGCATAGGTTGGCGACGGTGCAGAATGCTGATGTTATCTTCGTGCTCAGTGAGGGTCAGGTTGTTGAGAGGGGGACGCATGTGGAGTTGCTGGCTATGAGGGGCGCGTATCACCGGATGGTAAGTTTGTTCTTGCGCCGGCTTGCGGTGCTTTCGTTTTCTGATCTTTGACTATGGGACTGACATCTTTCTCTTTCAGTGCATCGCGCAAGCTTTGGACCGATAGGGTGGAGCATCCTAGCGTTGGTGCTCCCCGACGACAGAATGTGTGATTGGTTTACATGAAAATGGGAAGGAAAGAAATTCATATCTGCATGAAAGTGTAAAGAGGAATGGGAATAAGCTGCATTCTGAGAAGGAGAGCATCAGCGAGACAGGATGGGAAGGTTTGGATGCGATAGAAAATATTTCAAACGAATTGACGACTTTTCCAACTAGCAGTATAAAATAAATGCTTTGTTTCAACAACAATATTTTCTCCAAGTGAGAAAAAGTGCCCGACTTAGAATGGAAGATGACTTTCTTGGTATAGTAGACCGGAAGAGGAGTTTGTGAAGATAACTCGACATCAACTCCGGACACCTCTGCTATGCAAAACGATAAATGAAAAAAACAAGAAGCGACCTTAAGAAACTCGATATGAACTGTAGATAAAAGTTAGTTTAACAGACAGCCAGGGAGGGGAGACCAACAAGGAGGGGGGAGGGGGGAAGAAAAGCATCTCACTCCAATATCAGCTCATCGTCCTTCCATACTCCAGATCCGATCCATAGTCCCAGGTTTACAGTCTCGGCATATCTCGGATCCTGCGTCCGAAGTGACATGACCATGCGGAAAGTGTAGCTCTTCGTGTCGTCGATGTTGCCTTGAAGGATAGTCTCTAGGGCGCCGGGAAGATAGGAGATGTAGCCCCGCGTTCGCAACTCCAACCTGCCAAATTCGTTAGCCAAGATAAATAGGGATATTTATCATCTCCATTATCTCCAGGGGCATTAGAAACTTACTTCGCAGGTGGCTCGTCGTCCGTGACAAGCTCAAAAGCGGTGTCGAGTCTCGCCCTCGTCTTCTCAGCTAGCTGTGAAGGTTGTAAATCGTGCCCGCCGACCTATGTCTCCCCGTTAGTATGAAGGGGTCCACGTCGACTTGGAACTCTCTTTTCACATCCTCACCCAGGAGGGTGGGAGTACTCACTCTAACAACCCCCTTGCCAAATGATCCAGCCCATGTTCCACTCTCCACAACGGTTAACTCCTTCGCAGCTCCGTCGCCTGAGTTAACCATACACCGGGCCTTCCTCAACTTGACAGCCAACCGAAAGTCAAGCTCCAGAGTCGGAATCGGCAACAACAGCTCTGGATACGGCACGCCCAGCCTAGCCCTCATGATGGTTTCCATCTCGACATCGTGTGCCGTGGACATCGTCGATGAAGGTGGCGGCGTGGGGATGTGAGATGGAGGCGCATCCTCCATCACTTCGGATACGGGACTGGTCATGGTTTGCCAGCCGTCGTGGTGGCGGGCCCGAGAGGCGTCGGGAAGCTTGCTGAAGTCGGCGGATATTGTGATGAGCCAGTTGGTTTCCCAGTCGCTGGTAGGTTTTGTTCGTCCGTCTTTGCGTTTAGTTACTCGGCTGGAGTATGGAGATGAGGTGCTCATGTTGAGGCTATAAGAGCGCAAAGGCGTGTAAACAGATTTGGGTGGAAGCGCAGAAACGTCCTTGGCCTGCGCACAAAAATAGCAGGAGATAAACCTTTTTAACTTGTAGTATCCGGTTGCAACCTCGAGATTATTAAGGGCAAAGTCGAAAAACTATATGATCGACAATTTCAACCGTATTAAAAGCATAAGCATCCAGCCAGTCTGCATGGACGGGGATGGTGTTGTATGCGCGGATCACCACCAATGCTGATGCTTGTAAGCGTCTAAGTTCGTTTTCAGTCTCCTCGATCGCGTTATGCCCCCTCCACTCGGAGATAGTATGCTCCGGAGTCTGCAATGTGTACATACCAGGATGTGAAGAAAGAAAAGACGACCCATTGCTCCACGTCGAGAGGAAAGTTGGCCCATATATGAGTGCCGTTACAACCTTCATTAACACTCATTCCTCATCTTGGCTAAGGTTCCAAAAGCATGGGACCCCATACCAAGCCTCGGTTCCACAAGGAATAATACAACCCCGAGTTTGTTTGTCAAGGTCAGCTGTCCCCATCATGCCCAGCCTCATCCTGCCCGGAATCTCACCATTTAAGCCCACTCAAATACCACTTTACCAGCTGCTTCCTTCCTTCCCATTCACAAGCACCAAGCTGTGGTAAAAATCCCGATATCAAGGGAGTAAGTAATATATTAAAAATTGGAAATTGAAAAAACAGGAATACCCCGAGTCTGGGGAAAAAATGGCCCCCACGGAGCGACTCCCCACTCCTTCTCGGATGGACTATCAGCCCGCAGCTCCGACTTGCATCACCAGTTTTACAGGCTTTTATGCCTAACAATATCTTCGTATGGCTCGGTTTTTTCCCCTTTCTCCTAGCCTAGACGAGAGAGGGATAACTTATTGGTTAGATGTATCATTATTCTCTAATAATACCCTCGTTGGCGCGACATGAGCACGACAAAACAAAATTATCGACGCTATCAAGCTGCGCCAAGTCGGGCTCAAGCCAGTTATTGATGTATGCTCGGTCCAGGTGAGGGAATGGAGTGCGACATACAGGACTTGGGTCCCGGTCGATGGTGGCTTGACATCCCCGGAGTGAAGAGCCCGGCCATCGGGGACTTTGGCGCATCGGCGACCAATGAATGGTTTGATGGCGGATGAAACGGTCAAATTGACTGCTCCGACCTGCCGTCAATGGAATAATAATAGAACTAAACCTTGAGTATTCGAGTCATCCTTACCCTCAAGACAACAAACCATTCTGGAATTTCAAACCTGCAGAATCGGTCGATTTTCCTGCGTCGTCCTGGAATGTTCCTCCGCCCTTGGTATTGGAGGGATGTCGTGTAACGAGCGATAGGATGCTTACCCTGCGGAATCCTCAATCCTGTCGCTGCGGGTGCTTATCCTGGGGAGAACTAAGGATAATCGCTTCTGCTGATGATCCTCGAAGAGTTGCCAAGCCGTTATGCTCCCACCACTTTCTCCATTCAGCACAGCAGTATGCGACCATTGTGCAATATATCTTGGCGAACCTATCTAGTGGCCAACGTGGAGGTGGAGACGCTCCCGTGAGCCTCCAAGCATCGCCCGAGACAGCCTTTACATCATCTCAAGAGTATCTATCACCAAAGAACCTTACGCCTTGTCGGCCGCTCTCGCCATTCGACCTTTCCCTTTGCCTTCCCGACACGGCTTAACTAGAACGGGTTCCACGTCGCCGCCTGGGTCCAGTGTGGGGAGTCGCCGAGCAACTAGAGCACCTGTGCAGCTCCGCCCATATATTTGACGATGAGGCTATCACAGCCCCCATCAAACTAGAATCCTCGATTGCCGATTTCGTAGCTGCAACATTTCTCACTGGCTTACACTTTGTTTTCATTGGAGCCCGCGCTTACCGCCATTTAACTAGAAACTAGTCATCAATTTCTTCATTCCCTCGAGCGTCCGATGTTTGGGGGGTGGTATTCAAAGATGAGAGAATCGGCCTCTTGAAGAACCAGATGGGCCTAGACTAAGCCTTCAACGACTAGAAATTCCAAGTTCCAAAGCCGTAGCGGATCGCCGCTAAAAAAAAGATCTTGAACTGCTAACGAACCCCAAACTCTTTCAAACGCGGTGGTATGATTGCCCCCGGCCGATAAGAGGATTGAGCATCCCACCTAAGAATTTAGAAAACCACTTCGTAGTCCCCGGAGCTTGTTTCCGGCGTCGGTTGGGGAAACGGAGCCGGAAGAGGCCGATTCCGGCTCGGAGAAACTGTTGGACGTCTCCATGTTTTACTGCGGCGTGATGCTTCAAGGCAACACATTCGGAATCCTGCAAATCGGACTCCAGGCCACCCACAAGCCCACATCACGATCTCTACACCATCTTAGGCCTCGCCCTTACTTCCTTACGACACGATTAAGACCTCGCCTCGGACAGCTTCACGATCCATACGACACCACAACTCGTCGTGTAAAAACTCCAAACACTCCCATTTTTAAATCTCAAAACCTTTTTAAACCCATGAACCAGCTGGAACAAAGAAATATGCAGACATCAAATCTGATAAAATGCAAAATGCAATTTGAAAAATGAGAAAAATAAGAGGGTCCGTAGACAAAGAAAAGAAATAGAATAAAAAAGTTCGGGGTCGAGGAAAGAAAACAACCTCGTCCCCTCCTTTTTTATCACGGGGCACATTCATGTGCGCCACATTGTTTCGACCACCCTTGATGGGGCTCACCGCCGAGCAAACAGCAAAAAGTTGGACGAAGCATGTAAAAAGCGGAAGAATCGAAAAAATGCGACGTCGCTAAGTACGGCAGGTACGTAAACTACATCTCAGAAGTGAACATCATAACAAGAGGTCTTTTAACATGCAGAGACCGGTTCATGTGCCGCCGATCTGCGTAGGCATTGGAAGACCCTCCAATGCCTACTTTCGTTCATTTCTTATTTCTTCCATGAAATGCTCCTTCTTACGCAAGGACGGTGGGGTTGCCGAGGGGAACCTTGACGTTCTCGGCGTACGCGCCAGGAACGTTTCCTATCAAATGAGTTAGGGATAATTTCCAAATACTAGTCACAGAGGGGAGGGATATGCATACCGGCAGGGCCGTAGTTGCAGACGGCGAACCAGCCACGCATGCCGCTAGCAAGCTGGCCGGCTTCGCAGTAGGAGATAGCGCAGCCGATGGTCGTGGTGCTGGCCCAGACAATCTGAGAAAGGTGGCCCCACTTCTCGAAGTTGGTCATGTCGGGGTTGGCACCGAAGCTGGGGTACAAGCTGAACTCGTCGTTGTACCAGAGACCAGTGATGGCGCGCTGGAGGGCATCGGCGTCACCGGGGAGATCGCCAGTAGAAGCGGACATGGCAATGTTCTGGCCATAACCACCGCCACCAATTTTACTAGATTCAAATTAGCAGCTGACCGAGGATGGGGAAAAGCGAAGAGAGCAGGATGGCTTACGTGTCATGGCCGTAGTTGCAAGTGTTGGCGAGCTGCTGGGCGTACGAAGCAAGGTTGCTATCCCAGGTCACGGCGGGGGCGGAGTGGTTGGAGCGGTGGACGTTGTGGGCATTGAGCGAGGCTTCCTGGGCGCTGCCAGCAGGAGCAGCCTGGACGGGCTCAGGCTGCGCCTGGGGCTGTTCGGCGGTGGGTTGCTCGACAGGGGTCTCGACGACGGGAGCAGGCTCGGGCTCAGCAACGGGCGCCGGCTCCGGTTCAGGCTCGGGGGCAGGAGCAGGAGTGGGCTCGGGCTGGGGTTCGGGGGTAGGTTGGGGGTTCGCGATGTTCTCGAAGACAACGAAAGCCTTGTCGGTGGGCTGAGGGCCAAGGTGAGTAGCAGGGGAACCGTCGGGGTAGACGAAGACCGTGACGGTCTTAATGTCGAGATCGGTGACGTAGAGACGCTTGTGGACGGGGCTGGCGAGAGCAAGCATGGCATTGGCCACGGCAAGAGCGAGAGAAGCCTTCATCTTGAACGATTTCAGGTCTGATATATAAACCTGTTTCTGTATGTGAGTATCTTCCTCACATTTGTATCATTGCATCTCTCCCCATGACATCTGCCGGGGTGGGCCAATCCCTCGACACATTTTTATATTTTGACCAGTTCATTGCCCCCCGCCGTGCTTGAATGCTCTGTTCCACACGTCCTCCGCACGACGTCTACTCCATTGTCGGCTTACCTTTGATAATGTTCGAAGTTAAGTCGAATGAAGTCTTTGTCCTGACGTAAAAGGGATGCTCGGCGAATTGGAGTCGCACGGTTTGCTTTCAGTTCCAGCTGGGGATCGACAGCACTGCTGATATCACAGAAAATGACAGGTCCTTCAAGGTACCTTGGTCGTTTGGAGATTCGACTAAAGTCGTGGATATGGTGGTGGAAGGGAAGGCTCCGGGCTCCGATATCACTGGGGATGCTAGATCCTGCCTTGTCTTTTCACTACACCGAAGTCGGGAGTGCCTTGTTCAACTCGAAAAAGCCGGCGAGAGGGATATGGAGGGATGGGAGACGAAGTGAATATAAAAAAGGAATGGACTGTGCCTGTCTAAGAAAGGAGTGACTCGACTGGACACAAAAAAGAATATTGGCGTGTGAGGACCACGGGAAGGGAAAACCAGACGGTTGGAGGAGAGAAGAGAAGAAGAGACAAAAACTAGGCCGGTCGAGGTGGTCTCAGGCCCGTTTAGTATTTGAGGAGAGAGGTGCGGTGTCCAAGCCGCGACTATTAGAGGGGGTTCAAGGTTGCTGGGGTCCATCCAGAGAAGACGAAATGGAAGGCACAACACGGGCTGGAACTGTGTACTTTGAACTAACATTGTTGATGGTTGATGGCCAGGGGGGTGTGGATTCGGAAATGGGGCGTACGACTACACCCTCTGGTATATGGTACTCGAGAACTCTGTGTATTCGCTACTAGAAATAAGTAGATACTACGAAGGTACAACATACTCTTCAGAAAATGAAGGAGCATTGTCAGCAACAATTACTTGGACGATCCTCTGGTCAAGTCTACTTTGTGCCTTGAAGCTTGGGGCGCTAGGGCCTTTGATGAAAGGGTCGTGGAAGGGAGACGCACCCTTGGAAATCGAGCGTGGGACTTGATCAAGCGCCAGCAACAGGGTTTTACTTCGTAGAGGGGCAACATTGAACCTTCCCAGAGCACCACTAGCCCATTGACTTGTCCGAAGTATTATACTAAGAAGGAAACTGGTCTTGATGTTATTTTATCACCAATATCTCGGACCTTATGTTGATCTCGCGTCTTGGATTTATGCTTGGCAGTGTCAATAGTGCAGGTGTGTCCGGATCCGGATCTCACTTGACACAGCAGCTTCGCAAGGACCCCTTTCTCGCCTTCGGGGTTTGCTGGAGCTGAAAACGAATGGAGGAGTCTTTGGTTATGATTGTAGAACAGGTGGTCTGAATGTTGGCGAAATACTTCAGTAGTAATGCTAATTACCTGTGTACATCAAGAAAGACTACTTCGTGAGTACGAATTGATCGAGGCAACATCGTGAATTGCCCAATGCTCAATGGTACCTGCATGCAATCCAACCCCTGACCGCTCCCCCGTGCCCAGATACCGCCCAGTTTACTGATGTACCGGTAGGGCGATTACGAGTGCGTGAATACAAGGGCGTTTGAGTCTAAACCAACGAGTCCCTGCTACGCTGTAAAATTGGCAATCTCTACCCATCTCGACAATTACCAGACGAACCGGGTCCATCTTCCTTAAATCCCCCTCCAATTCAAGAGAGACGGCACGGACGAAGGAAGGGGCAATCATGTCCGCCCAACAGCAACAGCCGATTAGAAACCCCTAGAGTGGGTTTAATTGGTGAAAGTGCTAAGTCAACGCCGACGAAGGACATTGAGCATATTGATCCATCGCTGCGTACGAAGGAGATCCTGCTGCAGTGAGAATTTTAGCGTCGGCATGGGGCAGACATTCAATCTACACCGGTCCTGGCATCTTCTCATCTTATGGATTCGACGAAATTTCTATCTCCATGAGGATTGATACTTCTGATGCCGCCAATGCGAATGCGTAATTGAAGGATGTGAGCCGTGGACAGCAACATTCAACACCTTGAATATGGAAAAGGTCGTCAATTCTATGAATCCAGGCTCGCTCCCGATATGGGCGGCGATATCAATAGTGATAAAATGAGCCAGGATGCTCCCAGAAATGGGACCTTCGTCTCCAAATGGTACATGAATACTCTTCGGACAACGAAGTCGCTGGCGCCTTCCCCCTGATTTTAGTGTCGGTGTGGTCATCTCAATACAACCACCCCTTCCTTCATCTTGCCACACTCCCCGGCCTTGTTCTCCTTCCCCTTCTGAACCGCCAGTCCAGGGACGGAAGGGGCCAAATTAGGCCTTCATCATGATTCCATCCAATGATCTGGGCCGGTTCCTTGCAGAACAGGAACCCCACGAGCCAATGGGAGAAGGAGCGACCATCTTCCAAGTCCACCTGCGAATTTCCCCACACAGGCGCAGATCATCCCAGTTGATCCTGAAACAGCTCTAATTTCGCTGTCTCCAGAGTCAATCGACGACCCAGATTAGTGTGGGCGTTCCTCCCTTTCTCTGATGATTTTTAGCGTTGGCTGATCCACGATCCCACGATCCCGCTGTGCTTCCTTGTCGTTGCCCCCCAGTACGCCGGGCCAGGGATACGATAACACAGGAAACCCTGGTCCGCGAGGATGAAGGATTTTACGGAAAATGAGCCTCTCATTTCGAGGCATCATCCATCACAGAAAAGTCGCGAACACCCGTTTGAAAATTGGAGCAACTCACCCCAGCTGCCGCTGTTCCAATTTGTCTCGAAACTCCGTCATCTCAATTTTTTTATGGGAACCCTTATTGCTCTCTGGCTCAGGGTATCCACCATGTCTGAGGACGCTGGTCCTCCGAGTGGTCTCTAATGACCGACTTTGAAACCACGGCGCTTCTGGCTTGTTCAGTCGAAGCGCCGAGGACTTTGAACGTCGGCGCTGACGAAAGCCCCCTTGGAACCGGTCGCCGCCTGGACTCGCCCATATTAGTGTACAAAGCGCTCCATTCATTGGTATTATCAATGATTCGATGGCACGGTGTTCCGTGTTTGCAGCGTCCGATATTTTCCATCTACTTGTATAAACTTCGTTGAGTTCTCGACGCCTTGCAGATGAGATTTAAGTTTACGACGCCGTCTGAATGCCCTAGCACACTCTTCCGCGAGGCGTGCTGAGCGATTTACAAGCCTGTAGCCCTTCTTGTTGCCACTGCTGCCCCTGTCTCTCTCGGATCTCAGACATTGGACAAGACATTCATTCGGGGCTCTTCCTGCTCAAAACGTATTATCCTGCTGCTCGTTCTAATACTGCATGCAGCGCAAGAGGAAGGTTAGCCTGCTCAGACTACGGAATCGAAGACCACGTCAGACAGACGTGGACCCATCACGGTGCTCCGATTTTCCAGGAACCTGGGTTGGCTATAAGTGCGTGGCGTTAGGCTCACGACCGGCAGGCAGTAGTTGGTTGTTTCCTGTTTTCCTGCCTGATGCGTCACAAAAAAAAAAAAAAATCCTCGCATTGTCTCTCACTTTTCCTATCGGGTGATCAGGTCCCCTAAGTTTTCTGTTTCTGTTTTGTTCCTTCTCTAGATCCTTTCCGAAACACGCGAAGCGGGGTTGAAAAGCAAAGTTGGGAATGCCTTGAGCGGGCTAATCTCAAAAAATTCCAATGAGCCCACAGATGGTGAGACAACGGAGTAAGGAGTTAGCTCACCTGGCCGGCAAGCTGTTCCATTTCCTCGGGTACGCTGTTTGAAGCATCAAGCTTGCCCTGCATCTCTTGACTATGGATGAGGGGAGTCTTTCTTAAGAATGTCGCAAATGCTACGTCTTCTTGGGGGATAAATGTATTACCGCCTCTTCGCGGGACTTGGAGATATGCTGTAACACTACGGATGCATTTGACAATTTATTGCGAAGGCCAATCAACCCACGCGACGGACAACAGATACCAGAGCCCATCTTCATAGATTGTGATATCAAATCTAAGCGGCCGGGTATTTTCTCATTGGAAGAAACCCATCCAAGAAATGCCGAGCCCTCCATTTCACGTATGGGCCACATACCTGGGTGGAATGGCTATCGCCAATATCGCCCATGTCCGCTGGGAGTCACCTGGGAACTTGGATCCCGTCTTTTGCATGCCGTCACCCGTGCATGTCTAGAGCTCCATTTTGTTATTTTCCTCGTTGGCGAATATTTAGGTGTCTGCATGTACCCAGCAGGAGGAGTTGGGATTAAACCCATCATCTCGTGTGTAAGAAATACAACCAGAAAAGACGCAGAGATCTTTAGCTTTTTCAACTTGCAAATATGATGCTCCTCATCCCAGGCCATTTCGCCCTTCATCAACCCCTACTGCCGATATGTAGTATTCTATTAGTATTCTATACTCACCATGTATGAAGGAGTAGACTACAGCTTCGATATTCTGTCTATCTAATCCCAAGTAACATCAATTGATCCTCCCCGCACCCGCCCCCGACTAGGATCGTCTGCTATCCTCACTTATTTCCGGGTAGATACTCGCAGTAATATTTCGGGCGGGGAATAATAACCGGCAATAACTGCCCTGCCTGCTTTTTGCCTCCTTGTTTCTGATTCTCATCTCATCTGATCTCATGGAGGGGCGGAATGCTCAGGTTAATACTTGACACTTGACTTTTCCGTTCTCCACTTCTTGGGGGATTTTTGCCTGAGAAACAAAGAACAAGGGACAAACAGTTTCATGAGATGAGACGGTTTGCAGGGATGACAGTTCGTTCCCGGGTTTAAACAAGACAGGGAAAAAAGGGAATTCAATAACAGCTGTTACTGATTCTTTCTCGCCGACTCAATGTCGCAGCCCGGATAGCTCTCCACCAATGAGACCTCCGTCGGGTCTTGTCCAGCGTCCCATCGCGACCTGCACTCCTCGAGCCAGGCCCCTTCCCCTCTTGCGCTCTTTTATCAGATCAGATCTGATGGTCTGGCGTCCAACCATAACGCTGAGAGCCGCCAAGTTTATTAAGCAGAAAACAACGACACTGTCTTGGAAGCGGGTGTAGGAACATTTGATTCTCTCTCTCTCTCGCCTGGTGTAAGTGATCGAGGTAGCCACAAAAATTTGAAACAGAGGGTTTGATATCAGCTGTCATTTAGTGTCGGTGAGGCGATTTTGTGGTGCTGAGAGATACCACGGAGCTGCGGGCCTCTCGTTGTGCCCTAGATGCGGGGTTCAGCTAGTTTCGGAAGGGAGTCCTTTCCGTGGACTGTCTCTCGGTTGTTGAACGTCAGTCGGGTTGGTGTTTACTTCGTAGGGGAATCAGCGTTTGAAGGCCCTGGGGGTGTTTCCTCTCAGCACCGCTTGTTTGGTCGAGATGGAGAGGGGCGTAAGACCCTAGACCTTTCAGGGACATCTGTATACTGAACTATCTGTCGATACTCATCGCACATCCGGAGATTCCTGACCTTAATGGCGGCATCTGGATCGTCCCCCGCGGGCATGTCGTCCTGCACTATCCGATAATCCGCAGCAGCCGCACCATGTCATCTCCTACTCCCCAAACGGCCGACATGCAGTCAGTTGCAAAGGAGCGGAGCGGGTCTCCGTCGCAGACTGATGATTTGGACCCTGAAGGACATTTACGCATTGGAATGATCCCTCTAACTCGAATTAAGTACACCTGAAACCCAGAGATATGGTTTTTTAACGGGCCCAAGGGCAGAAACTGTCTTTCGGGAGCCCCAGTCTTCAGGTTTCTCCCAACGGGCTGAAGGGCCGAGTCGTCTGAACTTCCAGCGCTGGGCGAGTTAAGATCCTCACCTAGCTTGTTAAGATGGAGGGAGCCTGCGGAATCTCAAGGTCTCTTGATCTACGGAGTACTTCTTGCGGATAAGGGACGAACAAATAAGCGGAGACTCCAGCTCTGCGTAGGCTTCGTTGAATGTCGGAGATTCACTCAAGGCGCTCAAGCCCATGCCACGCCACAGGTATCCATGCATCTATCTACCCCCGCTGTCGCGCCCGGCCAGCCCATTTCCTCAGTAGAGTGAGCCAGCTCATACTGACTTTGAGTAAAGGAACGTGGGGGAGTCATGCCTTTTGAACTTAATGCTGCTCCCAGCTGTTGTGGCTCTTTGTATGCAGCCTCCCACTCAGCTTCGAGGCATCGTGAGTGACGATTTTATATGAAGGGGAGAGAGAGAGAGCTCCATCCTCCTCCAATGTCTCACGGGGTGGAAACATGCCATGTTTGGCATATATTGCCTCCTCCAGAGCTACTGTCGCGGGTTTGCTCTTTCCATTGTGATAAGTTCTATGAGTATCTTTCTTCCCAAGCTGCCTCAGTTCGGCGTGTTAACCGTCTCCGCCCGGATGGCATAACAGGACGGAGATTAGGAGATGTGAGAGGAATGAAAATCTTTGGGGTAACAGGTACTAGAAAAGAGTGTATGTAACCCTGATAGAAACTCTCAAGGCTTCCCTGTCGTTCTAGGCAGTTGATATGCACTGGAAGGATAAAGAAAAAAAAAAAAATCCAAGCTGTGCTTCCAAAAGACAACGCCACAAATTCAGGACGAAACGCGGTAGTCTGGAAGAATGGATTGGTCTTGAGTTACTATGTTAATATACGGAAACCCGTTGATTTTCTTGTTTTCCTTCCGATCGCACGGCGTCCGGGTATGTACCATTCCGTCACCCTGGACGGATCCACCAATATTGTCTCCTCTTCAGCAAGTATCCGTTTGTATAAATTGAATCCGAATCTTCCTGTTTCGTCATCTCCCTCGTGCTTGTTAGAAGAGGAGCGATTCTGTCAAGGCGTAACCGTGTCCGACGACGAATGAGTTCGGACAGGGGTTTGTCCCGAAAGCCTGATGTTCCGTCAATGCTGATGCTAACTCTGAGGCGAGAGTATGGATGGAGTACGTTTTGAAAGCATCTTAGACAGCTCCTTTAAAGCGGCGTTTTAGACCTTGTCGACTCCTGTTTTTAATGGATTGGTTTCTCAGAAACGACATGACATATTTCGGCTTATGTTTTAATCTTTGAGGATGGCGTATGGGACGTGGGTTGATAGAGGTCCCTAGACTGAAGAGCTAGGATCTTAAAGAAGATGTGAAAAGATCTCTACTTGATATGGCGTGAGAATAAAACAATGGCAATGGTTCGGTGAGTCACTGTTATCCAAAACCATCGTCGTCACTATCGGATCCAGGAGAATCGAAAGGCATCATCGTAATGACTCGGCAGGGAAAACAAAGGCAGGTGCCTGGGAAGTGCTTGGTGATGGACCAGTCACGCACCCGGGCCGGGTAGGCACCTGTCCTAATGCTGATACTGCGTGCCGTTAATACCGCCGGACTCCGTAGAAGTGTCGGTCATTAGTGGAATATCTAAGTGCCCTGCTTCCTCCCGGAGAAGCCGCTTGCCTACATGGGTTCATGACGCCCGCGATACTTCCCGCGAGCACGAGATTCTGGTAAGCGGGTGGTAGGGCCCGGGGTTCACATATTGACATATTCAGATGCCTCACCGAAAGTAGGAGAGTACAAATGAATTCTAAAGCGAAACCTTAATTTTCGAGACTAAGAGCCAGAGCTGGATGGACCTATGTACATATCCATACCCGCCCCGCCACAAGCTACATGTATGTATAACAAACACATCAAAGTTCGACGTCTATGTCAAATGATGGAAAGGTAGTAGTAGTAGTGAGACAAATTGGCTCTCCGTTACGAAGAGTCCTTGGAATCGGCCTTAGGGGGAACAAAGGGTTCTCCTTGGGACCGAAGGAGGGGGAAATCGGCAAGGACTTGCCTCGTCCTGAGGTGGACGGGTGTGGAGTTCTTGGGCTGGTCGGGAACGACCTTTTCAAGTTTCTGGGACGGGGTTAGCATTTCTTTCTTTTTCTTTGTTCTTTCGGTTGATTGAGGTGATTCCCGAGGCACATACAAGGTTCTCGTAGACGCATTTGTTCAACTTCCACTCCTCCGGGCGGCACTGCCAGAGCTGCTGATTTCCCTCCTCGAGACACATCCAATGCCTGCGGAACTCGTTCAGGCAGTGTGTGTTAATATCCTTAAGTCTAGTCATCCCAAGAAACCGTTAGCCTTTCGCATCGAATCAGGGCCCCGGCAAACCATCGCCCAACCCTGCGGGTCTGACATTGCCAATGAACGGCAAGCAGCGACCGGCATCGGAAAATACGGTGGAAAGGGATTCCATACACGCTAGCGGCACATCTGGTGACCCTTCGACCCTCCTTCAAGCACTCAAGCTCGCCACGGCCGGGCTTCTCGGTCTTGCACTGCATGTAGTCATCGTTGTAGTCGCGGCACCGGGCGCCGATGAAGAAAGCCGCCGAGAGAAGAGGGGCAGAGGTGGCGCCAATCTCCTTGACCGGGGGGATCGACGCGGGGAGAGGGGTGGTGTCGATGAGCACCTGCTGGTTGAACCTGCGAGGGAGATGGAAAGATTAGCCTTTTCGCTCACGGGGATTCGGGAGTCGGCTGGCCGGCGGTTGGGGGCGTCTGGGCGGGGAGAATGACGCCAATTGACATGTGGACCAGTCTCGCTAATTGGGGAAGGGCTTACTGAGTCTGTCGGGACGCCATGTTGACCGAGGGCTGCTGGGGTTGTCCTGAGGCTTTTCGGATTGGATTGATGAAGCTTTTGGATGATGTCGGGAACTTTGGAGGGTGAATATTGTATAAGCGACCTTTGATTGGTCGGATTCTATGAGGCTGCTTGGCAGTGTGAGAAGACTTCAATTTGAAAGAAAGACACTGTAGAGACGGGGCCGAATTTCGTGTGATAGCACAGTGCGTATTTCGTCACTTAAGCTCGACCATTCCCACAGTCAAGTGCAAGATGAGAGAAATTTCATGAATTATCAGAATATTTCTAGAAATTCATAGACGTTAATCAATTCGAAAGCCTATCTCATTTATAGAAGGTTTAACTTCTGAATTTCTTGGAGTGAGAGTTTGACTTTGACTGGGAGATCGTCGTCAAGGTGCAGCCCAGGCACGGGAAATTCGCACCAGTTCAGCCTTCCTCAAAATTCGCGTAGCTCTGGACCTGGAGCTCCCGACTGCCATCCACTCCAACCCAGACACCATCTTCCCCTCCATATCCCCTCCGACCGCGACGCCAACGACGTCTGTTTACATTTTCCAAATACTGGTCGGAGATATCCGAAGTCCAGTACATGAAGCTCTCCCCAAGCTAATCTAGTCGCTGCATCTCGGCGGCTCTTTCTCCACGACACGACCACGGCCATCAAAATAAACATCCCCCTCCACCCAACCCCTTCACACCTTCATCCACGATGTCGTCTATATTTGCGAGGCCCGCGGGCCAGTCGATATTTGGAGCGTCCCAGCAGCAGCAGCAACAACAACAGGCCGCCCCTGCGCAGGGTTCTATCTTTGGCCAGGCCGCCCCTCTGGCTGCCTCCGTCCAACAACCACAGCAGCAGGCGCCGCAGCTTCCCACTTTGGCTCAATCTCAAGCGCAATTGTCCAGCTCACTCTGGCAGCCGGTGAAGGAGACTCCCCGTATGTTTCGATCCATCCTCCCGCAGTCAAGCTCCCTCCACCCTAGGGATACTAACGGATATACGCGACAGTTCAAAAACCTTTAACCGAACAGATCCAGCAACTCATGGAAAAATGGGACCCCGCGAACCCCAACTGCGTGTTCAAGCACTACTTCTACAACAAAGTCGACGAGTCTAACATCCCCTTCTACAAGCCCTTACCTCACGAGAACCCCCGCGAATGGGAGGAGGCGCTACAGAAGAAACCCGCGCCGGGCTTCATCCCCGTCATGTGCGCCGGTTTTACGGGTCTATCCGATCGTCTAAAGACGCAGAAGCGAGCCGTTGCCGATCTTAACACGAGGCTACATCAGATTAACGGCGCTCTCGACGCGATTCTTTCCCGACACGATCTCCAGACTAGCGTTAGAGCGGCCGCTGCCAGGCGGCGTCACACGGTGCTGCAGGAGCGCTGTATAGGATTGGCTGCCAAGGTTCAGGTGCTGCGGAATCGGGGATATGCTCTAAGTGGAGATGAGGACCACCTCCGGCTTAAGCTTAAGGCTTTGGAGGCTTCGATTCAGGACCCTGCGCTGAGTGCCAAGGAGGAGGAGTTGTGGAGCAGGCTTATTGTCATTAGGGGATATGCCGAGCGCTTGACGCAGGAGATTAACAAGCCTGCATCGAGGGATGAGGAACAACTTGATGAAGAGACCGAAATCAAGGCTAAGAAGGTATGTTTCGTGATCCCTCAGCCAAGATGGAAAGTGTGCTAACTGGTTTATGCAGGTGCTGGAGGACTATGAGAAGCAGCTTCTTCACCTAAAGAAGGAGGTCGAGACGATCAAGAACGACTTTGAGCAGTGGGAGAAGGATCGCGACTCAACCTCGTGATGATGTACGGGACGGGGAATTCTGTGTTTAAACCGCACCAACCCCCTTAGAGTTTACTTATTGCGATGACTACAATTTCTTGCTCGAGGGGGAAGCACTACGCATTCTAATTAACCAACCGAGCGGATGACAGATATCACCACTTGAAAAGGCGTTTTCCGTGTGCGTTGAGTTATGTGTTAGAAAAAAAAGAGCTGGATGGTTTTAAATGATAACCGGACTTTTTTGTCCATCAACGCTATGTAATGTACATTATCGCCTCTATTGATTCCCCGTTGTAGCCGTGAACTATGTTCCTACATGCCAGTAATACACGAATTTCGAAGTTTAAGAAATGGTTGGTTCGTAAAGTGGATGGATTCGTTCCTTTGCCATTGGGCAGCCTATTAGATGCGGCTCCCTAGCGCTGGAGTACTTAAGCCGTCCATCGATATGGAGGTTTTGGGAGTCGCCGTTTGTAGCCAGGTCGTATTCTCGCCCCTCGAGTATATTCAACGACCGGATGGTTAGAACATCATCTTTACGGCATCGATGGCGTATGGAGCTAGGGAGAAGGAAAGAGGTTAGCTGTGCTGCCTGCAGCATGCGGCGTCCGCGATACAAGGTCCGATTTATCCACGTAGGAAATCATACATAGGTATAGGAAGACAGCGGCGGCGAGGGAGCGCTGGACGGTGAAGGAAGCCTCGGCCTCGAAGTGCTTCATCTCCTCCTCGGAGATCTGGGGGGGCGCAACTGCGAAAGAAAGAGCTGTCAGTCACTGGTTCTGTATCCCTCGGAGATTTCCTCTCTCCTCAGCATTTGTGAGTCATCACATACATCCTCCGAACATTTTGGCGGTAGTATTAGATTAGAAGGAGTTATCGGGGAATTGGGATCTCGGTATGCAGCGGTTCGCGATTGATAAAAAGTCGTGGTTGATATTCGCCTTGCTCTGGTTTTAGCTTGGAAAAATTTCAGCAAAGTGAACTACTTCTTCACAAACCCAAAAACCCGCGAGTGACGTACCTTGCATGGGAGTGGCAAGGTTCAGCCGAAGATAAACCGACGCTTGCCGCTGCATATTTTCATATGCGAACATATCGCGGAATTTGATATGATTTGTGCTGGCGAATTGTGACGATATCCAATATCCGGTACCCGGAATCAGCCGAGTCTACCCAGTACTTCGTTACACTACTTACACCATCGAAGTCCCCACATCACGCACAAAAAGCGGCAAGAGCACTGGACGCGGGCCTGGAACGAAGAGAAATCGGGGTCCACATCCGCTGGGAAGGGACAAGGAACAGCAGCGGAGATAAGAAGCTTTTTTGTAATGTATTCATCCTCAGGCGGTCTAGACCTTTTGCTAGCATTCAACGTCGGAGTAAATATGCTTGGAGTCATCTGCACTAGAAGAATCAATTGACTTCCAACGTTCCATCCCTCTTCTCCAGGAACCAGATCCAAACACAGAGCTTGGTTGTCTGGGCCCAGACGTCTCTTGTCCACCTTATTTTATCAATTGCTCTCTGTTTTCGCCCCAGTTCTCCAGCACGCATCATTACCCCGGATGGTGTTGTTGCGGTGGCCTTGAATTGATTCGTCTCGGGTGTGAGTAACTCGAGGTCTTGCGGGCCCTTTTTTTTTCTTGTTGAAACTCCCCACCACCCACTCGAAGTAAGCCGAGGTGATCCGATCTCGGGCTTCCTCAACGAGCAAAAACTCATTTTCTAAAGAGAAAGACCCTAGATATACGGCCACGTGCTTCTTCAGCACAATTCGGAGGAAGCTCATTGAAGCCGCCTCATCACTACAATGGCGATGCGACGATTGACATTGCGGCGATTGCCAAAGGCCCCGCGCCTCGCAACTTACACGACAAGGCTATGCCCTTCCCCGGTTCTGAGGTCCGCGGCGTACCTGTCGACGTCGACTCGCAATGGAGCCGCCGTCTTCACTGAGCGCGTGAGGCCGCTCATGGTAACTGAGTCGGATACGTTCCCCCGCAGGCACATTGGCCCGGATGATGGAGAGGCCGTGGAGATGCTCAAGGCGCTCTCCCCGCCTGCCCAGTCTTTTGATGAGTTCATCGCTCAGGTCATCCCCGCCAACATTCTGTCTACGTCTCGAGAGCTGCTCAACCAGGATTCTCAGGCCAAGAGCCGTCCTCTGGATGAACGAGATGTCGCCCGTCAGGCGATTGAGATGGCCGAGAGCAACGAGACTTTCACAAACTTCATTGGCGCTGGATACTCACCGACCATCACGCCCGGAGTCATTGCAAGGAACATTCTCCAGAACCCCGCTTGGTACACGAGTTACACGCCCTACCAGGCCGAGATCAGCCAGGGCCGTCTCGAGAGTCTTTTGAACTACCAGACTGTTGTGTCGGATCTTACTGGACTTCCCGTCGCAAACGCCAGTCTTCTTGACGAGGGTACCGCCGCCGGAGAGGCCATGACCATGTCGCTTCACGCCCTGCCCGCGTCTCGCCAGAAGCGTCCCGGCAAGACGTATGTCGTCTCCGACCGTGTCCATCCCCAGACCCTTGCTGTGATGAAGAGCCGAGCCGAGGGTTTCAAGCTGGATCTCAAGGTTGTAGATGTATCTTCGGCTGAGGCGCTCGAGACCATCAAGGCCCTGGGTCAGGATTTGGTTGGTGTTTTGGTCCAGTACCCCGACACGAGGGGCCACGTCCACGATTTCAAGAACCTCGCCGATGCCGTTCATGAGCAGGGCGCCCTTCTCAGCGCCGCTACCGACCTCCTCGCCCTCACGACCCTCGCGCCTCCTGGCGAGTGGGGTGCTGACATCGCCCTCGGCAGCGCCCAGCGCTTCGGTATTCCTCTAGGCTTTGGTGGTCCCCACGCTGCTTTCTTCTCGGTCCAGGAACACCTCAAGCGAAGGATGCCTGGACGATTGATTGGTATCTCGAAGGACCGCCTTGGAAACCCCGCCTTGAGGTTGGCTCTGCAAACCCGTGAGCAGCACATTAGGCGAGAAAAGGCGACGAGCAATGTGTGCACTGCTCAGGCGCTCCTCGCCAATATGAATGCCATGTACGCTATCTACCACGGTCCTGGCGGCCTCAAGGCGCAGGCCGAGAAGCTTACGACCTGGGCTCGTCTTGTACAGGCCGTAGCTGAATTCTACGGCATCGAGACCGAGAAGAGCTCGCTTGACCCGCAGGGCCGCGTCCTCTTCGACACCGTTGTGCTCAAGGCTGGCGAGCAAGCTCAGGCTATTCTTGAGAGGGCTCGCCAGGTGCGCTGTAACCTGCGAGACTTTGGCAATGGCGATGTCGGAATCAGTGTGAATGAGCAGCTGACGCCGCAGGATCTTCAAGTTCTCCTCGAGAAGGTCCTCAAGGAGTCTGCTACCAAGAACCAGTCCGTCTCCTATGAGGAGGCGTTCGAGCAGGCTGTCCAGGAGGTTGGCGAGTCCTCGTCAATCCAAATACCCTCTGTTGTCAAGCGTACCTCCGAATTCTTGACCCACCCCGTCTTCAACACCTATCACAGCGAGACCGAGCTCCTCCGTTACATCTACCACCTCGAATCCAAGGATCTGTCGCTTGTCCACTCTATGATTCCTCTAGGATCGTGCACGATGAAGCTTAACGGAACGACCGAGATGGAAATCATTACCCTCCCCGGATTTGCCAACCAGCATCCTTACAGCCCTGCCGAGCAGAACCGCGGCTACCAGCGTCTGATTGGCGAGTTGGAGGAGCAGCTGGCCACCATTACCGGTATGGACGGCACCTCCATTCAGCCCAACTCGGGCGCTCAGGGAGAATTCGCCGGTCTCCGCGTCATCCGAAAGTACCACGAGACGCAGCCCGGCCCCAAGCGTGACATCTGCCTTATCCCCGTCTCTGCCCACGGAACGAATCCCGCTTCGGCGGCCATGGCGGGAATGCGCGTGGTCCCCGTTAAGTGCAACGCCACCACTGGTAACCTAGATCTCGCGGATCTCGAGGCCAAGTGCAAGAAGCACGCCGAGGAACTCGGCGCCATGATGATCACTTACCCCAGCACGTACGGTGTGTTCGAGCCCGAAGTCAAGAAGGTCTGCGAGATTGTGCACCAGTACGGCGGTCTCGTGTACATGGACGGCGCCAACATGAATGCCCAGATTGGTCTCAGCTCGCCCGGCGAGATTGGTGCCGATGTCTGCCATCTCAACCTTCACAAGACCTTTTGTATTCCCCACGGTGGCGGTGGTCCCGGTGTTGGCCCAATCTGTGTTAAGAAACATCTTGTTCCTTTCCTGCCTGCCAAGTCTCCTCAGGCGGATCAGCCGATGGTTAGCAGCGCGCCCTATGGTAGCGCCAGCATTCTGCCCATCAGCTGGGCTTACAACAAGCTTATGGGTATGTCTCCTTCTCCTACCCTTCGCCGTCCCCCCTGCCCCCAATCCGCTAATACTAACTAAAATAATAGGCACCGACGGTCTTCGCAAGGCCACCAAGTTCACTCTCCTCAACGCCAACTACCTCCTCGCCCGCCTAAAGCCCCATTACAAGGTCCTTTACACCAACGAGCACGGCCGCTGCGCTCACGAGTTCATCCTCGACGCCCGGCCCTTCAAGGAATCCGCCGGCGTCGAGGCTATCGACATCGCCAAGCGTCTCCAAGATTTCGGCTTCCACGCCCCGACCATGAGCTGGCCCGTCGCCAACACACTCATGATCGAGCCGACGGAGAGCGAAAGCAAGGAGGAGCTCGACCGGTTCGTCGACGCGTTGGTGGCGATTAGGCAGGAGATTCGCGACGTCGAGGAGGGCAAGGTGCCGAGGGAGGGTAACGTTTTGAAGATGGCGCCGCATCCCATGTCGGATATCGTGGAGGGCGATGGACAAGGCAAGTGGGATAGGCCTTACTCGCGGGAGCAGGCTGCGTATCCTGTGGCGTGGCTTAAGGAGAAGAAGTTCTGGCCTAGCGTTGCCAGGGTGGATGATAGTGAGTTCAAACTTGTGAGATCATTTTTTCGGTGTGGATTGACCGACTGACTGCGTCTTAGCCTATGGCGATCTGAACCTCTTCTGCACTTGCCCTCCGGTCGAGGACACCACGAAACAGTAGACCCGACGTCCTTGTTTGAACTCACATAACCTCGACAAGAGAGCATGATGAGTCGCTTTTTGGAAATGATCTTGGCTTGATATTACGGCATATTCTTTCGTCAACCCATTCTGGACCGACACAGAATTCAACTTCCGGCGTCCCTGGGGCATTTTTACACTATTACTATCTGCTTTTCTGATTTCATCATCATTGGGTTTTGGTTTTTTTTGGGAAATGATTCTTTAGAAGAAAGAAGGGGAAAAATTATGGTCTTGGGAAACGATCGATCCATGCTTCAACCGGACATTCCTAGACCCTCGAAAACGGGGGATTCTTGTAGTTGATATTAAATAGAGGAAAATAAGATACAGATCCTCTACAGAATAGACTTCATCATATTTGATTACCAGAAGTGTGGTTCTCTCTTACCAAAAGAGCATGCGTGAAAAGAGGATGTGGTATCACAAACAAGACAAATTTTTATTCCCTTGGCCCTCTATTCTAATCAACCAAAGACATCTCATCCCGAAACAAACAAAACCTAAAAATCACGCCTCAAAAACAAGCACAACCGAATCATCACCCGCAGTAACGACCCTCTCCCCAGTCTCCCCCTGCACGAAACCCAAAACACCACCGCCCTCGCCATCTCCCCTGTGACCCTTCCACTCCTTGATCAAACCACCATCAGCACCCGCAGCACCGGCCGCGGAGCCACCTGCCCTAAGATCCCACCTCCTCACGACGCCGTCCATGCCGCACGAGGTGAGCTGCCACTGGCCCTTTACGAAGTCGACTTTCACGACGGCGTGTTCGCCGTGCGCGTGCTGGATGTGTCGCCGTACGGCGAAGCGTCTCGACGCGTCGAAGACGGCGATGCTTCCGTCGACGCTTCCCGCAGCAAGCAGGGTAGTTTGGGCAGCCGCGCCAGCAGCACCAGAAGACAGCGTAGAAAAGGCGAGGGTCTCGATGGTGTCCGTTTGTGTTTGGATGGATGCGAGGATCTGACCGCCGGCGGAAGATTCACCCCCGCCTGCCGCCCCTCTGGCTTTTTGTTTACCCCCCGCGCCTCCTGAGCGAGCTTGAGGTTGTTGCGAGAGGCGCGGAAGGCTGATGATGCGGATGGCGCCGCCCACGCCACCGACGGCTACGTACGCACCTTTGGGCTCGATGGCAAGGGAGTAGAACCCGCCCTCGACGGCGAAGCGCTGATCCGCACCCGTGAGGGACACGGCGGTGCCGTTGTCGCTACCTAGGCCCTTGGCGGCCACGAGGCCCCAGACGTCCCAGACGTAGAGGGTCACGTCCTCGGAGACGGTGACGAGGAGGGCGCCGTCGGGGGTCCATGCGCCTGCTGTGCAGGAGCCCGTGTGGAGGAAGTAGGACTGGGTGATCTGGAGGGGATTCGCGGAGTCGGAGGGGTCGATGGTGTATACCCAGACGGAACCGTCGACGGCGCCGAGGGCCACGGTGTTGGGGTATTCGGGCGAAGGGCAGGGAGCGATCCAATTCACCTCGGGAACCTCCTGCGTCTCGCCCAAAAGGGTAAATTTGCAGGGTCGGCCGGGCTTGACGTCCACGGCGTACGCGCGCAACTTTCCGTCCATGCCGCCCGAGACCAACACCTCGCCCTTGGGCAGAGTAAACGCCAACGCTGATATCGAATCCGTATGTCCATCAATCTCGAAAAGGGCTTCAAGGCCTGGGCGTTCGCCCGCGGTTGGATCGGAAGGATCAGCATTGTAGCTGGCAGGGAGGACGGGACGCTGTGGCGCGGCAGAGGTGTCGATGACGTAGCCCTTCCCGGGGGCATCGTCGTCTTCGCCCTCGGAGCCTCCCGTAGCGATGAGGGAAGGGTAGACGGGGTGCTGGGCGATGGCGAAGACGGAGTCCCTGTGGCGATCGAAGTAGGCGATGGAGTCGTTTTGGAGGATGAGTTCTTCGGCGTCGGAGTCGGCGTCGGAGTCCATGGCTACGTCGCCGTCGTCTTCGAGGGCGATTTCTTCGTCGACTTCATCTTGGGCGAGAATGGGGTCATCGTCGGGGTGGTTGGGGTCGTTGTCGCGGCTGGAGGACATGGTGGGTGGTTGTGGGAGGAGGTGAGATTTCGCGAAAAGGTGGGATGGATAGTTGATGGCGGGGTTGGAGTATGACGTCGAGATGTTCTGTGGGAGGAGGACTGAGCGACGCAGAAGCCCAACAGCGGTGATATATATTCTCCTAGTCCTCGGCTCTATACCGTAGGAGGTACGCACGAGGAAGGAGCGGTTGGAGAGTCGGGGCAATAAGTTGTTGCTTGGTAATCAGGACCGACGCTGAGGAAGGAACAATTGGAGGGAGGTAAATTTTCAGATTTGGAAGCAGCAATGCGGGGCATTAGAAATTCTTCAAAATTTTGGTGATGATATCTTTGGCGGGGTAGCAAATACAAATCAATTAGCACCAAGACTACGCTCGCATTTACTCGAAGCCACTAGGCCAGCTGGCGCATGTTCCGATGCACCAGAAACTCGAACATTGAGAGTACAACATAGATGCCGTCTATATCCAGAAACCCCCTCTGCTTATCACGAAATAAAAGAAATCCATGACAATCTGTGCCCTATCTGATATCTATCAACTGGGCCCCCATCTACTTGGGTCACCCAAACGTATCAGCCGTCTGCTTGGCTGAGAACTCTATGAGGCTCCAAACGTTCTCGTACTGCAAACATGGCGGAGCCATAAAAGTGATCAGCGGGCTTACCATGGCTCAAGCGGTGCGAGGAGATTTACCACGGCCCCGTGGCTGGTTTCCTCCGCCCAACGTATGGCCGTCGAGATTCTCTCTTCCGGATAGCTTGCGTCCTGCGTCGGCCGAGATGCTATTGCGATTCATCTCGTCGAGGAAAATTTCGAATTTGCTTATCGGCAGGGGAAGCGCATCTTCACGCGAGGCTATGGCAATGTGGAGCCTGTAATTGCTGGCTTGAGGAGAGAGCTTTTCGATGACATGTTTCAGCATTTCGAATAGATCAGCTCTGTCCCTCTCACTACATTGGTCCAACCCATCGATGAATAACCAGACCGAGTAGGTTTTTAAGATCTCACAGAGCGATGACTCGAAAGCATCCTGCAAATCTGTTAGATACCAATGCCAGCCCTCGCCAGCCCTCTCCGCAGCAGCATACTGGGTGCCAAAATCCGTGACGAAGTTACGCAGCATGCCAGGAAGCCGCGAAAGGATCTGGAAGAGAAGAGACCGGAGGAGTTCAAACGACTTCTTCTGAAGAGGGTTTCCCTGGTCTTGGAAGAAGAAGAATAAGGCGAAATCCAGCCCCTCTGGCAGCGAATCATTTCTTGACTGGTAGTTTAAGATGAAATCCATCAATGTTGACTTCCCCAGGCCGGCTTTCCCCTTGATCCAGAGCAAGGCTCGATCGCTGTCGGTCCAGTCCTTATATGCCTGGTGGTCAAGAATCCATTCACATGTCCCAGCTGACTCTATACCATCGGTTCTATTGTCGATCCCGGCGAACCACAGCTTGGCCAAGCAGTCAGATGTTAGATCAGAGAGTTCACGCCGAGGTAGCACTGATGTCAGTTCGTTTGGAGGTGCTGATATCTGTATGGAATGTTCGTCGTGCTGGGAACTTCCACCAGCAGCAATAATCTGAATGCCCGGTCTGGCATACACATTTTGAGCCCCAGAACTGAAGTTTCTTACAATAGTAAACCCAGCTTGCCCCACATCCTCAGCCTGGTCTCTGTGAAAGTGCATTGTGTTACCAATGATGCAGGCGATGTGCTGGGTACCTCCACCAGTATTAATATTCTGAATACCTGATCCAGTGTTCACATTTTGAGCTCCGGAACCGAAGTTTCTCACAATCGTAAACCTGTCTTGCCTCACATACCCAGCCTGGTCTCCAACAGGGGATGTTGCCTCCCTTGGGGATTGCGAAGTGCGGTTGGCCGCAGATCTTTCTCTAGATTGCTCCATTTTCGATTGTGTGCGTGCTCGCGTGGGAGGGAGGGATGAAAGCTGCAGTTGGCTTGTCCTCGGCTCACTTCTCCGTTATCGTCGACTTCTGTAGTTTCCCAGACTCTAAAGTAGGTGGAGTTGGCTGTGGTATGAATGGGGAAAGGGGTGTTTTCGTTTTTAATGAGTGTTGATGCTTTATAAGTGAGTTAGGATATTAATATAACCTCGATGTATGAGGTAGGTCGAAGCCAACCCTTATCCTTCCTTGCTAGCTATCTGGCCTATATATATATATATATATATATGATAGCTATTTCTAGGTAGTTTAATGTCTTCTTTAGCTGAATCATTCTATGGAAAGATATGGTTTTATCTTCCTGAGCTGCAGCTTTCTTCTCAACCTAAGTCTTTGCGCATCGATGTGGAAATAGGAACATGATTTATAACAACTCTCAAGCTACCATTCCATAGCTCTTTTGTGCTCTAGCTTCGTTATTGTTGGGTTATTCTCCCTTCTTTGGACGTTTCAGGGAGGCCAGGACAAGGAACCGCTTTGTGGCCTTATTTGCCTGGACTGTAAGAGTCTGAACTGTCATTGCTTATCCTTAAACCTCGCAATATACCTGTATCTTATTCTAAAAGTATTTTTTTCAGTATTCTGTAACATCAAGAATGGATCTACTATAAAGCTTACAAAAATAGCTTCCTTGTGATGAACATAGTCAAAGTAGGCTCAGGCGGCTACGGAGCGATAGTGAGGAAGCATGGCAGCTTTACACTATCTTGCCCAGTTGGTAGATTGGCCCTGATAATAGGATTATGGAATGAGATTGTATATATTACCGGTGCTACATTTCCTGTTTTGGTTTGGAATTTCGAAGTCTTGTTACGAACGATCATTCCATTCTCCTTGGGGATTGTATTCCTCGGCAAGGGCGTTGGCTTGCCTAGGAAGCTATAGAACACCTCACTACACGACTGACTGCTAACATATCTCTGACAGATCAACTTCATTCCCTATGACCGCTTCTTCATCCCCCATCTGGCTGCCAAGCTGTAGAGGAGGAAGGCACGGTACTAAAACGGACGATCTAGTCTTGGTATTGTGTCTTCAAATTGCCTTATTATTATTGGGAACCAACTTTCGGTGAGGCATTCTCATGATCATTTTCCAGCCGCATATCTAGTTAGTTCCAATGGGGTCTACGAACTTTGGTAACTTCTTTGTGGGTCGCAAGCTACGCGCCGCTGGGCAACTGGGCCTCTCTATAACGTGGGACTAATTCCTTGGGATCGTAGGACCTCTGCCGAGATTCCACCCTTCCTGTGTGCAATGTACGTTTATGATTCCCAAGGTGTGGCCATTTCCTGGGGACGACTGCTTGCAATATCACTGGCAGCGTGTTCTGTGCTTCGTTGCTAACAACTTCATCTTAAGGTCTTATCTATACATTACAATCAAACTGGGCCATGGGGAGGCTGTGAATTGAGCGGAATACCTTTACCTGGTGGTAGACGCTTGGGGGATATAGGTTGAATCGCCATTGACCCCATGTCAAGCTCAAGCGCCAATACCGACTGTTGTGAAGGCACTATATTGTTATGTGGAATCGCCATCGCCGCCTCCACACACTTATATAAACGTTCTTTTATGAGATCGGTGGCCTCCGGCCGTCAGTAATCGGCTTTCTCATTGATGGAAATGCAAATCTGTAGGTTGTTGTGCTGATTTGGAAACAGCGAGATGCGGCTCTTCTTAGTCGGCTACTCGCTCACTTCATTCTGCGAAATCTTTTCAGTGGGGATTGCCAGTAGGTAGTACTACCCGAATGGTAAGCAAAACTATGCTTGATATTTTTTCTCTTCTCTCTCTACTTGGAGATTGCCGGTCTGTATCTTGTCTCCTATGCTTACAGGCAAGCCAGTTGTTCACAAGTTTGCACCTTGGCTTCACCATTGCCATTTCCTGGGTCCTCCTCCTTAATTCTGTGGTCTGGTGACAGATCGCTAAGTGTATAACTTGTCTCTCGGTAAAAATCATGATTATTCCCTCTGCTCTCGTTCTTCTGATTATTACCGGCTATATAACCATGGACACTGGTTTCGGATGGTCGGGGTACGCACCGTGGGTGCAAAGTTAACAGCCCGCCGAACCGACACATGGCACTTTACATTTTATACCGGCTCGCGCCACTGGTATTCATCGTCACGTTTTACATCTTGAACGTGATTCTTGTTCTAGGTGTTCTACGGTGGATTGTACCCCTGTTGCCCCTATCCGGCACCGCGCTTCTCTTTGCGTTGGGTCAGGTTTTCAATTACACGATTAGCCCGCACATATGTAATGGCACTGCGGGAAGAATGGACGGGGCTCTATTCGAGACTCTGTTCACTTTCCTGGCTGTTATCCTGGTGTGGGTCTTTTGGTGCAGCATCACGGAGGTAGATCTCTCAACCCCCATTGATCACCTAGACGACATGGATCGGCGATTCAACACATCACCGACCACATCCTCGGAACGCATGGAGACACCACATGAGGTAGGAGACCATTTAACTTTAGGCCTGAATACAGAGAGGGGTGGCTAGGAAATGAAGGAAAACGCGACAGGACCTCGGTTGTATAATATTTGTTACACAGACGGAGGCATTTATGGATGGTAACAGTACATGACGTTCTCGATGCGTGTCCAGACATAAGAAAGATGAGATAGGAAACCCGTCCTTGTTTTCCTTTTTCATTCCAGTCAACGGGGCGCAGGTGGCTATGGTGGAAGGGCAAAGTGAAATGGCGCCTGGAAAGTGCCGCTGAACAGGGAGCCAGAGCCGTTGTTGTTAATCTGGGTTCCACTCCCCGAATGAATATTCTGGGGGCCGGTGCCGTAGTTGTAAACGCCTCCGATAGTAGCACCATTTCCCGGGCATGGAGGCGGTAATGGAGAATATGCAGCTTCTTCTGTCGACTCCGAGGGCTGCCCGGTGTTATTCCCGGTTAGGGCCTTGACGGTATAATTGCCGGTGAGGAGATCCACGTCATATCGTATCCCTCTCATGAGACGCTCAGCTGCCCTCTTCTTCCGAAGGGCCCGAATTGCTAGGCAACATCTCCCGAACCATGACGTCCCCTCTCGCGCGGCAACCTCCCTGAGGAGACACTCTAAATTTTCCGCTTTCTTCTTGCAAGCCTGTAGAGTAGGCATTACCACCGTCTCCATGTCATTGTCTTGCCTGTGTTCCGTCAGGCCCTCTTCAGCCGTGCGGAGCGTGTCTTGGATGAGTTTAATCCTCCCGGCCATGTCGCCGAGCACTGATGGAAGGCCGCTGTTTTTCTTACCGGCGTTGTGAACCCGGGCGCAAGCATCTAATAGGGTAAAAATCCCCGCGATGATGCCGACGATCTCTGCACCGGACATCGCTTGACCGGTGTAAGACCGATTAGAACGCGGCGAGCCTGGCGGGTTTCGTGGCAGAGGAGAAGTGATTTTCGTGGAGCTTTCGTTGTGAGGAAGAGTGGGAGAGAGTGATGATGGCTAGCGAGTCGGATTGAGATTACTGGTCTTAAGATTTGGTTAATCGGGTTGAGATATCAAGCTCTCTCGTCCAAGTCCAGCTTGAGCGAAAAGCAGACCTAGCTTGGTTCGAATTTTTGTCTTGTCTTGTCTTTCCTTTGTTTCCTGTTTCCTGTTTCCTCTTTTTTCCCCCTCCCTATCAAACACTCTCACCCAAGTCCAACTTGAGATGCTGGTTCGAACAAAGAACAGACTTAACTTGGCTCGATTTCTGTCTTGTCTTGTCTTCTCGTTGTTTCCTGTTTCTTTTCTTTCCCGTCATTCTCTTTGAAACGTCCTCACTACCCAACTCCATGTTTCGATGTTCCGCCAGGCCAATAGCCCTTGCCTTGCATGGCCTGGCAATGAGGCCAATACAATACAGATTGCCGTCGGTCTGCGTAACCGCCCTTCCAATGTGACATTTATGCGTGCAATCTGGGTATCGACTGAGGCATCAGCTTTAAATCAACGGGAGATAATTCTAGATTCTAGTCGGTGGCGCTACCTCACCCCCCGAGTCTCTGGAACATGGGGTCGTCAATCTATGAAGCAAGGAGCTGTTGCGATATTCGTCTAGTGCCTTCTCCTTCACTGTAACAGGACGTATGTCAACGCCGGAGGTTATCTTCATAGTTTAGGGGTAGTCGTCGTCGATATATATTTCCCGTGAAGAGCCATGCCACTCGCCTTCCAGAAGTAATCTCGTTACCCAACCATTGCCAAAATCAAACTCCATTAACAATCTCGTCATGGATGTCCCTGGAGTCGAATGCTACGAAATTGAGTCCATCGTCGGCCAGATAGGCGTTGAGCTCGATCTACTTCGGAAAATTTCAAACAAGCTTGGCGAAGGCGATGGCGACGGTCAAGGCCATCCGCCGCCAGCTTTTGGGGATGTCGCGAAACAGCTGCTCACCCTCATTGCGACTTTCAACGGCATGAAATCGAACCCTAACCTTCAACACGGATCTTCCCAATATATCCTCAATCCCCTCAAGTACTGCCAGAGCCAAGTTCTCTGCCTGCGCCGGCTATTTTCAAGCGTTGCCCACAAATCCGATGAGCCAGCGACCAGTCGATACGCCAAGGCTACCGCTCGAAATGGAGGGGGAGTCGAAGCTGTGACGATGGAGCTTCTCGAAGCTGTTATCGATATAGTACAGAACTTCGGCCATGCGACCAAAGCCCACATCAAAGAGCTGCAAAATGCCCTCGATGAAGTGCGGCAAATTCCCCCGTCACTTCCAAACCAGGCTCGAGGATCCTTCACGATAATCAACTATGGCTCGGGACCCCAGAACGTGAATTCCAGAGACGGGGTTCAATGTATCAACACTGGGCTAGGTCAGCAATGGATCCCAATATTTCAAGGGCCAGTTCACTTTGGCCCGCCAGCCCCTCCATCCACTGATTCTAAGGGGGGACGATGATCCATGATCAACCTGGTCCGGCCAGCGGGCCGCTTTCGTTTTTCTTGACAGCGCCTTGTTCAATGAACGAACACGAGACTCATAAGGTTGTGAGAATAAGAGTTGTTTTTAAAACCTCGGAATCCAAACACGCGTGCCGCTTTAGGATTAGTAGGTTGTCAATGTGATAGTAAACGTCTGGTGGGCTCCCCTCGTTCAATGCTCTCTACAACATCTGAAGGGTGAGTACGGGTACTTTGCTCATCCTGGTTCGTATGACCACAAGCCCGCGGAAGACCAAGAGATCATGAATTAGGTGGATAACAAGCTCGTTTTCATGCACCCCGAGCCCGTTTCGCTGGAGTCGGAGGTCAAAGACGTATGCCTCAGACGAGACATGTGGAAATCACGGTGTCTTGTTGCGTACCGCAGACAGCGCTCTGTTGACTGCACGTATCATCTTCTCCCTCGGCTTGAGAGGAATTCGGTAGTACGAAATGAGAACAGGACTACTTGAGAACCATTGCGACGGCCTGTCAAGTCGGTTCAGGAAAGCAGAAGGGATGAGAGCTGTGTAGAAGTAAAGGCTTCGTTCATCCGTTGCGGGAAGAGCCAGAACATGAACTTTAGCGTCCGTCACAGCCTGTTGGCCTATCGCGATATCGCCTGGCAATCGTGGAGGAATCGGCGGGGGCCCCGTAGGGGAAATGTATTCCACGTGTACCTCTGGAATAGCCCCGTTCGCCTTTGCGCCTGCGCTCTGTGTGCACCGCCGCTGTTGGGCTAAGGCGATCAGCACGGCGGCGATGTATGGGTCCTCTATCTCCTTGGTTGGTCGGAGACGCTGCTGGTGTTTCCACCGGAGATTATCGACCGGAAGATTCACTCTGTTGCAGCTTGAAATCCTAACTGACATATCACGGCGCGATCCCACAGCCTCAAGGTCCAGAAAAGCAAGAGTTGGTGGGTCGGCGGAGTCAGATGAGGAGTGGAAAATGCCGTCTGTTCGAAGAGCAGCAACCTTGCGACGATTGAAGCAGAAGGATAGGTCGAAGCTGACATGATGAAGGGGAATTAACAAAGCATTCAAATACAAAACACCTCAACCCGCCACTTACCCAATGCGTCGGATTTCGTAGTCGTTGAGGAGGTCATGAACTGCTAAAGTCTTAAATTTGTTCCAGTGTGAGTGAAGTAGGTGATCTGCCGCACGAATGGCCGGCTCGGTCGAGGAGGTCGCAGCGTCGCTCTGCTGCTGATGTCTAGGCGACACTATCTCACTACAGGAGCGGGTTTCCTTTGCGTTGCTGTATCTACATCTCCGTTCAGGAGCCGATTTGACCCCATTCTGTCTTCGTCGGGCTTTCTCGGGAACAAACTGGCAGCCTAGAAGCTCCAAATGGCGCATTTGCCAGTGTAATGGTGTGACATATAAACGGACTCGGGGATGTTGTCGGATGATGTTGTTGATCGATGACGAGGTTGGCAGAGCTACTTCCTGGGGCGTTGGTGATAAGCAGCTGGGCGAATCAAGTCGATACTGCCGCAGCCAAGGGCAAGGAAGCTCTTCTTCCGCCTTTCGTTTCGCGTTAGATTCAAAACCCATGGAAGACGAGGACATGCCTGTAGGGGGAGGGGGGAGATTGGGGGGGTGGTTATAAGACTACTATTTGGTTGATGGTCGTGTCGAAGGCCGCTTGGTTCGCGTGCACCGAGTACTCCTGAAATGAGATCAAAATTCGGATAAGTAAATATTATCGATTCCAAGTTTATGCGGGTGAATTATCTCCAGTTGATAAGTTATTCTTTTAACCGACACAGAGGGTCCATTAAAAGGCGTACCTGAATTTAGCGTCGAACACAACATCGTTCGGTTCAAGTTCAGGAGATATTATCGAATTGCGCAAGAAAGCATTTCCTCCCTCATCCACAGGAATTGAACCGAGGAAACCTAAGGGAGTGAAAAGGGATGAGTATGCATATTCCAGTGATCAGTTCCGGCCAGAATGTAGCCATTAGCCTGTCTACATGGGCGATGGATGGTGTTCACGAAGCTCCATCCCGTCAGGCAGGCGAAGAATAATAGTCTTTGGGTGCCGGTAGAATCCTGCCCAACATTTGATCATTGACGGTTTTTGCCTCCCAGGCGAGCATTTAATCCGAGTCTAGTTTCCTCATCGTGATGTCTCTATCGCCTGCCCCTTCGTTTAAAATTGTTTGACTAGATACACCTCGGTATATCTTTATTTCATTCATGATGGAATATAAGTTGTACTCTGCCCAGACCTCCGCGGATTTGAAGACTTTATCCACACAGCACGGAGACATACAAGTCATTTCGCAGCTAGATCCGAAAGAATTGAGGAGCCCTGCGAGTCGCTGGAATTTTCGTCATTTGATTACCTATCGACTTCTCCTCCGCGAAGAGGAGGCGGTCTTCCTACCAGTTCTCGAAGATGATCACGGCGACCGCTGTCCTTTGTGTAAACAGGACCAGTTCTCTTCCCACCAGAAGCTCAGCCATTCCTGGACTGAAAGTCTTATTGGAGAAAACCCGAGCCGCCTCTACACAAAGACTGAAGGCGAGCTCATGCAGTTACCAGATGGTTTCTTCTGGGTTGCACTTGCGCGGGCCGCTCGTGTAGACCCCGCTGAGGAGGAGAGAGTATACCCTCAACGTGAGAGGAAACAGGTGGATCGAAGGGGCTATGTCAGTTCCGCAACTGCGATTCAAGGGTCCTCTTCTCCAATCGACCACTATTCTTCGTCAGAATTTGATGCCGATATAAATAATGATGTCGATGAGGATGGGCATGAGGCTCGACGAAGCAAACCGGAAGAAGTCACCGTTCATCTCATCACTTGTTTCCTCCAACATGCACTGCACCTTTGTCTCCTGCAATACTCGGCTGGCGTGGTTGCCAATAGGGAGGTGCGGCCACGGGTGGAGCGCAAGTTGACCACTACTCACATTGCTGGAGGAAGTTTCGTTGCTGCTGAGGACGATGGAGGCATCTGCAGAATGCGTTGGCTTAGGGATGGCTGGGGTATCGAACATCCATACCTCGCTCTACTTGAAGCAAAGAGAGCTTTTAAATCTCTCTATTTCGATGAGAAAACGGAGAGATATATTCCTGTTGTTTCAAATGAGAGCTTAGCCCAATATTTGGGCGAGGCAGTCATAACGTGGAAAGAAAACCGGACGTTGCTACCAAACGAGTAATGCACTTGCACCCAATCAAGCCCATCCGGATGGCGCTAACTTATGCTCTTGATAGTATCTTCCTCATCGCAGCAACCAGTACCTTCGTACGCTTCATCCACTTCAGATTTGGCCGCGACTATCTAGAGTACCTAGATGCTAGGGGCGAGGCGGCGCAAAAGGAAATCGTCGAGGATGAAGAGAATGAAGCATTCGCCTATATGCGCAGCACGAGGTGGTTTAACCTCCAGTCGAGCGAAGGCAGACGAGCCGCGCTTTGCCATGTCCTAGCGTTATTAAGGTGGCATGATGCCCAAGTCTCGTCGCAGGGCGAGGACGATAGTGATTCCGCAAGCGATAGCGAGTATAGCCGCGAGTATTCCATCGAAGTTGGAGAGCGTGGAAATGATTGTATGGATATTGAGGAATAGTCTAAGTGACCATGTCCATTTCCCCTTTATGCCTTTTGAGGGGCATAGCAGCGGGAGTAAAAAGTCGCGTTATCCTGCACTCGCGACTCTCGATGTGCGGGACTGGATGCAGTTTATCATCGTCCCTATCGAACAAGGCAGAAAAAATCTGAGTCATTCTTGGATTAATATTTCTTAAGAAAAGAAGGAGAAAAGAAGGAGAATAGACATTAAAGAGTGTCCATCAAATACATTATCCATACATCGCCATCGACCAACACCGTCCATATCAGGGAAACGGATCGAAAAGCTCGAGATCCTCCCGTCCCGCAACGTACGAGATGCTCACCCCTTCTCATCCTTCACAACTTAGACTCAATTTCAAGCGCGAGAAGCAGAAAAAAGAAAAATTTTCAAAAAGATGGCCTAATTATATTCATTCTTCACCCTCCTAGAATCACGCGCCTTCGACTTCCTCCCCCACCTCTTATGACGAGGCGCCGCATCGTACGTGGCGCCACCGTAGGCCAAGCCATCATCGGCGGCACGCACGCGATTCTCCTTCTTCTTCCGGATGCCGGCGCAGAAGAGCAGGGTGGCGAGGAGGAGGGCCGTCCAGCCGGCCCAGGTCCAGGCGAATGCGTATGTGCCGATGTGTGCGTCGCGGCCGTTTCGGCGGAAGACGTCGCGGGCCTTGACGAAGGTGACACTAGCGTTCTTGTTAATAAATGGCCTGATAGAAAAAAATGTGTAGGGCGGATGGGGGGTTGGAGAACGTACGTCATGAGGACGGCGGCAATGGTCCAGAAGATCAGCGCGGTTAGCGCGGCGAGACTGGCGAGGAGCGAGCCGATGCGGCCGCAGCAGGCGAGGAAACTGGAGAGGAAGGCGAGCGTTGTGAAGAAGAGGGCGATGAGGAAGAAGACCCAGCCGAAGCGCCACATGTAAAAGTAGTAGCTCGAGGTGGTGTCGCCTCCGTGTGAGCTATATCCATCGTGTTAGTATTCCTCCAGACATCTTCGGCAGCTAGTGGAAAGAAACGAAGAAGATAGCAGATGGGAAAGACGGGGAAAAAAAATTATAACGAAAAAGATTAACACACCCCATCAACTCCTGGGGAACATTCTGCGCATTAGCATCCCAGGCCTTGCCAAACGGCGGCGCGGGCCTCGCCTTGCCGCAGTTGGCATTCTCCTCGCCGCACATGTAAAAGTAGGTCCAGCGGGTGACATCGCGGGCGCCGGTGATGCCGCTGGTGTCGGCCTGGAGGAAGTAGGTCTTGTTGAGGGGCGTGCTGTTGGTGACGCCGGAGAGGATGAGGAAGAAGAGGAAGAGGAGGGCGGTGGCGGTGAGGAGGAGACCAGCGAGGCCTAAGGGGGCGCCTTCGGGGGGAAATGGTTTGTTAGCTTTTATTATTTTTTATATTTTATTTTCTCTTTCGCCATTTCAATTTATCTTGTACAAAAGTCGAGTAGAGAGTTGGACATACGACGCATGGTTGCAGTGGTTTTGCGGGCTCTGGCTCTTGGATTTCGTATCACAGCTAGTTCAATCTCGCGACGGTTAGATTTCGCAGAGATGAGGGCGGTAACCGAGAAGCACTAGAGAGAAGAGAGAACAAAGAAAAGAGTGTCAGCCTCGTTTGGACATGTCGCGGTATAAGATCTGTCTTGTGGCATCGCGCCAGCAATTGCCTGACTCAGGATAGACCATGAGCTCATCCAACAGGGTCGAGCCAGGTGAGACAAGCCCTCGACCCAAAGCTTAAGGTGATCGCGAACGCCGAAACTTACCTTGAAAAAAGTGCGTGGCAGGGAAGGGGAAAGAAAAAGGTACGAGGGGATCAAGTGAGACAAAGGGTTCAGTCTCGTGTGCAGAGTTTCCTCCAAAGCTTGAGAAATTGGTTTGATAGAGGGGAGGAGGAAAACAAGGCGAATTATATCGAAGATCGAGGTCTCGGTTTAAGAGCTATAGAAAATGCAAAATTGACAGGGAAATGTACCAAGTAGGTGAAGGCAGCGTAAAAGCTAAGAAAAGCATTACGTATGAAGAGAATGCAGATATCGACCGAAGACGACTGTGGACAGAAGCGAGTATTCTTAAGGTTAGGTTGATGATGCAACAGTTCTCGTCGAGTCACCTTGTTGCATCTCGACAGAAAAGTCTCTGGGAGGGGTCAACGAGGAACATGGCGAACACGGGCCTAGAGTCTACGAGTACTAGTCGTCGGTACGCAGGGTCTGGTCTAACAGGGACACCGCGCGACTGGGCGATTGCACGACGTCCTCACGATAGTCTAAACTATTGAGACCATGATGTACTACAAGTGTGTTTGATGGGGTACATTACGACGATGACTGACGTGTGCCACGCATATCCGGGGCTTTGCTCTTTTCTCTATGTTATCGTCTACCAAGTATCCGCATTCCCAAGAAATCGACCCGTCGGAGTACACTACGGGGTACACAACTGCCAATAGGTCTGTCTGTTTCTTCGTAGTGGTGTGGTGAGGTAGAAATGGTGGCGTGTGGGTGGAGAGCAGGCGACTTGAAAAAACTCGGCACATGACGAAGGTGGCGGGAGACCAAGATCGATCGACATGGAGCTGGGAAGCGAAGAGCTGCGAGGATGCAGGATGTGGTTTAAAGTCCATGGGGCTAGCGATTGGCTAGGAACTCAAGAGAGCTATAGTCTCCTCCATGTCGTCTGGGTCGATACCAGAGTAAACTTTGCGTGTACGTGGCTGTGGCTGGACCTCTTCAAGTCGTCATCACTCTATTGATCCACCAATGGATCTAATCAGCCGAGTCACCGACCTTGTCATGTCTCAATGGGTTTCTTGACATCTTCTGCTTCCTTGCCGAATTGACGATAACTTTGCGGCAACAGAACTGGGGATTGAGTTCTGTCAAAAACCGGACAATTCCTGCGTTCGGTAGGTTGGGTGTACCCGACCTCTGGAGGGAAAAAAAACTAAATTGGAATAAAAAAATTAAAATAAAATAAAATAGAAAAAGAGAGAAAAAAAAGGATGTCCTCGAATGGTCCCTGAAGGGCAGGAAATAACGCCGGGCTCGAACATGCCCACATACCCACCCGCATGCCGGATACCGATTTCCATCAACAAGAGCCCCTCCACGAAACTCATCGGCCAGCCAGGCACACGACGCGAGCCACTGTCTCCCGCTGTCTTCTCCCAATGCTCCCCGTTTCTCTATGCCCGATTCCAGATGCTCGATGCTGGAACGGACTGAATGTAAACCAACTCCCTCCGACTCTTGAGAGAAGTACCGGTCTCCCCTCCCACCTTAGGGTCCAGGCCAAAAACTAGCAAGAATAAACTTTACGAGGCGAGAAGTCCCTTTTGGAGAAAAGGTAATATGGGATAGAGACAGAAATCAATTTGCCTAGCGCTTGGTAATGTGACTAAGCGCTAATCGCCAGCTCTTTGCATCTCCCATCCGCCCATGCCTCCAGAGCAGAGATAATCCAGGATCACCCAAGCTTCTCATCATTACCCCACATTTTCACCTCCCCACCACCACCACCATTACGATTGATCTCTCCGATCCAGCATCGCCGCGACCATTACACAACATTGAATCCTCACTCAGCAATTCCCCAAGATGACGTGTCCTCCTTTGCCCAGCCACTTCTCGTTCTTGCCCAGGGAAGCGCACTGCAAGCGCACATTGGCACACCTTCCCGCCAAACCGCGTGGTCATTTTCCCCACGACGCCGCGGCCCGCTCCTTCATCCTGGCTCTACAGACCTAATCGGCACGGCATTTCAAAACACGTAGATCCCCAGTGAGAATTGCCAAGAATTTACAAGTACATCCAATTGTCCACGATCTACTTCGTAGTGCTTGTCCAAAAGGAAGTGAAAAATAAAAATAAAAAAAGAAGAAGAAAAATGAAGGCAAAATAAAAATAAAATAATGATGTCATGTCCTTGATGTCAGGGTCCAACCTTGACCTGCCACCTGCTGTCACTTTCAAGTCTCGTCCCGCCGGCCCGAGCTACCTTTTTCGAACGTAATCCCAGTCCCAGAGAAAAACACCGTGTCGCCCTAGATCGCATTCCTACGCCGCACCACCTACCCCGAGCCGCACCTCCCACCCCGAGCCGCACCATTCCCGACGCCGAACCCCCCAACCCAGAAGAGGATTCCGACGCGGAGCTCCCAAGCTCCCCCCGAACCCCTTCCCGATGCGCGGCCCCTTCCCCCGCCGACCACTTCCCAAACCTCGGACGACAACCCCCCGCGCCCGCCGGCGCCACCTCCACATCCACCACGTCCACCTCCCAACCCAATGGCCAACCTACACCCCCTACCTCCTCGCCTCGTCCCTCCAAACCACCCTCGCAGCCCCTCACCACGCCCACAAAGCCTCACCCACAACAACACCCGCCCCCAACGCGATCCTGCTCTCCTTCACCCCAACGCCAACCTACACCCTCGGCCGCCGCCAACGCTCCCTGCCCGCCTCCCAGCTCACGACCCTCTCGGCGCCTCTCTCCGTCCACGATCCCTTCCTCTCTCCTGCTAAACAACGACAGCCTTTGCTCTTCACCCCCGAAATCCACCATTCCCTCCGCGGCGGCCTAACCACCTACCACGGCCCCGGCCAACTCGTCCTCTGGCCCATCATCGACCTCCGCTCCCCCCACCACCAGCACCTCTCCGTCCGCGCATACGCCTCCCTCCTCGAAGATACAACCGCCTCCGTGCTCCGCGAACGGTTCGGCATATCCACCTTCCGCGACGAGGAAAACCCCGGAGTGTGGGTTCGCGGAAATACGCGTCAGGGACCGCCCGATCGCAAGATTGCCGCATTGGGCATCCATCTGAGGAGGCATATCACTACCCTGGGATTGGCGCTTAATATTACCGTGCCTACGAGCGGGGACGCGGGGGTTAATCCCTGGGCGCGGTTTACGCCTTGCGGGATTCCGGATCGGGATGTGACGAGCGTTGCGGCGGAGATTGGGGCTGATTTAAGTCCTGACGCGACGGAGGATGTGAGGAGGGAGCTGGATCTGGAAGTTATTGCGGGGGCGTGGTGTGCCGAGTTTAAGAGGAGGTTAGAGGCGGGAGGATGATGGCATCTCCCCAACGTCTGATAGATCGTGGATGACTTATATCTTTTCCTTCGTCTATATACGGACACCTTGTACGAATACGTGTAAATCTCAATGATAGACCTCACGGAATGGGAGACAGCCGAGTGGAGATGGAATTAAATCATAGAATAAAGCGTAATCCCTATTAATTCCCTTCAAAAATCGTGGACTGCCTTTTGTCCACTTCAACCCAGGAAAAAAACGAGAGGCATGAAAAAGAAGAACAAAGAAAACAAGAAAAGGGAAAAAGGTATCGATGTAAACTCCTCAGCGACCTCGAATGAGTGAAAAGAAGGTCGGAGGTGGTAGAAAAAAGATGTGACGATAGTGGGAGCGAAAAACGCCGGTGCTATGAATCCGTCTGTCCTGGCGTTAAAACCGAAAACCAGGTGGTATTTCCTCGTGAAGAAACGAAAAGAAAGAGCACAAACCAGCAAGAGGCCGTAATGTGATCTGATATCAAAAAAATGGCAAAAGAACAGGAAAAAAAAGAACATTCAGATAGCCGCCATCATTTACCCTTTGAAACCCCCCCCCTTTTGCGATGTCCAACATTAGAGAAAAATCCCAAGGCAACGAGGCAGGCACCAAAGTCGAGTCCAAGGCAAAAGAAGCAAGTAGGGAGTTGAAAAAAGTAAGACGTCCCCTCACATATCATTTCATGTTCTGTCTTCCCGTTAAGGAGGAAAAAAAGAAAGAAAATTGAAGAAAAGGAAGACAGAAAGAAGTAAGAAAAGAAAGGATAACGTACATCATCATCATACCCTCCGAAGCCAATCAATACATGTGGTATCCCTTTGAGACATAAAAAGCAATTCCCAGAGTTTTGCTCCCCATCCCCACGCCGGTGTTTTTTAGGAGCCCAACGATCGAGGTAAAAGGGAAAAGAAATGACGGGGTTATGCAGCTAGATATGGGCAGTAACTCCGCATGAAAAGAAAAAGGGAACGAAATAAAATGCAGAAAAAGAGTGCCTTCGGTTGCTCGGACACTACCAAATCAGCATTGTCACCAGCTTTGATCCACACCAGCAGCACCCTGCATTTTTCGCCTACAAAGGTTCCCTAGGTGGCCTAAAACCACGGGTCAATCATGCCTATGCCGCGACTTCTTAGCTCTCCCTCCACTTCCACCACTTCTCTCTAAACAGTCGTCGTCTGGAGTCCATTCTTCGGGGTGGAAGTCGGGGTTATTGTAATGTGCTTTGTTATAATGGCTGTTTTTGAACATGGCCGTGGTGAAATTCGGCTCGGGAAACGTCGAGTTTTCAAGCTTGTAGTACTCCTGGCTGAATCGTAAATGATACGTCGTTTGAGGGCTCGGAACCGACGTGTGAGGAGGCGCAAGCGAGCCGGATACGTGGGAGGGTCGCGAGGGAAGTGGCGCAGGCTCGACGGGTGGCGCGCTGGGGGGTACTGGTGCCTGCCGGGGAGGAACCGTATGTGAGGGCACGGTGGCAGTGAACGCAGCGGGCGGCGGCATCCATTGGGGCTGCGGTGGGACCGGCACGAAACTGCCGGCCATGGTCGGTGCTAACGACTGAGAATCGAGCGGCGCCATCGAGGTTGCGGCATACGAGAAACCAGGGAGTACAGCCAGCGATTCAAAGTCGACGGACGAGAAAGTGTCGAGGCGTTGGTGCGCATCGATTCCTTGATGAGTAAAGGACATGGCTCGGTTGATTTGAATGTTGATCGGGGTCCTGTAGAGGAGATCGTAATGGTCCGGGCGATAGAGGAGGTAAATCACAGAGCCAAGCGAGGGATCCTGACTCTCCACACCATCGGGGAATCGGTAGATGTTGACCTGGCTTCCCGGGCTCCGGTCAAGGTAGGCAATTTCGAGAACGAAGTTGATGGGCTTCAGGAGAACGTTGACGAGGAGGGTAATGCCCAAATGCTCAATCTCACGATCCACCCTCTCAATGACTTCGGAACAATAGCCGGTTACGCCAAGGCCCTCAGGGATAAACGGCTCGTAAGGGGCGGGATACGTTTTCAGACAGGAGCAGGCAAGGAGTCTGAGGTGGTAGATGATGGCGTTGGAGCAATCCCTGTCGTTGAACCGATCCGTCAGGATAGCCATGGCCGCGTTCGGATCCACCATGTGAGCCGCAATATCCTTGAGAAGACGTATCGTCTCCTCGACCATGTCCTCGAACAGAAACCTGTCATAGCCGACGGATATTAGCACTTGGTTGAGACTTGTTATCCTGGCGACTTCAGCCTCGACATCATTCCGATCGCCGTTCTGTATTAGGGTTTCGAAATAGCCGAATCCAATCGCTAGTAAGAGTTGTCAGTTACGTTTTGTCCACCAAGTAAGCAAGATATGAGAGAGTAAGGCCAGTATGATCTATTCGGCTCGACGGGAAGCCACGAGACAGCCAACAAATCCTCGACTCGCAACTCTGATGGGGAGTCGATCCGACGAAGAGGTGTGCCGAAGTAGCCTTAGAGAGCTACGCAGAGGGTGTATTGAAGATGTCATAGCGAAAAACTCACCTCGCCACCCACAATTGCCATCACCTTGGATGGGACGATAATGCGAATACATGTTTGGGAGCGCCTAGGTAGGGGAGAAAAAAAAAAGAAGCAAATTAGTATACTCTTTCATTGAAAGGATCAAATCAACAAGGGACCAAGTATTTACCGAAGTCTTCTCCACGTAAACAGGATCTGCTTTCGCATATTCATTGGAGATTGCTGTGCTTAAAGTCTTCTCACCAACAAGTGGTCCCTATGAAAGAGTTGTTAGTGATGGTTCACTTAATTGATGAGCTTTGAAGTGCTGAAAATTTGTGAAAACATAAGATGAGAAGTCGCGACCAAGCGCATCTGCTACCTGCAGCTAATTCTCTCGAACACCAAAGCACACAAATTGGGAATAAAAATACGAAGATTGGTATGAATGTAGCAAAGGGGAATGCATCGTGAAAAAAAGAAGAAAAGAAAAAAGACCGGGGCAGACTTACTTCTAACCGAGGATGGTATTCTCGAGCTGCAGCCTCTTGCGCGGCAAGCTCGTCCTGGAGGATTTGGTTCTGGTCCATTTTGGAAGTGGTTGAACCGAAAGGCGAGGGGACGGAATGAGATGCGGGGCTAAGGTGACCATGCGAAGACGCGACAGGAGAAACCGAGGCCGAAGTGGAAGCGTGAGGAGAGTTGGAATAGAGTAATGATTGGGGAGTAGAATGGGAGAGATGGCTATGGGCGTGAGGGTTGTGGGAGGCGCGGGCGTGCCCGTGAGGATGAGGATGAGGGTGGCCTTGAGGATGTGTGTGGTGGTGAGCGGAGAGAGGGTGGGAAAGAGGAGGTTGTTGCGAGTGGCTGCGGCCGGCGTTGGTGTTGGCGTTGACACTGGCGTTGCCGGTAGCAGAGCCCGCGTGGGAGTGTCCAGACACTGAGTCTGGAGACACGGAACCAGCACTGGCCCCCTGTAGGCTCTGCAGCGTCAGAGGGAAGGAGAAATCCGCGACTCCACCATACGAGTTGAAGTACGAAGCAGCGAACGGCGTCGGCTGCGGTTGAAACATTTCCGCTTCGATTTTCTTCTTTGTTTCTGTTTTGTTTTTGTTTTTTTTCTTCTTCTTGTGTTTCTCTTCTTTTCTCCTCTCTTTTTACCTTCCTTTCCTTTTCTTCCTTTCCTTTTTCTCTCTCCTTTGTCCGGAGGCCGGGAGGTGGTGGAATTGAAGGGAAAAAAAAGAAGAACGGATTTGGCAGGGAAGGTGCGTCAGAAAAAGGAAATATACGAGGCGGGGAAAAAGTCAACCGACACAGGACAGACGCGCTGCGCAACGGATGGCTGCAGTCGCCGGTCCAGAGACGGGAAGGAAAAAAGAAAACGAGACTCCCCTGGCGACAATCGATGTGCAAATGCGATCGGAGCACTGGCGGGAAGCTGTAGCCGAATTTACTGTCCGAGGCAAATACAGCGCGCAGAGATAGATGGTTGCAAGTGCAGACAATGAATGGCACGGAAACCGAGCTGCCCCTTCTGGCACTGGTACTGGCACCGGGTTTAGATCTGGGTTATGGACAGGGACAATGTCCGAGCGGCTGAGGATATCGATGTCGAGATGTGGGCCGGATTGCTCATTTGACTCGCCGAGACGATACCTCCTACGGCGTCCTTTATTTTCCCCTTCCACGGATTTCTCTCCCGGTCGAATTTGATGGTTTAGGACTGGATCGTCTCCGCTCTGGTAAGCTGGTAAGCGATCAACAAGATGCTGCAATCGTGCACAATTGCTATTGTCCGGAGCTTCGAAATGTCTCCACCGGTTGGCGATTCGGGCAACGGGGTCTCCTCGTGGTCGATCTGTACAGCAAGCGCGAAGGTTTCGTCGAGAGGCGTGACTTGAAGCTAGCTCGAAGAAAACGTGGCTCCTTCCGAAACTCGTGTAGGTATCGCGGTTGCGCTTTCCAAGTTGGAGTCGGCTAGACTAGGCTGTCTGTCGTTCGGGCAGGTGCGACTCCTTCACAAGCAATTTGACGGCTCAAAGCTCGGTTACTTTACCCACAAGTTCCTTGTACTCGTAATTGTAAGCGCCGAAAGCTCCCACGGTATCCCCTTCCTTTTCTTTTTCCAGGTATAAATTCCACCTAAAGCTCAGAAAATCGACTCCAGAACAGCTATTATTCGAAGTGTATTTATGTGCGATCGACGGGATTTTTCGTCGGGTGTTGGCTGTGAGCTGGGGATCCGAAATTCTCAATTGTGCTTCGGATTGGCCGACGGGCGATGGGCGTGTGTGTGTAGGTGAGTGTGTAGGTGAGTGTAGGTCTGGCCTGGCGGGTTGGTCGGCAAACCGGAAGAGCACGGGATTCGGAAGCAGGCAGGGATTCAATACGTGCGCAGTATTAAGAGCAACACAGGATTTTGGACAGCGAGAGAATGTCGAGACACGACGACCAGCGAAAAGCGAGGATTCGCAATAAAAACAATAGAAAGAGGGTGAGAGAAGGCAGATGAAAAGGAAGTCGAGAAAAATGGATGAACTCTTTTCGAGGTAGCAGTGGGTGAGAGAGGAAGAGGGAGCGAGAGAGAGGGAAAAGAGACAAGAGAGAAGACGGTCAGAGGCGGGAATGCAGGAAAGACGCAGAATTTTGTGGGAGTAATAACAGAAAAAAAATACGGCCTGCAGGGAAGAGCACGCACGCACGGGAAGAAGAGGGAGTGTGGCTACAGGGGACAAGGTTATATGAAATCGTGCCGGACGCGGCGAGACGGATGGTCTGGTAGTGTACTTCGTACATCAATCAATTCGACAATCAATTCGACAGGGACACAGGCCGCAGAAGCGTCAGTTCTCCTCTTCCTCGCACTTGTATGAATCCAGCGAGTGGAGAGTGTACATAAACTACACCAGACTACATACATTGATACTTGCTTCGTATGTTGAAGGGGACATTGGACTGGGCCGGACTGGACTGGACCTGGTCGGTTTCTACTTCCTAGTGTCTTGAGGCCATCGTCCTCGCACAGAAGAATCACGCCTGTAACCTCTGGCATCCAGCTGGGGTGACACTTGAGACCAGGTCTGTTCCTCCAATACAACCCCAGACCAGTGACCAGCGACCAGTACGGACGACGGACAGTCCCTAGGGACGATTTTCTTGGGGCGGACACTACGGGACCTTAAAGTGGAGGGCGGGGAAGGGAGGGGAAGGGAAGGAGGCAGGATCAATCAAATGAGGCATATCGATGCTGTAACTCCTCCAAGACGCACTAATAATAACAGCGAGAGGAGTGTCAATGTAGTTGACAACAAGGAACATTGATTGATCTGTGGTATCGAGGTGTGGTACCCGCTAACGTCGACCTGGCTGGACCGGCCTGGGCTGGCGGGCCAGGGCTATAGGACCAGTATTATTGTTGCGACGGATTATTATTACATTGACATATTATTAGTAGATCACACCGACGACGTTATAGGATGAGGAGTGGGAAAACCCTTCCCGAGAGTGGCGAGAGAACGGAAAGAAAAAGGATCAGAATGGCCCATTGAATCAGAACACACGTTGCAAAACTCGATCGCTAGTGTTGAGCAGTGCGAGTGTTCTTTCTTAGCCCAATGAACAGGGCCAGGACCAAAAGGAATCTGATGATTGATCGCTTGACTCCGTCGCCTTCTTATTGTGGATCGTACAAGCTCACAGCCAAGCCGAAAGATCCAAGCTCGTACGACAGCGACGAGGGCGGGCGCCGTGGGCGTCATGGACGTATTTGTCATTGTTATATTTGATGTTGCCCATTGATGTCGGATTGAATTATGGTGGCCCGGCATTTAGCAATAACTATGCCCATTTATTCAAACTGAACGAATAAACAAGAATTCTGGAAAGTGATGTCAGGCTTATTATGCCAGCCAAATGTATAAGAGATCTCAGAGTAAGAGTATGCGGCCTCGTCTTGGGCACTACGAGTACTCCATCGATGACGGGCACGCGCAGGGACAAGGTGCCAAATCAATCAATACAAATGCATCGCAAACGCATCAATCCTTTGAGATGGGGCTCACGTTTTCGGTAGCAGGAGCGAGCGAAGCACATCGAGGATGCCAGGCAATGGGGGCATAAGACTCTCAAACAATGAACATGTAAACTAATAATACTTAGCCACTCCCGGCACAATAGTAATGGTTTCCTTTCACATGGAGCTGATGGATGCCATGCAGCCGAGCCAGGTCGTCCCTGATCAAAGGAAGCGTCCACAATTCGATCAACTCCACTTCCTTCACACCCATCTCCGTGCCGTAGCGAATGTGCGACCCACCAACAGGACGACGACGTGCAGCAGACTGGACACGCCATTAACACCGCTCTTAAATGTCCCGTCGCCGAGAAGTTGCACGAACAAGAGGGACTGGCATATTAATCCAATGCCCTGTTGAAATAGAGACTGGACCAGAGTCGAGTAGAAATGGGGTTCCCATGAAGCCTCTTCTTGTCCTTTGTAGTGGACTGACGACGACTCTTGACTCGGCGAGATGGCATTTGATCTTCTGCTTTCCCTATCAAGAACCAGATCGACAAGGTCCTTTTCTTGAGCTACACGGGACACATTGGCGGAAACAAATTACTACAAGCGAGATGGGTGTGCGTGCAGCTCGGTCCCGTCCGGCATGGAAAGCGAGAAAAGTTCCCCGTCATCAAGAAAGTAAAATAAAACACACGGAACATTTGAGAATTGGATACGAACGATGGTCCCTGCTTGTGGCTGCAATGTGCTCGGCGAGTGTCACGGTCGTCGACCCAAGAAAATGCCCAAAATCTCCAATTCCTTGACACATCCACACTAGTTTCGAGTTGAGTCTCCTTGTCTTTTTCCTCCTTGTTCTTCCGCGGGATCTACTGCTGAGGCAACCTGTTACTGTTTGGACTGTTTGGTACTGTTTCCGAACCATCTCCCAATCTCATCAACCCTTGTCTCGAAGGCTCTAAGCCTCCAACGCACGGGACCTGGATCTTGGCAAAAATGCCTCGACTTTCCTACACCACGCTCCACATTGCCTCGTGCACCATGTCTACGAAGTACGTAATTTGATGTGTTGGTCCAAGGTCTCGATAGCATCGCCAACTGGCGGATTGCTTCAAGTATATGATTATGGGGCACGCTAGAGGATATCATCGTCTTACTTTCTTACTTCGCCCGGTAGTGTTTGTGCACGAATCTGAGTAGGAAACAGAACGAGACTCGACATTGATCTATCCTCCTCCTCCCTCACACCCTAGAATAACCGGTTTGACCCATACGGGTCGGAGGGACCAGCCGCCTTGACATACCCGGTTCTTCCGCGGGGATCGCCAGACCCTCTCGTTCGATTACAAGCAATTCCCTTGTAATGTTAGTGCCCGTTTGACAAGCAACAAAACGGCACGGAACTTTGCAGTTAAAGCATCGGTGATTTTTTTTTTCTGCCTTGCTTTGGACTTGGGCATCACCCGTTGATCTTTTCAACTTTTGCCAATGCCAAGTTTGACTCTCCTCTCTAGCTCCTCGTTGCGGACGACGAAGTGTGTATTGCGAAGGGGTGGGTCCCATCTTTTGATGAGATCAGACGTTCTTTGACGCTTAGACTGAGGCCTTTCTAGTGTTCCCTTTCAGATCTCGCCTGTCACACTCGAATTGATATCGAGATCAGCAGTGACAGGACAAAAGTGTAGACTGATTTCTAATTCATTCAAAAATTGTCTTGACATTTGGAGAAAAGGGCATAGATCTCCGCCATTATATACCTCCAATGATATATAATATACGTCTGCATGTCAAACCAGACGCGCAATGCTCTGGAACGGATGCCGTCGATCACCCTTCCCTTCCCCCTTCATGTTCCCACAGAAGAGATACCACAAAAAAAGATCCCAACCACCGACTCTTCCCGCATGTTTGAAAGAAGGGGGTGCAAGGAGAAAAGAGTCCCAAAAACCAGTTCTGCTTCCCTTTTACCAGTACCATAGAACCTCATCAAAGGTGCCGCGACCGCCCGCCCGCCATCCGCCCGCTTCTCGGTCGCCCCAATCCTCAACAAAGAAACAAGGGAAAGCCAGGGATTCGGGCTGAAGAGGGACGCGGAGCTCACAGACTTTTTTTCCCCTCATTTCTGGCCTCCACCACATTATTGCATCAGTTTGATCTAAACCACCATTCAGATGCAGAAAAATTTCAATTTCGCCAGTAGTTTGCGCGCATCTTGCGTTTGTCGGTGATGCTTTGGGTTGGTACCTGGACAAGCAGAAGACTGGTGGATTATCTGGGCTTGGCTGTAACCTGTACTCGAATCCGGAGTTCAGTGGTTTTCCTCCTGCATCGTTAGACTGTTCTCGCGTCCGAACTTTTTTTCGTCTGTCCAGTCCCCCCTGTGCCTCATTTTTCTGCAGCGATGTTTGGAACCTCGACCACTTTTGCCAGCTCTTACCAAGTGCATCGCACCTGCCACGCATATTTTGCAGGGAAGGCGCAGGATCTCTGCTTCGTGCTAAAACAGTGCAACCAATTAAAGCTAGTTTACTGTACGATTTGCGTCGAGCATCAAATGGTTTCGGGCGCACGCTGCAGCCAAGTGCTTCTTGCTTTTCGTCTTGTCCACCTCCATCGCAAGAGCGACTTAGACTCGACCATAACTTTTTCTCCGCACTGTTCCTTCAATACTACGAAGTAGTACGGTGAAGAATGTAAGCTACAAGCTGACACAGAAGATGAGGTACGAAGTACAAAGTACACTGCGAAGTACCTCGTACCTTGCCATTTGGGTATTCACGTATCGTCCCGGCCTCGGGATTCTCCACTCTTTTTTCCCTTCCCTCTTCCCTCGCCCACAATTGAAGGTCTCATGCATTTGCTACCGCCGCACAGGCCCGCCCTGTTAACCAGGATCAGGTAAGTTACCGGTTTGCGTGTTTGAACGGGGTAAGACTCCGCCAGCTAAGAGCCGAGACTCATCCTCGTTTGCTCCTTCGTAACTCACGGTGCGCTAGCATGGCGACTTAATTACCCCCAATTCGGGGCCCTCGAGAGACAGCTTCGAGCGATTGCTGTTTCAACGAACCCTTGTTCCTACTACGTAAAGCTGTTCTTCCGGGGGAGGGCGGGGGGCATAGCTCAATATTGATATCTTAGCTTGCGCAAAAAGTCCATGGCCCAAGCTTAAACTAGCGGTGATGGTCGGGTGGCTCTTTCAGCCCTTTCAACTTGCATTGGATGAGGAACACCTTGATATGACCAGTATTTCGTACACTACCTCGTACACTACGCGCATGCCTATTGAATGGCGGGCTTTAGCCGGACCGGGGTCCGATGCGCAAACCAAAAGACGACGGACGACACGACAAGGATGTGGGATTGCTCGGGATCGTAGGTCAAGGATATCAAGTTCGTGCCGCTTGTCAAAGATGTACTCCGTGCTTCGTACAACCACACGAGGCAAACTGAACTATGCTAGCCAAGACAGGGCGGGCGAGGTAGAACAGGGAAACAAGGAAATTCTGCAATGACTGCGCATGACATGAACTTCTTCAATAAAGCCAGAAACTGCATCGATTGGGCAATGCCACCCAGCTCTCTTCACACCCTCCTCGTGTCGTCTTGTACCATGGAATCCTTCCAAGACAGGAAAAGAAGGATTGGAGCAATGTTTTAAAAAAGATGGGAAGCAAATGATCGATATTGAGAGATAAAGCCGTGATTTTCCAGATGCTGCATATTGGCATGTGGGATGGCTGCGGCTTACTGTCAACTACCACAACAATAATCCAGGACCAAGTTTGCCGAAGGATTTCTGACATCACCCAGTCGTGCTTCGAATCATCGAGAGTCGAGTACGAAGTATTTGACGCATTCTCGATCACATTTACTGGACCAGGATTTCGGTGCCATAAGCCAGCATCTGCAATGTTATACCACCACAAAATCAAAAATATCCAACGAGCGAGAAAAACACAACTGGCTTCAGCCAACGAGGTTTCGTCGCGTGGTTGCATAAAGTTTTTTTAGTTTATTAGGAGGGTGGTTCGCACGATCGTGGGTCTAGTCGTAATACCCTGTCCACGAGCCACCACCAACCCTCCAACTACCTGGGTTGGGGGAAAAACTGCGAGGTATCCAGGATGGACAAAAAAGAAACAGAAACGCCACCTTGGAACAATATTTTCCATGCCCATATCACCGGATTCTCTCTTGCTTTCTTACCCTCCCTTTCCCATCCCCCCTGCTGTCCCAACAAGCTCGTGTCACACAAGACTACTCCAGATTCGAATATCTCCTCTGCCAATGGCATTGGATCTCCCCCTCCCCCCTTGGAGACCTTGACATCCCTCCCCCAGAAAATCGGGTAAACCCCCTGCCTGATTGGCTGCTCTGCCTGATGGAGGGGCGAGGACAGAGCATCCATGCTCTTCTTGGAGGTTGCTTACCTGCTTGTGAATGCCGTCCGTCGATGGTGCTCAGCAAGCAGCTAAGCAGCCAACACTGCGTTTCTAGTCCTCTCTAGTATGATGTGAGCCTGTCTGTGCCTTGCTTTCACCCTCCTCGAGTGTGAAGGAGGTATTTGCATCGAGACTAGTGTCGACACTAGCCTGTTGAGGCACGTCGAAGCAAGCTTTGAGATCTGTGATTTGCGGCCGGATAAAGAGGTCCAGAATACATCCAAGGACTCCAGAATATGTGGTTGGTTATTATGAAGTATTAGTATGACTTCGACCACTGCTCCTCACCAACAGACGAAGGTAATCGTGGCTGGGGTTTCGTACTTCTTCGTACTACTCTGCACATTTTACTTTGCTTCCAGCCCAAAGTCCAGGGGGCATATGCAAAGCAGCGCAAGAGCAAGGGCAAGGGTCGATCACTCTCTCCTTGCTGCCCTCCCAGGGATATTGAGAATTTGCCCAGGGCCTAAGTTATGCTTGTCCGAAAGTTGTTGATGGATCGGACACATCAAGTCCACACCGGGTTTCTTAATTTAGGGCACCAGGCCCTGTCCCAAACCCTCCAACACTGGCATGGGTCCCTTGAAGAAAAGCCTCAACTTGTAGCAAACAGTACGAAATGGTAGTTCGAGATGGTCGGCGATGTCTGCGCGTCTTTCTCACTCGACCCAACACCAGGTGACATCGGAGCCCACCGCAACCCCTGCTGCCTTATCGCCGACTTTGATCAACGTGATCTCTCTCTAATCACCGCCGGAGTTTGTACTAGTTGTACTTCGTACTTTATAGATTGGTGTCGTCAGCGATGGTGAGAGCCGCAGCTTTCAGTCCTTGGTATTGAACATCGAGCTTACGGACGTAATATCCCAATATATCGAGTCGTCTAAGAATACATTGGCCGATGGTGCCGGACGCCTCCATCCGGCGCGGTCAATGCTCATTGTATTTCCTTTATCTTTGGCAGGACTTTTACGAAGTGATGTAGTACACTAGGTCTCGCGATGATGGACGGTTGGTTGACACTGGCACGCTCTTTCCGTCAAGGGTATCATCATCAAGAGATTAAAGTTCTGAAGCCAATCTCCTCCGGACGTTAGCATCATTAAGCTCGCGAGGTCTGTGCTGCGTTGGGTGTTAGTTCCAACCTTGAAGCCATGAGATGGACGTCCGCCGTTGAGAGTGCCTTATTTTAGTGGGCGGGACTAACGCTAAACTAGTTTAATTATAGGCCTAGAGTTGCGCTATCTGGGGCGGGACCGATCAATCAAACATGCACGAGATGAAGCTATCACGCCCCGACGTATGATTATTCGGGAGGAGATTTGAGGGGGGCCCAGTAGCCCGGGGTGGGTGGTGAATGTTGCGCGAGAAATTGGATTGATCTCCAAGTACTTGCGATCGTGATTGGGGCATTTCAAGTTGAACCATCGACAGCACGGGGCACTCCAGGGCCTTGTCCAGCTCATTATCAACTCCACGAGGCCTGACCAGGCCATGTTTGCTTCGTAATTGCTATCGTCTTAGTGGACGAGCAGCCTGGCAGGGGTGGAATCGATCAACTTAATGAATGATCGGACTGAATGACTTCCTACGGAGGCGTTCGTACCCAGCAGCCTGGCATCAAGTGCCCTTGGCTTGGGGGTGGTTCAAGTTCACAGTGTCTGACTGAGTGTCATCGTACTGAGGTCCAGGGGCCCTTGTTTGATGGGACATTGGAATGTACACTACCTCGTGAAATTGCACGTGCAACCAAGAACCAATCCCAATCCTCAGACAATACATACTACATTACACAGTGTAGTTTACGAAGTACATTGCTGTTGATGGCAATGGCCAGGGCCCTGGTAGAGAATCTTGTCCCCAATTATTGGTAAAATTGTGGACATTCTTCCAGCCCCGCACGCTGTACGAGGCACTTAATAGTGTACCCAGTGGTACTTCGTAGTGTTGGAGCAATTAGCTTGGAGGATACGATGGCGACGCCAATGGCGCCCACGGATAGGACGAGACAAGGAGGGAAGCTTGAGCTTGAGCTTAGCTTGAGCTTGAGCTTAGCTTGAGCTTGAGCCCTTTCATCTCCTCCCCCGAATACCTTTGATTCTCCGAGACAGGCACACGCACCGAGAACGGGGACCCGGTTCGGCACGGCATCTCTGGGCCGCAAACAGGAGATGAGAAGCACAGAGCACAGCCGTGCGCCCTTCAAGGGAACCCCAAGACCCAAGGGCACTGACTTTCTTGCTCTAGCTTCGCAAGTCTAACCAAGATAGGCTCTAGGCCTGTTCTCTTCTTAATACTACCTACTTTGAAACAAACGACAATCTTATCTGGACAGAGTCTCTCTCTCTCGTTCTTTAACTTCCTGGAGAAACAACGATGGTTTGGTTCGTCGCGAGAACAGGATATCTTTTGTGATTTGGGGCGATTCTCTCTCCGAGCGCGAAGGAATTGGTCTACGGAAAATTACGCGGGCCGGGGGTTTTCTAGCGTTCGAGTTGTACAAGCAAGCCCGACAGACGTGCATTTGTTGGACGTGATTCGAATCCTTTTGGCGCTGATTCGGAGAGAGTCCAGGACGTAACTGGGCAGTGCTGGCCTTGGTCGCATGCAGCTAGTCCGTAGGAGCATCTGCTCCGAAGACTGGCAGAGAGCCCTTGTCTCGGTACCTTGAACAGTCGATCATCTCACAATAAAAACGCAAACGCCCACAGGTAGTTAGTGTACGTGTGAAGTAAACTAGCTGGAGAGCTGCTAATAAGCTGTCAAAATCATGCCAAATGATGCTAATGCCATTGTGGGCTCATTCCTCGTCCCTTGCCTGCGGGAGTGTGGAGACCTTGGACATCCGCGACATGGCAATGGATCGAATCCTACATTCTCCAACGCCTAAAACCTGTCCTTAGTATTCGAGGCTGGGGGGAATGATACCCGGTCCACTCCGGGTGTCAAGGACAGGCTTGTTCTTCGCATTATCTGCTGCGTACTACACTAGTATTGCAACCTTTTGTGCCAATCTCGACGCGGAGAATGATACATGCCCCCCTCATGGGACCTCGAACCCTTGATACCTGTGGAGTAATTGGAAACAAAGCGAAATATAGAGCACCATGGCATGGGGAAATGTCACCATCAATCGAACATTTTCTGGTCTGACTGCCGACATAACGCTGCGCACTAAAAGGCCTGGGAAACGTTCGAACTCTGCAGGGCCAAGAAACGCGATGCTTCTCTCCGTGTGCTGTTCCTCTCCTGGTGGACTGGACTAAATCGACTAAATCCAGGCCCCACTTACACTGCCAACGTTTCTCGATTTCTTGACGGAATCAAACCCGTGGGCAGCCCGCCACCCTTCTCAGATACGACTAGCCTCAATAATGCGCGGAAAGAGGCATGATCTTTCAAGGATGGAATAGGAACGTTTGTGGGCGAAACGGAATGGAGACGGATGGTTATGGAGGGTCCAGTCCTATCAGAGGCAGAGTGGTTCTCTTCGTTCTTGCATCCAGCGTGCATCCAGCGTGCATCCCGTCGTGCTGCTCACGAAGTTGCGGTTTTTGAATCAATCCAACCGGAAGACGGCAAAGGAGGCACCCGCTTCCGGGAATGCAGTTGCCTATCCACCATTCTAGGAATACTAGTTTTAGTCTCCGTGGCAGATCAAAACGCCTCTTTTTGTTTAGTTTACAAAAAGGCACTTTTCGTCAAATGGGATACAGACTGGGGGAGCCAACGAGAAACGACGAGTGTCAAATCGGGGCACGCCAGGCCTAGGGAAGAAAACGCCCGACAGATTTGACGGCATTACTTTGTAATACTTTGAATGTACTTCGCACAAGAAGAAGCAAGCTATGCAGGACTGAAGACGGGGTCATTTCAAGGTTAGCTCCCGAAACGAACGATAGATGGGGTCGCTCGCCAAGCAACCTGTTTGTTGTTTCCGTTGCCGTTTGTTCATGCAAGATACCAACGGGTGTTTCCTTCATCCCGCCAGCTCATCATTCAATATGTGTTTATGCGCCTCGAGTGATAATCGTGACGAGAGTGTTTGAGTCCTTCTGTTTTCTTCATGTCCCCTTCTCCCACCGCACTTCGCCGTTGCATAAGCCCCTCTTTTTCTTCTTATTGTTCGCACGCCCCCTGTATATCCTAAGCCCTCTCCTTCAATATCAGAGAGACTGGGCTGTTGCAACCATCAGTCTAGAAACTCGACGGGTCGCAGCGGTGCCCCACATTCAAGGAGAGGGGACCCTCCGTACATTTAGATGTATGCCCTGCATTAACGGCTCTCCTCATCACCAATACACTTAATAGATGAGGGGGAAGAGGTGGGGCGTTGATGAGCAGGGGTTGGCCAGGGAGCGCAGAGCAGGCATGTTCGATGTAGCGGATTAAGTGAGTGCAGGGAGTGGAGATGGTAATAACGAGAGGCAATTAATAGCTAGCGGTCTTTGAAGGACAAGGAGATAGGCGGGAACGAGGAGGTGTAATGCAACATGGAGAACTGGCCTTGGCAAGCAATAGGGCACATCTGAGGGAACCAACTCGTAGAGATGCAAAGCAGGGTTGCAAACATGAGAGAGTTCAGGCCCTCCTCCATATCTGCCCGCCGACAAGTAATACATCTTACTTTGTCCATAGTAGTATTTTCCTCACATCTGTCCCCTAAGACATTCGATCCATGTGGTGATGCATGGGCATGGGTACAGACATAGCCCTGAAGCGTCGACAGAAGTCCCGCTGGGACTGGACAGCTCACACTCGCAGAATATGGTCTCCTAATATTAGCATCCCCGGCTGCATTGCATCTGCTGACTTAATTGCGAAGGAGGGCCTTCCTCAACGGACCTATCTTGGCGATAGCCGGACCGCCTTTGTCGGTGTCGGTCTGGGAGTAAGTGCAAGTGCCGTACGAAGTTGACTAAACCAGAGAGATTCAAGTCAAGCTCGAAAGGACGAGGATATTTTCATCTAACCCCCCCCAACCAAAAAAAAAAAAAAAAAAAGGCCCGGCAAGTCACTTCTTGCGGGAGCATACGAGCATCAGGACCGGACCTCGGTTTATCTGGCGGGGTTTCATGGCATGACTTGGAGATATTGATATTGATACCGATACGCCATGCAGCTCTACCCGAGGCAGCCTTTAAAGTACGTCGTATGTAACGTAAGATATCTACATAGCCAGGCGACGCTTGAGATGACGTCTTCGCCGTCTTTCTGAACCGGAGACATATCGACAAAGTTCCACTTTTTATATCACGCTTGCTGTTCATCTTCACCAACGCCGAGATTAACGACGTCGCGCACGGATGCAATATCACTGATTTGTTCCTGCCTCGTAGTACAAGCTCGGGGTTCCTACGACGGATGATACTCAAGGTCTTGAGCCATCGGAGATGCCAGATACTTATTAATACTTCAAACGAAGAAAGGATCGCATTGTGCCTGTGCTCGTCCTGGCGTGCAAGTGTCCGTGCTCGTGCCCATCATCCTCGCCCTTTCATGCCCGGTTCTCGAGGCATAAAGGGCCGGGCGGGCGAGCTGCGAACCAATTTCCAAGGAGCAGTTCTCGAGACCGAAGTGGTCCATGCCTTGAACTCGCTAGTCGTTGATATGATCAGGTGGGGTTTGGATGGTGTTTGTGAGCGGAATGGGGTGAACGTTGCGAAGTTCGTGCGCTGTGTAGTGTGTTTATCCCATCCCGAACACATCCGTTGATGCCATGTACATCACAGACTGGATGCTGCCCATCCATCCACACTTGATCCTTATGCAAGAAATTTTCCTTGGCTGCCCCTGCTCCGGTCCCATTTGGCACTACTACCCTGTTATGCTTCTGCTTGCTTGCTTGCTTGGCCTCGGGATGGACGGAGGAATTGGAGAAAACCGTTTGATGCGAAATAGAGGGCACATTGACGCGTCCTGTCTCCTTGATTGCAACATTCCCCGCCTGTTTTAAACTCATTAAAACTAAGAGAGAGTCTCTTCCCGCAGTGAGAGGAGCGATGCCCAATAAGCCGAGCTCATCCTTGAAAGTCGTCAAGGTCTATCTCACCTGATAATACATGGGCATCTCGGTGTCCCGGCATCCAGTTATCCCAAATCTGGATGTTGCAGCCGCAATTGTAATCTCCCGGGGGGGGGGGGGGGGGGGGGGGCAGAAGGCGGGCCTTAAGTTTCAGGGTTCTCCTACACAACCCGGACTCTCGCCCAGCATACTGCGTTCTTCCACCCACGGCCAGGCTGGCTCTTCTAACTCCTGTGATTTTAATGAGTTGGGCTCAACAGGGGGAGGGGCCAACGCCAAAAGGCTAGGATCCCGTCGATCTCGGCTCTCGTTTGGTCTCCAAGACCACGGGTCAGTAGAACCCTTAGCGTTCCCATGGTCCAGGATCGCCAGCCATCCCGTGCCCGTCCCGTCAAGAACTGGTAAACTAATAAAACGCAATCGATGGATGGGACAAACACTTCAATTATAGCAGGAAGTGGGGAACCATCCCGTCCCGGACCAGACGTAAGACGCTCTAATATTGGGTATTATATGAGGGTTCTTCTGTCGTAAACCAAACACACGAACGCAAGGTTGGAACGCCAAAAGAGGGATTGAATTTTCTCTCTCATTTTTTCTTTCTTTTTTCGCCCTGTCCCTTCCCCCGCCTGGGCTGGGTTGTGGCGACGGGTAGCTGCATACCCATGTTCCCCGGCCTGCATGCCTTCGGCCTATCTTTCCATTACTTTTATTATTTTTCTCTTCTCCTCCCCGCCCTCAACAAACATGGATGAAAGAAACAGCTTGGTTTGGCCCTTGATTGAAGCATGCTCTGCTCTGGTTCCAAGGGGAAGAGGCAAACTAAGCGGGATCAGGTCAGGCCAGGCCAGGCCAGGCCAAGGAACCGGGAAGGGGCTCGCGGCACAGTCCGTCGGTCCTCTCCATCGCCAGGACTTTACAGGGCCATTTCTGCCCCTGTTGCTTTCCCCTTGTTGGTGCTTTTTTCTCGTCGGCGATGCGCTCCTGCCATAGATCCCCCAGAAGGAGGGCTTGTGGAACACATCCTTGGAAGCCGACCAACAGGAAGAGAGACAATCCAAGACCTCGTTGCTTTTCCTTCAATTTCCCTCCTCTCCCGTCCCCTTCATGCCGGCCCCCTTCGTGCTTCCCCGCGCTGGCCCCCACTTGCGACGCGGGATCTCTGTACATCAATTGATATTGGTCAATGAAGGGTGGTAGATTGAAACCTACGACATTGGTGGTAGCTGGAAGTAATATTTGAGGTTGCCAACGCTTTCTTGGTCACTTCCAAGGGCTCCATCTCTCGAATGAGAAACAGTCGGGTTCGTCTTTTTACCCTTCTTTCCCCATCGCTTCGGCTTTCCTTGTCTGGGCGAGAGTTTGACGGCGTCATGCATCCTCCTGCTCCCCGCCGCCGGATCGTTTCATCCACGGATGAATACCTTTTCTCTCCTCTCCATTCTCTGCGACGAGCAAACTGCAGGGTAGCAGAGGAAGAAGACGGAATGCAAGAAAGACATTCTACCCTCCCATCCATCATCATGCCCCCAAATTAAACAACAAGAAAAAAGTCGGGGAAAGAGGGGACGGGGAGAGCGGGGAAGAGGCAAGCCACCAAGCCAAAAGGTGTGTGTGGATGTGTGTGTGAGTGGAGAGCTCGAAGCAGCCTCCTTCTTTTCTTTCGATTTGTGTTTCTGGATCGAGCTGGGCGCTGCTGTGTCGTGTAACACCGCTCACCATTGTTCGTATCGGTCCGGCTAGGTCAGAAGAGGCATAATATGCGACACAACCATTTGGATTGTCCGCTGCCTTCATTCGGCCTTTCAGCTCACTTGGAGCAGACCTCCTTCGTCTACAGATTGAGACTGAATAGCTAGATTCAAAGGACGTGGAAAAGAACAGAAATCTCAAGACCCTGGACACACGCAGAGTCCACCACTCATAGCTCGTAGGGTGCGGGGAAGAAAAGCAAAAGGCGATGCAAAACGGATCCCATAGAACAACGTGGAATGACATTAGGAAACATTGAAAGACTCCCTATTTGTTGAGACACACGCACTCATGTACGTCAAAAGCTTTCCTGCAAAGCATCGATGTGACCTGTCAGTCCTCACATAGAACAAACCGCCGCCGGACAAGACGGGACAAGACTGAGCCTGCGCAATCGATAAAGGCCACGAGAAATATCTTGTGGAAGGAACGCTTTCCTCCTTCCACGTCATTCACGAACACTCGAGTGTAATAGCTTCATATACGAGGGCATGGGAAGAATGTCCAACCGAGTAGCTCAAGCAGTAGCGGCTGCGACCAGTGGCCAAGGGGTCATCGGAGCGCTCAGAAGGTTAGAAAATTGCAATTTTCGTAGCTCGTGGCAAGCAATCAGGAGTTCGATCCTGAGAGCGCGTCGCGAGCGAGCTTTTTTTTGCTTTGTTTATCCCCCCTCTCTTTGCCTTTCCTCGTTTAGCTCCTGTTTGCGCCATCAATATCCTTCTCGACTCGGTATACCTCTTTGAAAGGCAGCCTGCGTCTATCTGCGTCTTTATACGAGAAAATGATGAGCGTGAAATGTCGCCGAAGCACAAAACTATGACGGAGACACAAATCGCTCGATATCCGATCCAGCACCTCGACTTCAGGCATCGTGTATTCCCTCGATCCTGCTAAACGCTCAGATATCGAGATGCAAGGTGCCGCGTTTGGGGCCAAAAAGGGATGAACACGCCGAACTGCGAATCGATCAAAGGATTGCCAGCAGACGGCCGGGAACTCGCTCTCCCGTTTGCTTTCTCCTATCCACCTCCCGCCGCCGATGGCCACCTGAAATCAGCATCCCGCCGTAAGATAAGACGCAGGTATTCATTTCTGGGTAATTCTCTTTCAAAGTCGTAGGTAGGCATGTGATAGACAAGAAAGCCCGAGGATCCGAGGCAAGACATGATCAATGCGAATCCGCGTCATCTTGTGGAGAAGGTGAAGTTGGTCTGGGCTGCCTTGCATCTTCCTTAGAAAAGTCCCTCGTCCGGGGTTTGGCTTATCTATGACAACATCATGCAGGCATCGAAGAGCGGCGGTCCTGACGGGAATACTGCTTGACGCTATCAACTTACGGCGGCTTCAGCGACGGTGGACACGAGGTTAGGTGAAATGTATCCAGGGACGTAAACATCGCGACGTGGCACAAATCAGGTCAGAAGATAAAACTTTCATATTCATTTCCTGTGAACTATCATAAGTCATTCGTCCCCTCTCGCACGAGGACACGGTTTTATTTTTGGTTCCCAGACCAACCCTGACCGCCCATCTGGAGGGTTGGCGAGCTTTCTGATCCTTCGTTCGAGGATAGTCTCGAGACTACTTGTACACAGGGCATTGCAGAAGCCCCCGAATCTTCTGCTCCCGCTTCTGTGTCATGATAGACGATCGTGGCCGAATAGGTCTCTCATGGAATCCCCGCTACACTGTATCGGCGCACCGGCATCACACCAATGCCGACGCAAGGTCGAAGCACTGGAGAGAGTTCTGTCCCTCATCCCAGGAACTTTGGCTGCGAAGGGACGACGCTTTCCCGGTCGGATCGGTAACTCCTCTTCGTGTTCGGTGTAGAATTCTTGTTCTCCCTCAAATCGTAGCGTTGGCTACTGCTATTATCCTTGTGAACCGCGTTCGACAGCTGAGTCACGGCATTAGCCATCTCCTGCAGAGACTTGAGCCGCGAAGCGTCCGGACGTGACAGGAACTTGACCGTGCGCTGCTGCTGGTCGATCCTGGCGTCGAGCTTGCCGTCCGCGATGAGGAATCCGAGGATATCCTCGACGTCTTCCTCGGAAATCTTGAGGCGGTTGGCGAGCCATTGTAGAGTGACGCGGTCGAAGGGGGTGATAATCTTCATGAGACCCTTTGTCCGCATGTTACGCGTGACCTCGTCGATGTTCTCGGCGATAAAGGGGTCGGAGAGGAGGTCCTGGCTCTCGCGGAGGACGGCTTGGTAGCGGTGGATGTCGTCTTGCTGGTAAGCCTCAACGAGCTTGGTCATCGCCGCAACGCGAGGATCAGACTTGTACGGCTTGGTCTCCTGAGAGTCGAAAGGATTGATGTTGGACTTCATCAGCATGGTCGTTAGGAGTAGATATTTGAGGACTTGGATCCTCTGCAGCGAACCAGCCTCGTCATAATTGCGGAAAGATTCGAAAAAGTCCTTTTGCGCCTCGTCCCAGTTCTCCTCGCTCATGTGCATCTTTCCTCCGCACTCCCGGATGATACCCATGATCTTGGGATGCGGCACGGCCGAGCGCACCTTAAGCGCTCTCTCGTAAAGCCGCTTGAGTTGCTTGTTGTTCTTGGTAGCCGCGTGCATCTGAATCTCCAACGCGTAGATTTCGAGCGAGTACGTGCCCTTGCTGGGGTCGTCGGATCCGTCCTCGCGCTGGCATGCTTTGTGCAGTTCCTTGACCTTTTTGGCAACGGCGGCGTAGTCTTTCCGGTCAAGAAGCAGCTTCGCAAGCTTGATGTTTGTCTTGAGCCATAAACGTTCGTTGTTGGAGTTCTGGAAGCTTTCGAGTGTGAGCGAGTACACCTGTTCGACGCACTTGGCAGACTCGTCGTCTTGCGAGCCCTTCTCGATGAAGTCAAGCATGTTGTTTATGGACTTCTCCGAATAGTTCCTCGTAACTGCCGACTTGACGTAGGTTAAAAGCTCCGCATAATGCTCGACAACCTATCCAAAATGTTCGTCAGCAAGAGATCATCGAGCCGCTAGCACCCCTTAGCCCATGAAAGGAACTCCACAAACCCCAGCATACCTTGTCGTATTTCGCATGTAAAAACTCCAACTTGATCGCCTGTTTGAGCCCTTTGAATCCCCATTCACCCTTCGTTTCCTCTAGACCCGGAATGGCTAGGAATTCGGAAATGGCATCGTCGGGATCGCTCTGCTTGATCTGCTTGGCGTTGTAGTACTTGTTCTCGATGTCGACATCGCCGGAATCTTCATCCTCATCATCCTCGTACTCGAAGTCGTAGCTAAGGCGTGTCAGTTAAGAACGAGCATGGGGGAGCGGAAAGCTGGCGGGTGAGAGAATGGACGAACTCCTCATCGGACTCTTGCATGAAATCGTCATCAGACATGGTAGCTCGCGAATAGAAGAAAGTAGGATGACTAGATACAAGAAGCAGCAGAGTTTCGGCTTCTCAAGAGCCGAGATTGTGTGGGTGATGATGTGTCGCGAGTCAAGAGAGAGCTCTGGAGAGCGGAGCGTTGGTCGGGGTCGTGTTGTGGGAGTTGCCTGCTGCAGCTCGGGGTGATGGATGGACGTTTGGCGCCCCTCCAAAGTGCCTGGCAACAATGGTGGGCAGTGGGGGTAGTTGGTGGTGCCTTCTGAACTAGTGCTAGCGTGCGGGCAACTTATCGATAAGAGAGGGCAGCTCTCCGACCAATAAAATTGATATTGAGTATTACATAAGCCGATATTTCTGTGGCAAAATATTGTTACACCAACCTCTGCAGCCTGTCGCAACCAGATGTTCTCACATTCCAACTCCATCAACAGAGAACATCCCCTCCAACCTCTTGGAGACTTTACCCCCAGATCAACTTATCTCGCGGTCGAGCGCATCGTACCCTTTAGTAACGAGACCCAGAAACCGCAAACATGGGTGGAGATCTCAATTTAAAGAAGTCGTTTCATCCCGGCTTGCTTCGCAATCAGGTATGTATCGTATCCATGGACACACTCCCCTCTTGCTGCCTATTTCGCAAGACTTGAATGCTAACCATCTCTTTACAGAAACGAGTCTACGAAGAAGAGCAAAAAGCCCTCGAAGAACGCAAGCGGACCCAACAACGCATCAATGAACTCAAAGAAGAGCGCGCAAAGGAGGAGGTGCAGCGGCAGCTCGAAGCCGCCGGCGGCCAGAAACGAGTCGATCGCGTCGACTGGATGTACCAGGGCCCCACGGACGGGCAGATGGGCACCACCGAAGAGCGCGAGGCGTACCTCCTCGGCAAGCGCCGCATCGACAACCTCATCAAGGGGACGGATCATCAGAAGCTCGAGAAGAACGCGGGACAGGAGAGTTTCATGGTGATGCAGAGCGCGAATTCGGCCAAGGATATGGCCGCGAAGATTAGCGCGGATCCGTTGATGCAGATCAAGAAGCAGGAGCAGGCGGCTTATGAGGCTATGATGAATGATCCGATTAAGAGGAGGCAGTTGCTTGCGTCGATGGGGATAACAGAGAAAGAGAAGGAGAAGGACAAGAGGAAGTCGAGGAGGGAGGATCGGCATGATAGACATAGGAGCGAAAGGCATCGGCGTGACTACTCTGATGATGAGAGAGATCGGAGACGGAAACGGTCTCGCTCAGAGTCTAGGTCGAGAAGCCCGCCACGCCGGCGGAGGACGGAGGGTGATGATGAAGACAGCCGGAGGAGCAAGAGAAGACGCGATTCCCCCGAGAGGAGGAGGCGCCGCTCCCCCGATGATGAGAGGGAAAGGAGGAGGCACAAATCCCCTTCGGCTTCCCGGTCGAGGTCACCAACCCTGAGATCCAAGGATGATAGGAGCTACCGGGAGAGGGATGGCAAATCTCACCGGAGTCACCGCGACAGGCAGGTCTCGCCTACCCGCCCAGATGATGATCGAAGGAGTTCCCGGAGACGTGATGAGTCTCTGGACAGACGTCGGCCAGAGAAAGAAAGGGGTGATGATAGGAGAGGCGATGACCGGAGGAGGCGTGACGATTCCGCAGACGGTCGCCGCAACGGAAGAGAGAACGGCGACCGAAGGAATGGCGACTGGAGGCGCAACGACCGGGATGGACCCCGCCATCCCCGCGGAGGCAGAGATTACGACAGGAGACCTGGTCCCCGGGAAGACCCACGCCCATCCGATCAAGACCGCGCAAAGAAGCTTGCCGAGATGCAGCAAGCCGCTTCGGAGCTTGACCTTGACCGCGAACGACGTCTTGCGGCCGTCGAGGATCAGGAGCGCCGGGCGAGGGATGAGGATGACAAGGCTCGGGAGGCGGCAGCCAAGTATGGAGGGGACAAGCGATTCATCAATGGCATTCGGCAACAGGCTAATAGTTTGGGCCTTGCCGAGAGTATGGGTCGTGGCCGGCGGGGGCTTCAAGCTGATGAGGACTAGAGGGCTTTTGGAGGCTGGAGTATGGTCTGTTTCTATTTTTACGACTTATATCACAAATAATGACAATCATACATTGGGGCTCGACTCTTTGCTTTCGCCCTTTCTATTCTCATTTCATGTTATTTCTCCCTGGTAGCTATTTCCATCAACCTTTGTGACCACATCCCGCTTGAGGAGCCGGACACCATGGAGGCTGTGCAAGGATCGACTCGTAATAGCAGAAGATGCACGAAGTAGGGCGAAATCTTGAAACAACCAGAAACTTACTCGCCAAAAGGAATGTTCACCCAGTCTGGATTGGTCGGCTGACCTCGCGCTGCTCGCCTAGTCCATCAGATGCAGATTTCTTGGGGACGGTCACACAAGTGCAGGCGACATGAGGTGATGCACAAAGAAAGGAGTGGTTGGATTGACCCGGTCTTACCAGGAGGCCGATGTCACTGCAAGTAGAACCGAGCTGAACGAAGTCTAACATGATATGCCCCCTTCGTCTCTTTGAATTTGTTCTTACGGATGGTCGCGACCTGCCCACATTCGAGTTTGAGGATGCTCGTATTTAGATGAAAGGAGTTGCAATCACGAGGACGGTGCATGGCGATTGCGTATTCATGCCATATTATCTACTGTCGGCAGGGCGGGTTTCACTTTGATTTCCGAATCCGGGCGCGGCTCACTCCCGCCGACACGGCCAAGGTGAGTGCTTCTATAGCTTCAGCGCCGTGATGAACCTTGTGGAAGTTGCAGACCGGGAAGCGCAGCCGTTCCTTTTAACATTACTATGCATTCATTCATTAGGTTGGTCCGGACGCGAGAGCCTGACACTTCGGTGCTCCTCCGCCAATTCATCAAGTCCATCTCTCTTACTTGGCTATTGGAGGCTGAGGTATCGACAGATGTCACCTAATTACTAAATATGTGGATGGGGAAGGCGTGGGATGAGAGATGCCCAGGCCTTATTCCAAGATCTTATGGGTCATCAGCTCATACTACGAAGTAAAGCCCAGACTGAGCATCAGACATGGGGTTTAACCGTCACTGGGGTGGACGGTGGAAGTCGCATTATGGTCCTGCGCTCATAAACTGTTTTCTTCCTCGTCAAGTGGCGGCTGCTTATTCAATTCTGAACAAGGCCATATGCAAGTTAAAGGAGCCTGCGCCTTGCGATATTTGGCCACGCTTTTCCATGGCGCTGCCATTCCTTTTCGGAGTCCAGTCTAAGACTGGTTAGTTTGAGGCCTTGGTGGAGAATCAATTTTATCGATGAGTGTCCAAGGATCGGAATATAGTATTTCTCGTCCTGCTGAGGTGAAGAGTTAAGATCTGCCCTCGAATCAGTGATGCCAGAGCGTCACGCTTGATGAAGTATCAATTGATGTTAATTGGTCTTGTATCTAGCAGGGTATATCAATGCCTGGCTTTGGAGCCGTTGTGGATACCAGCAGTCATACTTAGGAAACAATAATTGATATGGGTGCTGGAGGCACAGTTTGATACCCTTCGTAGTACGAAGTACTTGCAAGCGGTGGTGCATGAATCCATCTATTCGATAGCGGAGAATTTGTCGCATTTTCCCATATGCTTCAGACTGACAACCTCATACGACGTAGATTGATGTCTCTCTTAGAATGAAGACCCAACAGCTTCACGTCGAACATAACATTTTGCTGACATTCATTGCTGCAGTGCTGGCGGAGTACGACGTAGTATTTCATACATGCTGTCCGAGAGCCCACGCAGGTACGCAGTCCGTGCTGAGGAACCTCAAGGGTTGATATTAAAGACCAGGCTACCCTCCTTCGTAAATTAGTTTGGAGCATGTGTCACTGCCAACAAGGCGACGCCATCGAGCCAACGATTGATCCATTTGTGGTCTTGTATTACGCTAGGTTGGAGACGACGACCGACGGAGTACTTCGTAGTGTGCGAAGTACGAAGTAGGTGGCTAATCCTTCAAGGCGGAATTATTACAGAGATTTGGCAGCGACCTGTTAGTTCGGATGCTTGTAAACCGAATTAGTCGAGGCTTGGGATGTATTACACTGCACTTTCCCAAGCAACTTAAAAGCGCAAAGCACTATTACGAAATACTACTTGCTGTCAAGTACTTCGTACAATTGTATGGGCGGGATTCTTGCTGACGATCAAGTATGAAGTACACTACCCAGGAGACGCCAAATTGCGCCTGGGGAAACCCTCTAATCAACGGTCAACGTCGCCCTTGCCTTCTTGCGTTGGGGGCTGCGCTCTCCTCATTTGACCAGAATTAGGGATTATTAGTGCTCCATCCATCGTACTTGCCTCGTACCCGCCATTCCCCCATCCCATCCTCGCCTGTACCTTCCCGCTGCAGTCTTGCGGGGCAGTGACTTCATTTCCGCTCATTTCCTTTACCCTCGAACCTTGCAATACTTCGACTTGCCTCGCTTCAAAACGCTTCAACTGACAACTGACAGGCTAACAACTCAGGACCCTCAACTCCAAGCCATCCATTCCTTTCAATCCGATTTCGTTCTGTGTCTTCTCTTCCCCCTCGGGTCCCATCTTCTTGAACACGAAGCCATTCACAGCCCTTCTTTGTCACTGTTTACTTTTGTCGGAGTTTTCCATTCGGTCTTGTTTCTCTTTGATCCAAAGTGATACCCTTTTCTCTTCCCTGCTTCCGCGCCGTGGGCATCCTTCGTTGGAGAGTTTCCCGTCGCTCCGAAATCTCGACACCAAATAACGAGAGGTCTCACTCAGTTCCTCCCCTATCTCCGACACCCGTCACGATCCCCGAACGAACCCAAGTCTGCTCCGTCCACCAAGCCTCTCGCGCTTCTCGCATTCGATTCCCAATCATACCTTGCAATCGATTCACATTCGTCGCCGCCCAACTAGTCCAAGGGCACGTTGCGCAGAAAGCCCTCGTCCAACGACTATCCTCCGTTCGACGTCCCGATTTTAATTTCTTTCCCTCCCTTGGAATTTGATCCCCGATACCCAGCCACGCAAACTTGACGGCCTGCTATCGCTACTTTTCAACCTCTCTTCATCTCCACCGTCGTTTGTCAGACTTCCGGATATAATAATGCCTTCGCTCTGTGGCGGAAGCAAGACGGTCCAGCGAAAGCTGGTACTCCTGTGGGTTCTTCCCCTGTCCGCTGCCAAGCGCGGATCCCGACCCCACAGATCAAGCGATCCTTCACATGCTTCTGCGCTCCTCCGCTACCCGTGTGATTTTTGTCTTCTTCCTTTTTATTGCCTTTGACGTCGGTAGCTGATATCCTTTCCCATGCAGTGGCGATGGTGCTTGCGGAAAGACTTCACTTTTGAACGTCTTTACGAGAGGGTGAGTTGACGATGTGCTCAATCTGGCGGCCGGCTCCCAACTCACGTCCAATCGCAGCTACTTCCCCACGGTCTACGAGCCCACAGTCTTCGAGAATTACGTCCACGGTATGTGATATTGTTGTCCCAACATGCTTTGCGCCGGGAGCCCAATAGGGCCTATCCCACTAGCTTAGGTTCTCTACCTTGCTGAAGCGTTGTTTCCCCCGAATTGTTTCTATGGATACCCGAGGCTGACACTCCGTCTAGACATTTTCGTCGACAACGTACACATCGAGCTTTCTCTCTGGGATACTGCCGGTCAAGAGGAGTTTGACCGGCTCCGAAGTCTGTCGTATGGTATGCGCCCTTAGATCCCAATCTTCTGTCTGTCGCGCCGAGACTTGATCTAACTCTTCGCCCTGGCTAGATGACACCGATCTTATCATGCTCTGTTACAGCGTCGACAGCAAAGATTCCCTCGAAAACGTAGAAAGCAAGTGGGTAGGCGAGATTGCCGAGCACTGCCCCAACACTAAGCTTGTTCTTGTTGCGCTCAAATGCGATCTCCGCGAATCCGACGAGGAAGAACAAGGCGCCAGCGCCGACGCCGCCCAAGGCGAGAAGAAGCCCATGATCAACTACGAACAAGGCCTCGAGGTCGCCCGCCGCATCAACGCCCTCCGATACCTCGAGTGTTCCGCCATGCGCAATCGAGGAGTAAACGAAGCCTTCACCGAAGCCGCGCGAGTCGCCCTTACTGTGAGGAAGGAGCGCGAGGATTCTAAATGTGTCCTAATGTGATTTACTTTCCCCTCTCTCGTGGAGAGTGCGAAGCCGGCCTCATTTACCCGCAGACCAGGCGGATGACGCTCCCGGCATTACTCCAATCCATTTTCTTATCGGAGACGAAGCCCTCATCGAGGTGTGAAGTCGATAGACTTTTGAAGGCGGGATATTCCCCGTCAAGCCAGCCATATGCTACAAGTTGGAATTTAGGAAGGCGTTGCTTACGACTTTTCTGGTTCATGCCCGTCCCTTTTCCTCGTTCTGTTCCCTCCTTTTTCCTCATCTCTTTTCTTTCCGTCTTTGCTCGCGTCGTCGACCCGCTTTCCCTCGCGACCGCTTGTTCATACTATACATGTACCTGACGCAATCATGCCCTGTAACGTTCCTGCCCTTTACAATGCCATTGCCCTCACAGGCGTCTATGACTTCGGACGACTGGAAAAGATACGGTCTACCCTCTTTACCGTCTCGATGAAGTGAGCCCTTGGGAGTCTGAGGGAATGCTGTTTCGTTCCTTGGCCTTTTCTAATCTGTCTTCTGTTCACTTGATGTACATATCGTCTGCATTCTTTCTTTCCCTACCACCTTCTAAGGTTTCGACATTTCGAGATTGGAGCCCTTTTTATTATTCGTACGGGACGACTACCCCCTAGTTATTGACTTTTTAATATTACGGAGCCCCCCAAAAAAAGAATAGGACTGGAGTGGAGGAAAAAGAAGAATTTTGAGGTTTCCTCCAGCTTCGCTCCCTCTCTTTAATATTGGAGAGGGAGCAGGGTTGATAGTGGAGGAGGATAGCATGGAGGCGTGGTGCATTATACACGGAGCCGAATTAAACATGTTTCGATGCTTCTTCCCTTTTGGATACTTTACGTGACGCTTTTCAGGGACATCTTTTAGTGAGCTTTAGCGGTCGGGGTTGGGCCGATGTGAAGGTAGACTGGCCCTTTGGGGTTTTGTGGCGTGAGTCTTGGGCTTGGCTGGGCTGGCACTGGGAGCGGTTTCTGCTGCTGGGGATACTTGGGCAACTCGAGATTGATGGTAAAGTTTACACTAATGGGAATGCAGCTGGCCCATCTTTCGGATTTAAGACGTACCGCCTGGGATGATGATCGGTCATTGTCTCGCTAAGAGAGGGAGCGTCGTCATCATTGCACAAGGCCCCAAGTCCACCTTGTGAAGGTGGAATTTCCGACAATGCTCCCCGGTTTACAATACTGCGACAATGGCGAAAGACATGAACGAAACTGTACTGGCATCGGCGACACCAATGGCGATGAAGAAAGAAAGAAAGAAAATCGATGAAGAACGGGAGCAGGGACTCGCCGCGCCTTTGTCTGACTTTCATCTGGAATTCGTGACACCGAGAGCTCTTGTCTCGAAATGGGTGTCGCCGACGAGACGAGGGAGGGGAAGGCTAACGACACGGCTACGCGTCCTCCCGTTTAAACTTCAGCAAGCAAGAGATCAGTGGGGTAGGTCGGGTAAGCTTAAATCATGGAGCGGCGGAGGAGCATTGATGTTCAGAAGATAATGTCAAGCCCAGAACTCATCTTACTTCGTACGAAATCCTTCGAGATGTCTGAATCCATAATATCCTCTGGAAGATTTCGGGAAGGAAGTGGATTTCCAGCCTTCAAAACCCCTGGATTCCGCGCCCACTCAGTCGGCATACAATGAAGTACTTCGTACCAGAGACAACGAAGCGAGAAAAAGAAAAGAGGTTCGTTCTGTGTCGATCCCGATAGCAGACTAACAAGTTCTCATAGGGATATGCATGAACTCTTGTTAGGGCTATAGCTTTTCGGCACGCCTGCGCGGTGATTACCAAGATCAGCCAATCTTGGTAAATTAGCTGGTGATCTATGATCGCTAGACGGTACCTGCGTCTTTCCCCATTCGTCCCATTGGCTGCGCCAACCGTTGTGGCGTTGAGCTAAACCCGGAAGAGTGAAACTCGGCAACGACGTTAAGTGGTCCCCAGCGACCTGATGAAACCACACGTCCACCTTGGCAAGGGGGTTCGCTGCAGGGTACGTGCTTCGATCACCTGTACGAAGTCCGCGCAGGTTTCTCTGCTGGGCTGACAGCCGTCTTGGGGCGAGCATTGCGGTGCGCAGCCCCTTTCGAAATGAGTCCGAGCCAATGCGAGCATGACAAGACCTGGAGAGGCACCCAAAAGAGGGTAGAGTGACTTTCAAGAGCCGTTCTTGCCTGGTTCCTGACCCCCTCGCCCCCTCTTGCATGATCATTGGTGATGAAATGTGACCCAACAAAATTTCCCCTTCCGCCCGTCCTTTCCCTTTCCCAACTCAGACCTTCAAGGAATTAGGTTTTCCTCGCTCGTTCCTCGTCTTTTGCAACCCCCCGTCCCTTTCTTTGTAGATAATCCTATCTCCGAAGAACGGGTTCGCAGAAGCCGGACGACGTCCATTCCCTTCGTGCTTGTTTGCTACTCTTCCTCGTCTTCTCACTATGATTGTATAGAAGAAGGCCCGGAAACAGTCACTCATTTTCACAACTGCTTATCAGCGACCAACAACAAAGTCACTCCTTTTTAACATCGTTAGAGACGTGAGGCCTTCGAGTCTACGATCGACGCTTCTGTCCCAATCCTCAATCTACCTGGCAATCAAAGAAGAACCATCTCTGATTCCAGAAACCAATACTTCGTTTCACTTCTTTTTTTTCGCGCTTGCGCGGTTTTTCTTCATCATACCACTTTCTTGAATATCCCCCTCTGCCAGGTCAGAGTCCTTGACGATAACGAAGGAGATTCCTCTCATTACTATCTTACGCAAAAACGATACCCCGTATCCCCTCGCTACTTACACAACGAACTTATCACATCTTAATCTCCAATCTCACCCTGACAACATGATGCCCTCGATCCGCAAGACATGGCTCTCGGCCCTCGTGGCCCTGAGTGCCATCACTTCCGTGACAGCCCAGGTTCACACCGACTGTGACCCGAGACAAAAGGACTGCCCCGCCGACCCGGCCTTCGGAACAGAATACTTTTTCAACTTCAACACGACGCCACCCGCTGGAACCTGGGAAACCATGGCGGGCAAAGTAACGTACGACCAGAATCAGGGCGCTGCCTTCACCATCAGCAAAAAGGGCGAATCACCCACGCTCCGCACCAAGTTCTACTTCTTCTTCGGCCGCACGGAGATGATGCTCAAGGTGGCGCCCGGAACGGGCATCATCAGCTCGATGATGTGGCTTAGCGACGACCTCGACGAGGTGGACTGGGAGTTCTTCGGCACGAATAACACGTACGCGGCGACGAACTACTTCGGCAAGGGCGAGCAGGATTTCACCAATGGTGGATACCATGAGGTGCCCTTCAACGTGCACGACGACTATCACAACTACACGACTGTCTGGACTAGGGACAGCCTCGACTGGTACATTGATGGGAACCTCGTGCGTACGCTTTTGCCCAAGGACGCAAACAATACGAGGAACTATCCGCAGACGCCCATGAGGCTCAGTTTGGGAATTTGGGCCGGTGGTGACCCGGATATGCCGCAGGGTGTGCGGGAGTGGGCTGGTGGTGACACGGATTTTGGCTCGGGTCCGTATACGATGTGGGTTAAGAGCGTGAAGGTGACAGATTTCACGCCAGACTCGAAGGAGTATATCTACAGTGATAGATCAGGTTCTATGGAGAGCATCCATGTTGTCACGTAAGTATTTTTTATTTTTTCTAGGTCTCTTTTCACAGGCAAAGAGTCAAGACGAATAAATGATCAAATACTAACGGATCCTTTTAGCGGCAACTCTACCGTAAAGGAAGCCCTCTTCCCGGTCCACAAGGAAACCATGGCCGAAAAATGGGCAAAACTCCCCAGCACCGCCAAAACCGCCATTTACGCAAGCGGTGCCGGCCTCGGGGCCGTCATCCTAGCCTTCGGCCTCTGGTACTGCATCCGCCAGCGCCGTCGCGGCGCCCGCGAAGCCAAGGCAGCTGCTCTGCAAGCCGAACAGGACCGTCTGGAGCTCCAGGGCTTCAAGTCCCGCGGCGTCAACCCAGACGGTTTCTCCAACGGCAACAACGACTGGACGGTCGCCGAAGTGCACGACAATGGTGTCGTTCAGGAGAAGAGGCCCGAGTATGTGGTTAATGAGAGGCCTCTGGATTCTCCCCGTTCTGGAAGCATTCCTCCGCCCCTTGTGTTCAGTAACCAGCAGCCTGGTGGTAATGATTGGAATACCATGGGTGGACCCGCTTCGCCACGTTCGCCGCGTTCGCCGCCTCTGCAGTCTCCCACGGGTGGTATGCACGCCATGCCGCTTCTCCAGGAGAGGTCGAACAGTCCGAGGGTGGGCAGCCCTGGGCCCCAGAGGACGTACAGCCCAGCCCCCGCAAGGGCGTTCAGCCCCGCACCGCAGAGGTCATTCAGCCCAGTTCCCCAGCGAGCGTTCAGTCCCGCGCCTTCTCAATACGACAACGGTATGCACCACGGCGGGTTTGACAACGGGATGCACCATGCCGGCATGCCTCAACGGAGCGCCACCTTGTCGGGTGCCTACGGCGGTGACGGCGGCTATCAGGGCGGGTTCGATGGTCCTAGGGCTCAGAGCCCGGCTCATGTGATGCCGCCTCAGAGGAGTGGAAGCGCGGCGCCGACGTATGGGCAGGGGTATGGAGCGCCACAGGGGCAGGGGTATGCCCAGCAGGGAGGATATTGGAATAATAATGGACCTAGTGGGTTCCGGTGATAATAGTTGTTCTTCAGGGGTTCGAGAAGAAAAGGGGTGAAGAAAGATCTGAGCGAGTGGAGTAGATAAATGTTTTGTGTGTTCTTTTGTTTTTTTATTTCCTTCGAGATCCTGGGTAAGAGCTTTTTCGTGTATATGATATATAGACCTCGAGGGGTTTTGGCGTGATGTTTTGCGTGTTGTTAGACATGAGGCGGAGGGATTTTACTTTCTAAGTTGGTATGAATGATATGGATTCCATTGTACCTTTTGACTTCTTGGTGACTCGGCATAAACACGACGCCTATATCACTACTTGGGCAACAATACACCTCCCGCTCACTTCTCCGCTAGGATCATGGCCTATCTATCTAACACGCTCGATCACAAAAATCAAAGCGTTTGGTACATCTCCACGACCCTATAATCACTGTACCGTGACGCAGGGCGAGCTGTGACATGGTGGGGACGGGCTTTTCCCGGCCGAAATGTTGGCGTAGTCTCCATATTTTCAGGAACAAGCGAAATGCGAGAGTGGGGACTCGAGCACATGGGAGATGATCAGTGTTTTAAGGCTGGTTGAGAAAGTTGGAGTTTAGCTAATTCTTCGAAGACAGAGACCGAGGGCTGCCTCAGTTGAAGGGTCCCCGGAAGGGCAAGGAGAGGAGGTGTGTATAGCCCTTTTTCCAGCTCACACCGGACACTTTGGGTTGATAAAGTGAAGTGGTATTGGGCATGCATACTCGTAGAGGAGGTGTAACCACGCGCAGATCCAGCATCACGGTAAAATTGGGGTCCACCGTCTAAAAATAGAAACGGATGTAGAGATCTACTACTTTGACTGCTTCGGTAGTCATACACCTCGTCCTTTTGGGGATAAAGTGGGTGGAGAGGAGGGAGGAGGCAGATTGCCTTATATACGATGTCATATAGCTGCCAATTACTTCAGAAGAAGTGCTATAACCTCTTAGCCCAGTGCAAAAACCTAAGTGCCCCAGGCTTTCCAGGCAGGGAGCTGCGCAAGTCCAAAGCTGCCTTAGCGAGGGGGACTACTTCTACCGGAAGAATGCGAAGCGTGATCTTACAAGGGATAGGCAAAGATTACGCATTGATCTCACCTCGCTCGCTAGGGTTTTTCTCAAGCATGAAGAGCGAGGATAGCATGCGGGAACGAATTGAGTCCTCGAGCGCAGAGACCTCGACTTAGAATTCGGGATTCAACCAACAAAGGGGATTCACATTGCCAGTAGATTAACCACAGCTCGTCAATATTATGGGAAATAGGAAATAGGGCATGGAGAGGGTTGGTCCTATTGGCATATTCGCTAAAATTTATCGACTTGTTCTGTACATTGAAGGAGTGTTCTTGCAATGTAGTATTTTAATATTTTTCGGAGGTCCCACGTGCCCCCGGCGGAGGCATCCGGGTCTAGGTGGCCGAGCTCCGGAAGGGCGCCCCGGTGTGATCAGCCCGAGGTTAGCACTGCTTCCCCTTTCACAGAACCGCAGAAAAATAAAGATAATAATAACGTAAAAATAATAATGATAAACCAAAATAGTAGAAATGGGGAAAAAGGAAAGAAAATAATCGAAAGGCAATAAAAGAACACCAAGGAAAGCGCAAGTTCTCTATGCATGAATTTGGAACTTTAAAAGTCCTGGGAATTTTTCAAGGGAGCAACTATCTGTCGCCTCCCAGACGACGGAATGACGGCGTAGTCGGAAATCTGAATAAAGACGTGGCTGGCCAGCCAGAAAGGGGTTTATCGGGAGAACATCCAGATTATCGACGCTTAAAATCGGCGGCAAATATACAAAGCCTTCGACTCTTTTGTGGTTCACATCCCTTCCTAGCATCCGAAGCTTGATGGAGTATCGAGTATCCATGGGCTACTTCCGTACCACAACCAGTAGGCAGGCCGGATCCTTTGTCTGAGCGATCGCGGTTATATTACTGTGGCCTTAAGAATCGACAGATACATTTCCATTTCGGTCCAGGGCAGAGTCCGGGTTATATTGCGCCTCTTTTGTATTTCCGCCATTTTATCCGGAGATCTTTCCCAGTTCCAATCTCGAAGATTTCACCAAGATCACAGAGGTCAACGGCAAGAGAGCAAAACCCGATCTTTTTTTTTACAATATTTTTTGAATTCATAAAATGCATATATGTAAAAAGAAATAGAAATAGTAAAAAGAAAAGAAATATACGACAAAAAGGATAGACATGAAGAAGAATGTTAATAGAGGAAAGCCCTCGGCAGCAACAGGGTCTTGCACAATTCGGTAGTCTTCGAAGCTCGCGATCAGAATGACTTCCCGTTGCCAACAGTTCTTGGCATTTCCGAGCTTTGAGAAAGGAAGATGCGTCCACCAACCCTTCCCCCCCTCCCCCGATTATCCCATCCCGGCGCCCCCAAAGAAAGAGAAGAGAGAAAAACCAAAACAAGAAGCGTTGGCGAGGTCGAAGATAGTGGAAAGGAAAGAAAAAAGAAGGAAAAGGGGATTGAAGTTGTCGACGAGCCCCGTAGGAATCTCTTGTCTCCCCACAATCCCTCCTCTCCGCCATCTTTTTCCATGTTCCTTTTCCCTTTCCCTTTGACCCGCATGCAAAATGCTTACACAGACCTCAGTAAGACGATAAATAGAAAAATAGAAAAGCCGCTCCAAAAAAACTCTCCCAGGCGTTCTTTTGTAAAAACATCAAGTTCCCCTCTCTGAAAACCCGACAATTTACTGATCGCAGTTGCGCCAGTTGAGGTTGAGCTGCTGGGTAAAGGCGATGGTGGCATCATCGTCGGTGATGGACCCGAAAGCATCGGTGTTGGTCGAGCGGAGCGAAATCCTGTTGTTGATGTTGAGGATTCCGCTAGCGCCGCAGGGCGAGAAGATGAGGGACGCCGTGGGGACGGAGTCGGCCTTGGTGTAGACCTGACCGTCGGCCCAGACGCCTCCTCCGGTGATGGTGGTGCGGGTCGACGTCGTGGCGGCGGCGTCCTGGGAGAAGAAGTAGGTGGAGAAGAAGGAACCGGTGACACCCTCCTCGAGAAGGGCGAAGCCGTGGTAGGTGGAGTCGACGACTGCGAACTGGAAGCCTCCGGGGTACTTGAGGTTGAGATGGAGAGCGCAGTTCTTGTTGTTCTCCTGGGGCGCGATGCCGGGGCCGATGTAGGTCTGGAAGGAGTCGAAACCGAAGGTGATGACGGTTCGGTCAGGAGAGATGGATGTGGACACCGAGTTGGAGGGGCAGCCATTGCCGGACCAGGTGGCACTGACGATCTGGATATCCTTGGGATCGGGGTTGTCAGAAGTGGCCTGGGGGTTGAGGATGGGGGTGGCCATGGCGAGGGCCGGAGCGAGGAAAGCGAGAGACTTCATTTTGGATGTGTGTTGTTGTGGTTGGTTGTTAGTTGTTAGGAGAGAAGAGAGGGAGAGAGATAAGAGTATTAGCGAGTTTAAGAGAGCGTGTGAGATATAAGAGAAAGCTAGGAGAAGTGAGAGATGATGCTAAAGATGCTGTTGATGATGATCCAACAGGAGGAGTCCGTTCCATCGGGGAGAGGTGATCGAGTATTTATAACCGTTTCTCTTGTCTTCCGGCGTCCGTTGCTATTTTCGTCCTCCTTCACTTCACCCATATAGCTCTCCCGTTCTTTACATGACCCTATACATGGCTCCATAGCTAGGTCTCTCGGTCTCTCGCTGTCTCTATACTCAATCTATCCCGCCCCGGGGCTCCGCTTATTCCCAAGATCTCGGTTGTTGCCCCCCCCATACCATACCATATCTTTCACCCTCGTGCTTTCTTCAGTTTCGGTCCCGGACTCCAATTGGTAACTGAACAATTAACATTCATCACGAGAGAGTGAGAGAGAAAAAGAAGCTAACCAGGCCGCACTTCTTTTTTTGGGATCACCCAACCTCGCAAAAACCCATCTCGCCCATGCCGCTTTCACACACCACCCCCCATTTCGATATTGCGTTGTGGTGTCCCGCGCCCTCTTCAATCAAATTATCATCACTATATTCCATCCGTCTAAGTCAATTCAAATCAATACAAAATCAATTCGCACTATCGGCTGCTTTGGGAAGGATGCACTGGGACGAAGTGATATTGGAGGGGCGTGCAGACGGAGGAGAGCGATCTTGCTCGCCGAAATGGTAATGCACAACATTGGACACACACACACATGGAAACTCGCCAAATGCTAAGCAGTACTTCCGGCCCCGGATTCCTGGGCCACTTACGAACGAGATAGAAGGAAGCAAACAAGCTGCGAGGTACTCTCCACCGTAAAGAAAGCAACAGAGGGCACAGCAAGGTACGTAAAGATACAGTTCAGGGCACTCGCACCCGGAAATGTGTCCGGGATGAAGAGGAGAGGCGAGCGAATAGGGAAATAGAGCTCCCGAAGGGTATGTGGAGAATGAGTGTGAGTGTGAGTGGCATGAACGGATCTTCGAACCACCTATACAGCACCTCTATTAAGAAAATCATCTCTCGGGAAGACCAGAGAAACATCGGTCTACGTCGTCCACAAATAACCTCGCAGATCCCAGGCCCATGTTCCTCCTGGGGTAGAGGCCAACTTTGTGGAGGCTGCAACGTTGTTCGTTCAGAGTTATCTTCTGAGACGTTTGGCCCAAATCCAGAACAGAGCAAAGAGAGAAGAAGGGATACGAGCAAAGGGAACTCAACCTCAAGCTCAAGCCTGAGACGAGAGTTGTTAGCATCTTGCACCACTTCCTGCTCGCCGAATCGAATCGTCTTCCGACCCAGCAAACCATTTCATCAATTTAAAAAGAGCAGCTCTCAGCCTCGGAATGGCGCCGGTTTTTTTGCCCCTTCCCTTGTTCCCTCATCAGCCTTTTCTCGGTTGCTATTTTCTACTTCTTTTTGTTAGTGCCAATTTGCGGATGAAAAGCCAGGATAAATGAAAACATATTAAACCACGGGATTATAGTACCTCGTTCTCCAAAGTACTCGTTTAAGTCGTCCCCTTTTTTTCTCGAGTCTACCCACTTACACGAGACCGAGAGAAGGAAAAAGAATAATAATAAAAGAGGATAATAAAAGAGACCCCAGGGGAAACGGTAGAGAGACCCCCTTTCCCTTCTCTCTGGAACAGCCAGAGTGTGAGAGTGGTAGGCAAGCTCCGAGCCCACCTTGGACTAGATGTAATTACACTGCAAGAGAAGGAAATAGAAAAGCGAAACCGGCTCACAAAATAGAAGAGCACACTCCAGGCTAGATGGCCTGCATGAGCATGATGAACGGGGAAATATGTAGAAATATCTCCCAAAAATAGAAACACCTTATATGTCTTCCTCTCATGCTCTGAAATCGATCGAGGCCATCGTCAGCCAACGTCAGCCCATAGAGGTGAGTAACGTGCATGGGAGAAACATCTACGTTCGCCAGGATGGCTCGGTAGGCATCGGGCATCCAAGATCACAGACACATTCGGTGCTTCTCATCTCGCCACGGCGGGTGCACCACGAACCATGGTGACGACCTGTACAGTGTCATTCCATTCTCCGGGGGGCTCCCACTCTCTTTTTCTTCGCAAGTCTCAGGATGTCTCTCTATCATCGCAGCAATGCCTGGCAAGCATGGCCGTTTTGACTATCGACGAAACCACGTTCCTGATTCCAAACCTGGTGAAAACCAGGGTATAATCATGATCATATCCACTTCTCCACCATAATTTGACAGTAAATCCATCGCCTCGCCATCCTCACCATCTTCACCATGGATTCAAGACACCCGTCCGTGGTCGTACATCCCCAATGCACCTAAGCTGATTAGCATCGAGGCTTTCTTCTATCGACGGAGAGTACGGGGCAAGAGAGAGAGAGAGAGAGAGTGAGGGAGAGCCCTCGGCCTCCGCCTAAAGTGTTAGTGTTATGGCTAGCCCGCCTTCCCTACGGCATGTTCCATGTGCTATTTTTGTTGCCACTCGTAAATTAAGCTTAATTGCTGTCTCATCGACGGACCTGTGGGTCGCCCCGGTTTGCTCAAGGCCGTGGCAAGTCTCTCTGTCCATTTCGCCGGTCGGCCGCTTTCTCGACGGCCAATCGTAAGCAGCAAAGTATGAAGTCGACAAGGAATGACCTCACCTCCCACAGGAGTCAGACCAGATAATAAGCAAGGGACGGTAAAAGCTGTTGTGTCCGGTGGTCGTATGGAGAGGAGGCGTCATCGTGGGCCCTAGATCCTGGTCAGGACAGGCCGGCTCGGTCCCAGCCTCACCTCATCGTGCCGTTTGTACAGATCGAAGAGCGATGGACTCGAACAACGTCGCTTTGAGGGGAGTTCCCGGGTCTTGCATGAACGAAAGATTTGTACGATCTGTGTCCCCTAGCCATGAGCAGCCAAATTTCTATTCTGGCGCTCGAGGGTATTTTCTCATGTTACTTCATTTCGATCATCAGAGGCCGTTCAGCTCCTCCGGCACCTTCACCGAGGGCCGAGAGTTGAGAACTGATGCCCAGGCACATCTTGTAAGGCCTGGGGTCTAGACTGCTTACAACTACCCAATAAAGCTGGAAAACTGATCGGCTGCGGGAGCGGCGAGTTCACCCTTCTCGCTGGGATATATTGGTGTTCTCAGCTCGGTGGGCTCTCGCACAATTCCTATCTCATTGAACTTATGCTGTCATTTAAGTTGAAAGCAACATACACTACGAAGGTAGATCTCCGTTCCTTTTTTATCAATCGACCGAGCCGTTGCCCAGGAAGCCAACCTCCGCGAAGCGGTGTGGACCCTCTGAGCGCATTTCCCCCCCTTTTTGGGGGCGGATTTCAACAATCTGGTCCGAGGTATTATAGCCGGCACAAGTTGCGTTCTTGCCGAGCCATTCTCCAATTCGAGATGCCGCCCAGCCCCAACTCCATCTATGGGTTTTCTTCGATATTCATGTTCGCATGAGAGACGTCATTGCTGAGCCCTTGCCCCGGCTCGTGAATATCGAATGGGAAATAGAAAAAAATAAATGTGTTGGGAACATGGAGAATCAGTTTCTCAACATACGCTCCTCGCTCTCTCCTTTCGACTTGTTTTCTTTTTATTTAATTTTTTTATAAAAATTCATTTTTATTTCCATGTTTTATACTTTGCACATTTTTCTTTTCTGCTAAAATCTTCCGTAATGGTTGCCAGACATATGTGCACTGACTGCCAAGAGCCATTGCCTAATAACACTTTCTCCAAGTTTCCAGCATGCTTTACAGCTGAATTTCTTCATTGGTAACCTGCCGGTTGTAAAGCTATTAACCATGACTCGTGGAGAATCTGCTTGTGGTGGACATGACGCAGAACTCTTCGTCTCGAACTGATGGCTCTCTGGAGCTCGAATTCCCTCTCCTCCGCGAAGATACGCTCGTAGAGTAGAGGCAAAGACATTGTCTCTCTCCCTGGAAACCACCTTTGAGGTCCGATCCATCATCGGCTGAAGATTTCGCGTAGCAACAGTGTAAATGATGTCCATACTCATTCCCCAGATGAAGTCAGATGAACCCGCATCCCATAAAGATCTGTAAGGCCCGAATGAGCATCAGCATCTCCAGGTCCCTTGCTTGCTTCTGCATGCTTTTTCCCCGCCCCTGGCCTGGATCCCGGGTCTTCATCCCAAAGGGGGTGTGCAGACGAAGAAAAGGACGTCCGTCTCTCTCCAGGAACTTTGTGTCAACGGCCCTCCCGGCAGCACTGCAGCCAATGTCCATCTTCGAACTGGACCCAGCACGGCGGGGAAAAGGTCAGTTTCCAAGAATAGAAATCGCATTTTGTCCCTTGACACACGAGCCCAGCATCGTTGATATAAAGATTGGGGGGACGGTTTGATATTAACTCACCTGCCACACGACATCGTGCACTGCCTGCTTTTAGCTCCCAGACTTCTTGACCATAGCTGGTAATGGTAACACGGTCAATTCTACAATGGGAATTATTCTTCATTGGGAAGGCCATTCTTCTTTTCCTCTCAACTCGTCACTTGACCAAGAACGACAAAACGCTAACTCCCCCGCTCTCGGCCAAGGGAAACCTGGAGAGATTAATCTTCGGTAACGGACGCTTGTCGGCTGATTCCTACCTTTCTTTCCCCTCCCCGTTCCTCGGGCAAGAATTTTACACCCTTCGTGCGAAGCACACTGCTTCTGTCCTTGCCCTTCCCCCTCGTTACAGCCGACGCATGGGTCTACCGAGATTAGTCGTCTTTGCTTGTTGATTGCAGATGCAGCTTCTCAACATGGCCGGATACCCGGGGATGATGGTGGCCTGGTTTAGATGCCCAGCTTTGCCATCTAATAGATTAGATTCAGATGAGAGGGAGAAGTTTGTGCTGAGAAATGCGAGCTAGATCATGGTATCAAAAATAGAATCATTTGCATGTATTGACGATGTACATATTCCCCCCAACCGGGGCCGATCTCGTGCAGTTTTTACAGTCTTCTCACTTTTGATCTACATCCAAAAAATCCCTGTTTCCAGTCCGGAACTCCGACTCTCCCCACGTTACAAATTTCCGCTCTCTATTTTTCTTTTCTTAAGAGCTCTTCTCAACCTCCTTGAGGATACCCTCAAGGTTGATGGACTTGGGGCGCTCAATGGGGAGGCCGAGGGCACGATCCCAGATGAGCTGAGCGAGAGGACCAAGACCACGAGAGACACCGAAGGTGGCGGTGTAGTAGAGAGTCTCGTGGAAGCCGTAGTGGTGGAAGAGGACACCGGAGCTGGAGTCGACGTTGGGGTAGGGGTTCTTGGTCTTGCCGTGCTTCTTGAGGACCTCGGGGGCGATCTGGCTGTTCTTGAGAACGAGCTGGAAGACGGGGTCCGCGGCGATCTCGGGGCGGCTGGCGGCGAAGTCCATGAGGGCCTCGAACCTGGGGTCGGGCTTCCTGAGGACGGCGTGGCCGTAGCCAGGAACGACACGGCCGGAGTTGAGGGTGGCCCAGAGGTAGTTGTTGATGTCTTGCTCGCTGTACGAGTCGGGGATGGCCTCCTTCATCTGGAGGATCCACCTAAGGACTTCCTGGGCGGCAAGGCTGAAAAACACACATACGTTAGTGCGGGTGGAACCAATTGAAGAGGACACGTGAGATATGACATCTACTCACCCGTGAAGAGGGCCGGCAAGACCCTGGAGACCAGCGCTGTAGCTGAGGAAAGGATCGCTGAGAGCGCTGCCAACGAGGTGGGTAGCGTGAGCAGACACGTTGCCACCCTCGTGGTCACCGTGGAGAGCGAGGTACAGCCTCAGGAGGTCCTGGAAGCTCTCGTTCTCCTTGCCGCCCTTGCCGAGCATAGCGGCGAAGTTGTAAGACCAATCCTGCTCGAGGTCAATCTCGGCGGGAAGGGCACCACCACCGCGGTACGAGTTCTGGTAGATCTTGGCAGCAATGGTGGGGAGCTTGGCGAGAAGGGAGATACAGTCGTCAAAGGTAGGCTCCCAGTAGTCGGCCTTGTTGAGGCCCTGCTCGTAGGCCTTGGCGAACTTGGAGGTGTAGTTGAGGGCCGAGACGGCAATGGCGAACTGGGTCATGGGATGAAGGTCCTTGGGGAAGGCGTCGATCATCTTAGAGACGAACTCGGGGAGAGCACCCTCCTGGGCGAGCTGGCGCGAGAGGCCGCGGACCTGGTTGGTCGAGGGGACCTGGCCAGTGAGGAGGAGCCAGAACATGGCCTCGGGAAGCATCTCGGTGCCGTTCTTGCCCTTGGGGAGCTCACGCTGGCAGTCCTTGATGGTGCGGCCGTGGAAGCGGATACCCTCGTTGGCGTCGAGGACGGAGCCCTCCCAGACCATAGCCTTGAGGCCACGCATGCCGCCAAGGGTGTTCTCAACCTTAACCTGGCCGAGGACCTTATCGGAGTGAGCCTTGACCTTCTTGAGGAGCTCTCGCTTCGCAGGGATGACCTCCTTCATGGTCTCCTTGAGGTCGGGCTCGGCACCGGAGGAGTAGGCCCTGGCGGCGGCGCGGCCGGCAGCTACACAGCTGATCTTCCAGGGCTGGGCCTAGAAGTAGAAAAGCTACGTTAGATCAATAGATCATCTTATCATCATGGATAATCATGAAAATCTTCGTCTCTCTTTTTCTTTCCGTTTTTGCTTTTTTTGGAGTGCCAATGGGGAGATTGCCAATGCGTGAGCATCATGCTTGAGTGTGATACACATACCTTGATGGCGCCGAGCACCCTGGTGTTGGTCCTCAGATAAGTCGACATTGTGGGCACGATGAGAAGGGAATTGAGAGAGCTGGAGGGAAAAGAGAGCTAGAAGATGCAAGGTGCAAGGCCGAAGTAATTTATATTGCGAGCAAGCAAAGCTCAAATGAGGAGGTCCACCGACGGCGAGATTCAAGTCCCAATGGCTGGAAGACCAATTGATTCTGAGATGGAGATGCAAAGAGGAGAAAAATGGGGGGAAGGAAGGAAGGGAGAGAGAAAGTTGAACCTTCCCCAACAAAAAGGCACAAAAAGATCGCACGTTCTCGGCTCTTTCCTCGTGTATCTCGGTCGTTGTCTGGCAGGAAGTAGCCACCGGCTCTTTGTTTTTTTTGCAGGGCCCCTCCCCCACTGGGGTTCACTTTCCCCCCAATGCATCACGTCACAACCCTGCAACTGGTCTGCAACTTCTCCATCTCTCCATCGCTGGGACCAACCTGGACCAGTGGAGTAACCGAGATCAGCGATTCTGGAGCCGAGGCAAGCCGCGCTAAGCGTCCGGCTGCGGGCGAAAGGCGAGGCACAATTGGCCAATCAGAGCGGTGCCCAGGTGTTGCCAGACTCAAGCAGGTTCGAGGCACTTCGAGTGTACCCACAAACAATTTTGCACACCGAATCTCCTGTTCTCGGATTCCGAATACCGAGCAGCCCACTTCGGCCCGCTTCGTGCTCGATGTCCGCCACAAAGTCGAGCTTCTTCCGACGCAAAGCTCTGTCAGGTCTTAGTCTTGGATTGGATAGGATTAATTGCTTGCTTCCCTTCAATAATTCAATAACTGCCTCTCTCTTCGTCACAATATTTTTTTTTTTCGTCGAAGTTTGAGGGAATCGTGAGCTTGCTTCTTGTCAGTCTGTCCTGTCCCCCATAGCACTTCGCCGTGCACAACATCATGCTGTCGAGAAACCTCACTCGATCCTCGCGCCGACTTGCTGTCGCGAAGCGCACCATTTCTCCGTCCGCCCGTCCCGTCCGGCTCCTGTCCACCACGCCAAGGCTCCCGTTCAGGTACACGATGACCCCTATGAACTCTGCGGCCTCCCCCGACGCTTTCCAGCTCCTCCCGGAGGCTCAGAAAACCGGATCCGCCGAAGATGCCCTCTTCGACGCCCAAGTCGCCGAGATCGAGGCGTGGTGGAAGACCCCGCGTTATGACGGAATCAAGAGGCCGTATAGCGCTGTGGATGTCGCTACCAAGCGAGGCACGCAGCAGGTTGTCTACCCCAGCTCCGTGATGGCGAAGAAGCTCTTCGATCTCGTCAAGGAGCGGGGTTCCAAGGGCGAGCCCATTCATACCAGTACGTACATTTAGCATACAGTTCACAAATATCGAGTTCGCATGCTAACCATGAGGAAAAAACAACAGTGGGTGCTATTGATCCTGTCCAAATGACCCAGCAGGCTCCTCACCAGGAGGTTCTCTACATCTCCGGATGGGCCTGCTCCTCCCTCCTGACTACCACGAACGAGGTCTCCCCCGACTTCGGCGACTACCCCTACAACACCGTCCCCAACCAGGTCCAGCGTCTGGCCAAGGCCCAGTCCATGCACGACCGCAAGCAATGGGACGAGCGCCGCAAGATGACGGCCGAGGAGCGCGCCAAGACCCCCTACATTGACTACCTCCGCCCCATCATTGCTGACGGTGATACCGGCCACGGTGGTCTCTCTGCCGTCCTCAAGCTCGCCAAGCTCTTCGCCGAGAACGGCGCCGCTGCCGTCCACTTCGAAGATCAGCTCCACGGCGGCAAGAAGTGCGGCCATCTTGCCGGTAAGGTCCTCGTCCCCATCGGCGAGCACATCAACCGCCTCGTCGCGGCCCGTTTCCAGTGGGACGTCATGGGATGCGAGAACCTCGTCATCGCCCGAACCGACTCTGAGAGCGGCAAGCTCATCAGCAGCACCATCGATGTCCGTGACCACGAGTTCATCCTCGGTGTTGCCGACGAGACCATCCAGCCCCTCGCCGAGACCCTCCAGGCCATGGAAGCCAAGGGCGCCACCTCGGCCGAGATTGACGCTTACGAGGCCAACTGGGTCAAGACCACTCCTCTCGTCACCTTCGACGAGGCTGCCGTTGCGCACATGAAGAAGGAGGGCGTCGCCCAGGCCAAGATTGACGAGTACCTCGCCACCGTCACTAAGGATCGCGACCTCGGCCTCGCGAGCCGCAGGAAGCTCGCCAATAGCTACACCTCCACCCCCGTCTACTTCTCGTGGGAGACTCCCCGTACCAGCGAGGGCTACTACCACTACCGCGCAGGCATCGATGCCGCCACCAAGCGTGCCATCGCCTTCGGCCCCTACGCCGATCTCCTCTGGGTCGAGACCGGCGACCCGAACGTCCAGGTCGCCACTGACCTGGCCCGCGCCGTCCGGGCCAAGCACCCCGGCAAGGGTCTCGTCTACAACCTCAGCCCCTCGTTCAACTGGATGGCGCATGGCTTCACCGACGCGACCCTCAAGTCCTTCATCTGGGACATCGCCAAGGAGGGATTCGTCCTGCAGCTCGTCTCACTAGCCGGCCTCCACTCGACGGCGACCATCTCGAACGAGCTCGCCAAGAACTTTGAGAAGGACGGCATGTTGGCTTATGTAAACATCGTGCAGAGGAGGGAGAAGGAGCTCGGTTGTGATGTCTTGACGCACCAGAAGTGGAGCGGTGCTAGGTACATGGATGGCATTATGGCGGCGATCAAGTCGGGTAACTCGACGTCGCAGAGCATGGGTGAGGGAAACACTGAGGGTCAGTTCCATTAGGATGTAGGGTCTTAGTCGTGTGTTTTCAATGAGAGTTGGGAAGAATAAGTGGCATTTGGGCGGCGTCTTTTTGTTTCTTGGGTTGGCTTTTTTTTTGGGTTGGAAAATCTACTTGTGTGTATATGTCGGGCGGACAAACTAGACTGGTAAATCCACATTAAATAGATGTTCTGCTCAGAATTCATTATATTAATGTAAATCTTGCGTCACCAATTAACTGTCAAGTCAACTACAACCATCTCAACTAATTAGTATTTGGCTTCGTAAGAAATTCTACGAGTCAAGGGACTCCTTGAGAGCGTTGTTGACGGGAGCTGGGAGAGGGCTCCCCTCGGCCGTGACGTAGGCTTTGGACATGCCTCCATCCACGGCGAAGTCCTGTAGAGGATTGGATTCTGTTAATTACCAGCACCATCTCCGAGACAGATTTCAAGCAAGGAGAAAGGGAGAGGGAGACAACTCACATGTCCGTTAACGAAACTACTCTCATCACTGGCCAAAAACACCACAGCTTGCGCTTGCTCAATCGCCTCCCCAAACCTCCCAGTAGGGAAATGAACCTCCCTCCTCATCCTCTTATGCTTATCGTCACCTAGCCAATCCTGCAAAAGCGGCGTATTTAGCGGCGCAGGACACAGCGAATTGAACCTAAACCCCTCCCTCGCATGAACGACGGCCAACTCCCTCGTCAAAGCGAGCACGGCGCCCTTGGAAGCCGTATAGGCGAGCTGGGGCGTGGCGGAACCGACGAGGGCGACGACGCTGGCGGTGTTGATGATGGAACCTTTGGTCTTGTTGAAGCGGCGCAGGGAGAGGACGGCGTGCTTGCAGCCGTACCAGACGCCCTTGACGTTGATGTTTTGGGTCAGGTCCCAGATGTGTTCGGGGGTGGAGATGGCGTCGGCGTCGTCGGCGTGCATTATGCCGGCGTTGTTGAACATGACGTCGATGCCGCCCCAGGAGTCGAGGGTTTCTACGGCGGATTGGACGTCGGATTCTTTGGAGACGTCGACGACCTGGGAGCGAGACGGGGAAGCTTAGCTTTTTATACTGCGGAATTTTGAGAGGAGAGAGAGACATGGATCTTACCTTTCCTTCAACGCGGGGGGCATTAGGGACAAGCTGGAGGACCTTCTTTACGGCAGCTTCGAGGGCGGCGGGCTGGATGTCGGTCATGAGGACTTTGGCGCCTTCCTTGGCAAAGAGGATGGAGGTCTCGAGGCCAATTCCGCTACAGAGGACAGACGATAATGTTAGAGGCCTAGAGCTGGCTCGAAAAAGGGGGGTTGCGAAAATCAGCCTACCCAGCAGCGCCGGTAATGATAGCGTTCTTGCCAGCGAGACGGCCGCGGGTTTGGGAAGCGGAAGCCATTGGGACTAGATGATGGATGGGTGTCTGAAGTAGATAGCAGGGTATCGAATGCGCTGGTGTATATTTCTCCAAGACACCAAAAAGAACGAGATTAATATGCTGTTGAGAGAAGAGAGTAGTCGAAGCGCAGTCTGAAAAAGGGTCTGAAGGAGGGGTGATGTACGAAGTAGCGTGGTGGGGTCGAAGTCTCGGACAGGATACACCGGAGCTTGGGAGCTAGCAATGATCTGCGTGACCTCGCCATACAGCCGGGAGCTGGAAAACAATTGGATGGGATCTTGTGCAGAGATAGGAAGCCGGGCCTTACTAGGCAATGCCGGGACGTCAAGTCACAATCTTGACCCCAATTCTGTCCCCGAGATGATCTTGTCCGGTCCTGTCCGGCTTCCGTTTTCGGATGCGGGGAGCCACGAAGTACGCGCTACTTTGGCGGGGTACAATTATCACCCCAACTGCAACCACAACCACACTCTTGGTCCGCGATAAGACACTAGAAGAGAGGTATATTGTACATTGGCACAACACATCTATCAATCCAGATCTTCATTCCAACTCATTTGTAGATTTCAGCTTTATAAAGGGAGAATAGAATTTAAAAAAAAAAAAAAAAAAAAAAAAAAAAAAAATATATATATATATATATATATAAAATATGATAAAATAAAAATCGCTCGACTAAAACCCATACGACACATAAAATTTAGAAATCCTATATATTTCCAAATGTATAAGGGTTCAAGGAAAGCTAATGCTTATAGCAAACGGCAAAGCAAGCAACTCGAGAGTCCTAGAAACCAAGGAACCCAAATATCCGAGATAACAGGCTCCCGTCTGCCTGAACCTTTGGAATGTTGGAGATCTCAGGAATATCGTAGTAAGTTTTCTCAATTTCCAGAGCCTCCTCCGTATCATCAGAGTCATCATCGTCATTCAGCGTCAAGCACTTCCCGCCCCCCTCCATCAACCCGAGGATCCCCTTGTTCATGCTGACCATGAATACCCTTTCCCAATACGAGCCGTCATCTATTTTAACTCTGCGAACAACAGATCCCTAATATTAGACTGACCGGTTGCCGTCCACGCGACAACGCCACACAACTGTCTATTTCTTGCCGCTCATTTAAAAACAATTTCGTGGAATTTGTCGAATGCAAGTCCCCTCAAGTATTCGTTGAAATTAGATTCTCATATCTTCGTGGGAAGTCGTCCGTAATCCACTTTCAACCTATTTCGTCTTCATTGAATGGAGACGAAATAGTTCTTTCATCTTCGATGGTGCTTCGGCGTGGTGCTGGGCCCGTTGTTTCAAGAGCCCGCCCGATTTCAATTCCCTCTGCATATCACCTAACGGGGCCTTAAATCTCCTCATTAAAAGAGGATCTGTCACGCGCTGGAGGCGTCTCATCCGCTGAGTCGTCGGAGGAACCATCGCCATCTTGACCATTTGCGCCGGAGCCACGGCTCCCGCCTCTGTTCCGCCATGTATTGCTCATTGCCACGGTATCGAGCGGTAGTTCGTGTGGACGGCGGCGGCGCCGACGAGAATTTTCGCTGTCTATCGGAGACATGGGCCGAGTCTTCTTGAAAGTAGGCCCAGTCTTCTTGAAAGTGGGCGGCGGCTGATACGCCGGCGGACATGGTTGCGACGAAATGCAGACGGGTTTAACAGAGATAGATATTTTCCAGACAGAAGGAAAGAGAGAAGAAGAGGTTAGGAGGTTGGGATTTGAGAAATGTATCTGTGTTTAAATTTCTCTGGGGGTTTCGCTGTCTATTTATTATTCATGAACTTTCTGGTATTGCAGCCCTCTCACCCTTCCACGGTTGATTCCAATCGTTGCCATGGAGGGGGCCTTTTCCCAAGAAAGGGAGGATTTGATGCAGGGGACACCAGGCTCTGACAACTCAGCCTCCACCGAAAGGATGGCTTGGATCGGTCTTGCAACCGGCCTCAACCAACGCGAACACTTATTCGTTGAACGAAGCGCCGAGATGACCGAAAGGAACAGGGCCACAGCAGGCTGCATGAAATCGTTGGCCTCTGGCCGGATTCTACCCATGTTAGAACCCAAACCCGAACGGTGGCTGGAAAGTTGAATCCTAGAGAGTTTGGCATCTAAAACATTTGAAGGTCGTCTGTGGTGACCGAGATTGTAATCTAGAAATATTGAGAGTATTGGGAGGATTCCTCGGAAGTGACCTTACTGCAACAAAGTTGATGCGTATTTCAGGTTACCGACGGACACAAATCGATTTCTCTTTGACAATGCGACGTGGTACCAAGGCCAGCGGTAGCTCTCGCCATCCTCAAACCTCAGACCAAGATCTGGAGTCACAATCCTCGGCGCAAGACAGCAGGCCGCCACAGCCTTCGGCGCAGGATATTGAGGAGGAGCCTTGGCGGTATGTAGGATATAGAGGCTATTCGAAATTCATTGCCTCCGACGATGACTTTTTCATCCTCCGGCGCTTTGCGTCGCTGAACATCCGGGTTGCGCTGTCACTTCAAGACGAAATCGTTGAGCTTGAGAGAGAACTCGAAAAATTGGACGATAAGTACACGCGGCAAGGAGGGATTGATAACGGGAGCTTCCGGGAGGATCGCGAGAGGGAAGGTCAGTGGTATCGCGAGGGGGAGGATCACAGGGGTCGCGATGAACTTCTGAGTCTCATTCATGAGAAGTTGAGACGGTATAGTATGTTAGACTGACTGTACTCGCAAAACCCACAGCAGTTTCAATCCTTCTAACCGGTGCGGCGTGTAACAGACAAATTCCTTCTCCAGCAATCTGCTCTGAGAAACTATGATCGGGCGCCGGAAAAGGACGTGAAAAGCCTGTTTCGGTGGCACCGAAACCACGACTTCAAGGCAATATGCACGGAAGAACAGGAATATCTAAACAGCACGGACAAGACGCCGGATGGAAAGATAAAAGTCGATACCACCGACCTCATCTGCGTCGTCCCTAAAGACAAGCCACCACTACGTCGCATCATCGACAGTTCGCTCTTCCTGCGGACATTGAAGCTCTGGGAAGACAAGAAGAGAAACGTCCCCGAGGACCCCGGCTTGGCCGACGTTTCCTACTACTCCGAGAAGCGGATGGACAGATTTGTGACGGCTGCTATTGTGATTCTGGGCATGGCGATGCTCGTGGCTCCTCTCTGGGTTCTGCAGGCGCTTGGCGACCTCAAGAAGAAACTGGTTGTGATAACGGTTTTCGTCTCAGTGTTTCTTCTGGTTGTGTCCTTTGCCATGGTGGCGAAGCCGTTTGAAGCTTTGGCGGCAACGGCAGCGTAAGTTGAGCCCTGTCACCACATCGGTATGTCCTCAGGGTTTCGAAGCTGAGCAATATTGATGTGTCTAGCTATGCGGCAGTCTTGATGGTTTTTATACAGTTGGATTCGCCAGGGTTATAGTAGCCAGTGCGCAAGGGTGAATCTACCTTCACTACTCACGGTTTCTCTTCCACCTCTCGCGCCGCCTCCAGAGCCCGCTCATAACCTGGCATCCCCCACTTAACGACCCAATCCGAGACCAGGATATCATCAGCAGAGATCCTCTCCTCCGGCCGGAACCGCAACATGGACCGTATTAAGTCTAGGAAAGCCTTTTCTTCCTCTTCGTCGAGTGTCTCTTTATTCCATTTCTTCCGGTAATCCTGAGTGCCCACCTGAAACGCTGCGTCAAGAGACGTCCACAACCTCAGGCCCGGTTCCCTTCGGTTACCAGCCTCATCAAAAAATATATCCTCTTGTGTAGCGCATTTCTCTCTCCATGGACTAGGCAGCGGCCCAAGGATATCGATGTGTTCGGCTATCCAGGTATCAGGGGTACCCGAGCCCTGGCTCCAGAGCGGCATAGCACCGACAAGGCCATAGAGAGTCGACGCCAAGGTCCAAATATCTGCTGAGTAGGAGAGGGGGGCCTCAGGGTCAAGGTGGGCCTCGGGTGGTCGCATGGGAAGTGGTGTATGGCAGTCCTTTCCAAGTCGGCTAGCTTCTGAAGGGGAGAATGTCTCCCCAAAATCGCTCAAAAAGATGAGGGCATCAGTTAACTGGTAGTCCTTGGCAGATAGCCCCATATCGACCGATTGGACAGCATATTTCGGAACATTGGGGGGAAGCGGTTTTCCATCGCTTCGAGTAACAGGTACCGTGACTGCCTCGCCATATTCGTTGAGAAGTTGATCGGTTGAAAGCTTGTTAAATTTTTCTGGAAACCTAGACAGAATATTGCCACTATGGAGGTCTAAGTAAAATTAGCGAAGGAATTGAATACTCATAGAATGAGGCATGATGCGGATGAACGAACCGCCGTGGGCAAATCCCCGAGAATGCATGTATGCAACAGCTTGTATCAAACCGACTGCCAGTGCTCTCCCAACTTGGACAGGAAACGAAGTGATTTCATTTGCGGTTTTTATACTACCGCCTGTCAGCGGCATAGTGTAGCAGGTATGAACGCCGTTCGGCCCCTTGACTTGAAACTGGTCCAGCAAAGGCAGTATTCCACCTCGGCCAGGATGAGGATGATCAGGCGAGGATGACGGTGCTAAAAGAGCGTTGAGAACGCGGATCTCGTGAGAGATTGAGGATGAACCAGAGATGCCGATTTTAAGGGCGACGTAGCTTTTGGTGATGATATCCCTTGCGAGCCACACGGTCGAGTAGCCGCCGTGGCCGAGTTTGTTTACGATACGGTACCGATCTTGAAATGTATCACCGATTGAGACCGGGTGATATCCGCCAGGCTCATAGAACTCTGGGGCCTCAACGTCTGGTATCCAGTCATATTCGACGTCGATGTCTGAGGCATTTCGTTCAATAGAAGACGTTGATTCTAACCCTGATACCCGTGCAGGAGATTGAGATGCTGTTGAGATGGAGTACTGTCTGATAGGGACGTTGGGCTTGGAAACTGTGAATTGGTGGACGCGACTATAGCCTCGATTTGGGTAGGATCGAAAAAACAGACTAAAGGCCTGGCGGCGGGAGAGAATTATGCGCATGATGATGAGGAGGGTATTTCATGTGAGAATAGAACTCTGGGATTCTGAGTGAGAATGGCATGTGGGGTTAGGAGGATATATTGAATGTCGTGTGCTACCGAAACTTCACATTAACGGCAATGTCCCCCGTGGCCCGGAATCTATGCTCCGAGATTCCGTTTGTCGTCGGTCATGCCCGGTCGACTCGGCCCCGGTCCGCGTTCTTTTACTAAGGAGACCTCGATTTGCACTCCAGGTGGGTTCGATCGCCGGTAGGATTTCCCCAAGCGATTTCTTATTGGAAGGCGTCGAATTAATCTAGGAGGTGGCGCCAGGAAGATGGATTGATGCTTGATTGATTGATGCTTGATTGATTACTGTCTTACACGTTGTCTCTCCAAGAAGAGGCATCTACACCACAGATCGCGACTTGGCATCACGGGAAGAAAGGAATCATCGAAGTCAGCAAAGACTCATTTATTATTCGTTGGCTGAGGAACGAGACGTTGATAAGGGTTGATAAGGACCTGTCGGAAGTACAAGTACCTAGTACTTTGCTCAAAATAGCACAGGCGGGTGGCAATTGGCCAGTTACAGGGCGTTATCGCAAAGCTTGGCCGCCCAGGGTACTCCAGCTGTGACGTAGTTAGTGGGGGAGATGCCCTGAAACCCCAGCTCGCATTGAGCTTATTTGTTGCGTTCTGGGCTTTGCCAAGGCACTTTGACCTCCCTGGTACATTGATCTTGTGTCTGTCCAATTGAGGCAACTGGAGCGGTGCGACAAGACACGCATGCCCCGTCTCGCCTGCCTGCGCCTACACCTTTCGCCGCATTTCACCTTCGTCGAGCTACTCAACGCCCCAATTCCCCCGTTCAACACTGGCGAACCGACTCTCTTCCTCCTTACGGAAATCTCAAAAATCTTGGGTTAATACATTAACAGACAGCTAGCTTTCCGCATCTCTTTCTCGCAAAGATTCAACGATCCCGTCCCCGCGACATCCGCCCGCCATGGCCTCCCCCGCCACCACCCTCGACCCCATCACAGCCGACTCCCTCCCCCAGCTCCTCGCCTCCGACACAAAAGTCAAACTAGCCGGCATAGACGTCGACGGCATCCTCCGCGGCAAGCTCGTCTCCAAGAAGAAATTCCTCTCCATCGCCTCCGCCGGCTTCGGCTTCTGCTCCGTCATCTTCGGCTGGGACATGCACGACCTGACCTACTTCCGCGAGCTCAAGATCAGCAACAAGGAGAACGGGTACCGCGATATTATTGCCGTTCCGGACTTGTCGAGCTTTAGGCGCATTCCGTGGGAGGACGATGTTCCGTTTTTCTTGGTGGATTTTTTGGATCCGGATACGAGGGAGCCGGTGTGTGCGTGTCCGAGGGGGTTGGTGAGGAAGATGCTGGGGAGGATACGAGAGATGGGCTATGGCGCGATGGCTGGAGGTGAGTCTATTTTCAGAGAGGATAAGTGAAGAGAACCGACTCTGCCCCCATAACCATTCTCCTTCACTCGGGGACTTACCACGTTGTCGCGCACCACAGCCGAGTACGAATTCTACCAATTCAAAACCCCTGACACCACCTCCGAGATCTCCCCCGCCGCATACCTCCGCGAGAACCCTCCGCAGTCCCTCCCCTCCCTCACCGAAGGCATGTTCGGCTACAGCCTGACGAGGCCGGTGCATAACCAGGCATACTACTACGAGGTGTTCGACTCTTGCGAAAAGTTCAAGTGCGACATCGAGGGGTGGCATACGGAAAGCGGGCCAGGCGTGTACGAGGCGGCACTCGAGTTTGGGGAGTTGGGCGAGATGGCGGACCGAGCCAGTTTATTCAAGTGAGAGGAATAATCCCCAATTAAGGTCAACTTGGTGGGATTGCGAAGAGGACTGACAAGAGTTTTTTCAGATACGTTGTAAAGTCCGTGTCGACAAAATACGGCATCATCCCCTGCTTCATGGCCAAGCCCCGCCAAGGCCTCCCCGGCAACTCCGGCCACATGCACATCTCTCTCACCTCCGCCCAAACCGGCGAGAACATCCTCTTCCGCACAACACCCGACCCGAACCCCCAATGGCCCGACATTACCCACCTCTCCGACCTAGGCCGCCACTTCCTCGCAGGGATCCTCACGGGCTTGCCGGACATCATGCCCCTCGTCGCGCCCACCGTTAACTCGTATAAGCGCCTCGTTGAGAACTTTTGGGCCCCCGTAACGGTGTCTTGGGGGCTTGAGCACCGCGCCGCTTCTGTGCGACTCATCGCGCCGCCGACTGCTAAGCCCGGGGCTACGCGCTTCGAGATCCGCGTGAGCGGCGCGGATACGAATCCGCATTACGTACTCGCCGCTATTCTCGGGCTGGGGTGGTGGGGCGTTCGGGAGAAGCTGACGATTCCGTGTCCGCCGCTGGGGAAGGGGGAGGACGTGGGCGGGGCGTCTGACGGTGGGCAGAGGTTGGCGAGGAGCTTGAAGGAGGCGAATGAGAGGTTTATGAGGAAGGGAAGTGTGGCGAGGGAGGTGTTTGGGGATGAGTTTGTTGAGCATTTTGGGGGGACGAGGGAGCATGAGGTGAGGCTGTGGGATGAGGCTGTTACGGATTGGTAAGTTGGATGAAGCTTTACATTCGTTGCGGGTTTCGATACTGACTTTTGTTATTCTATTGATAGGGAAGTAAGGAGGTATATCGAGACGGTGTAGCTGTTCCACTTATAAGCAGGTGCATGATATCCTACCGCTCGCGCCGCTGTTTATCGGCTACTTTTGCCCCGAACACGCTGGGACTAGAGAGGAACGCAGACCTCCCATGGCGAGAGGCAAGCAATCACTAGATGGGCCAAGCAATATACCAAATGCCATATCAATGAAATGGAATTCTAAATAGAATAAATATGCTCATTAAAAAGTAACAGAAACAAATCCCCCCCCCCATACCGTGTATCATGGGTTACCTCCGACTTATCCCCCCTAAACACCTGAACTATACGCGGTGCGTAGTTATGTGCATGCAGTGTGATTGTATGTAAAGGACGAGAACAAGAAAAGAAAAGAGAAAGACATTTGAAAAGATGAGTGAACCGCCCGCCCTCCCTCGCCCCGAACCCGCTCCCTTCCAAGTAAAAGCAGAAGGAAAACAAAACAAAAACGAAAAACAAAGAAAGGATGTTATTCAAGTGGAGTGTGTCGCCGAATCCCGTATACTTTTTCTCGCTATGCAAACATGATCGTAAAAGAAAGTGTATCCCGCAATGAAGAGGGGTGAATCTGTTTTTCTGGTTTCTTTCTTCTTTCCCATCTTCAAACATCAAGAACTCTCAGAACGCTTTCAGCAAAAAATGAAAAGAGAGAGGAAAGAATGCTACCCATGCACTGTGTGTTGCCAAACACATCTTCTTCGACACGCGGTTGTCCCCCATTAGCACAGCTCTGATCCGGCACCGTATGTATATGCCGGTCTACCAAACTCATCGCCCATGAGACCAGCTTCATCGGCTTTTAAAATCAGCATCTACTCCAGACACAACAGGTCCGACGACTGCCACTCCCTCAAGCGGCGCGCGGATTCGACGCCGCCGCCCCCGTCAGACCAACCGTGTTAAGCGGCGCCGCATGCAATGCCGGAAGCGACGGCTTGGGGGCATCCCCCTCGGCGCTCCTTCTGTCGAGAACGCTCTTAACCCACTCCGCCACAATGGCGTCGTCCGTGGTGGTCCGGAAATGCATGCGTCCAACACTCTCGGCAATCGCATCCACGCCGCCCTCGACTTCTCCATTCTCCTCGGGCTCTTCCTTGATCGTGTCGTACTCCGTGAGCGATTTCAACCAGGGGTGCTTGAGGAGCATGGCGTAGGTTGGGCGCGCCTTGGGTATCTTGTTTAGACATCCGCGGACAAAGTCTCGAGCCGATGGCGAGTATCCCTCGCTCGGCAAGTCTGGCGGCTCTCCATCCACAATGGCCTAAAGGGAGTTTAGTATGGGTACTGAGAGAAGGAGGCAAACCAGGAATGGGGTGGTGCTCATAGGATAGACGTCTACTACTTACGCTAAGCTGACTAAATATCGTGTTCGCGGCCTCAGGTGGATAAGGATACCTCCCAAGCGCACACTCAATCACCGTCAGCCCGAGACTCCAGATATCGCTCTGAACACTGTAAGTCCCATCGGACCCCACCGAATTCATCCCTTCGATGGATATCCGCTCGGGCGCCATGTAGCTCTGGCAACCAATGTTGGTCTTCGCTTTGGACGCCACCAGGTTGCCGCTGACGCCGAAATCGCAAATCTTGACCTGCCCTCGCCGGTTGATGAGGATGTTGGTAGGCTTGACGTCGCGGTGGATAATGTTGTGATCGTCTTTGAGTGTCTTGAGGCCCATGATCGTCGAATATGTTATCCTCCGTAATACGTCCTCCGGGATGCCTCCTGTGTAGAGCTTGTCGATCGATCCTCCGTCCATGTACTCGATACACATGTACACGGCACCCTCCTGAAAGAAGGCGCCGTAAAAGTCGATAATATAAGGCGATACGCACTCGTGCAAGATAACGAGCTCCTTGAGAATGGTCGTGAATTTGGCCTCGTCCAGCTCCAGCCTAATCTCCTTCATGGCCATAATCACACCTGTGCAGTTGTTCGGTAACGTACCGGGTGCACCGTTGGCTTTGGGGGTCGTCGACTCGGACACGTCGCTCGATGACGTATTAGGCGAGGGCCCGCGGAAGCCCGACAGTCCCTGGCCGAAACGAGGCCGCGAGGGTCTCGCGTGGCGCACCTTGTAAACAGTTCCGTAGTTGCCCTTACCCAGCTCGCCCAGCGGCTCGACCTCATCCAGCGACATGTGGAAGGACTTTCCGTTGGAGAAGTTCACACCTTTATTCGTGATTGTAGCAGCTCCCTCAAACGTTATCCATCCCTTTTCGGCGTCGATGTATTTCCTGAAGTCGTCCAGCTTGGAGCCTTGGCGCACGCCGTTCGACTGAGCCTGGCCGTCGCGGAGGTTCATGCCCGACAACTTTGGGGTGGTGGCGGGTGAATCCGGAGTCATTTGAAGCTTCATCCCTCTCCTCGCGCTAAGACCTTGAGGCTTATTCGACGCGATCGGCCCCGGCATGGAACTTCCCTGTAGTCCCGGCCTCATGGCTCCTGGAGGGAGGCGCAAGTTGCCGGCAACTCCGCCAGCGAATGGTCCGCCGGCCACGGGCGACCCGCGATTAGGGGAAGGCCCGACAGGTGGAGAGTGCTGGTTGGGTGGTGGTCTGCCCATGCGGGCCTCGGCGAGAGAACGGGCTCTGAGCATGGCATCGCTTCCAGCTAGAGCACCGCCCAGCACGGAAGAGGCAGGGGGCCGCCTCGCGCTGGAGAGGGTACCCAGGGGCGTCGAGCTGGGGTGCATGTTTCGAGGGTCGGAGACGGAGCGAAGGGACGGTAGCCTTTTAGAGCTATCGCCGCTAGACTGGTCGACACGGGTATTTTCGAGAGGTGTGCCGGTTTTGGGGGACGGGACAGTCGCGGGAAAGTAGGGATTATTGTCGACTGGATTGGACGCCTCATCGGGCGTGGAAGGTATGGAGTCCATCGTGGCAGACTATGTGTAGTGTACACAACGGTCGACGACGGCTGCTCTGTCGGGGGATCAGGCGTTTTCGGATGACGAGCGGAATCGGAGGTTGTACGGATTTGTAAGGTCAGGGCAGTGTAGTCGACAGTGGCCGCAATACGCGGGACTGGCCGCGAGGGGTCGTGTGGTGGCCAGAGACGGTCTGAAGCGGGACGCAAAGAGGAAAGAGACTCGTGCTAGAGAAATGGCCAGGCTTGATGAAGGTGCCGGTGAAATAGCTTGTAGAAAATAGCTAGGGAATTACGCTTTATAACGCTGTACTCCCTTGGTGATACAGAGGTCTCGGAGTGAGATGGAGAGAGGTCCGGTACGGTGGTGGTCGTGCAGAGGGAAGCAGTAATTCCGCAGGCTCCTGTTGGCGCTGAGGCCCAAGGACTCTGAGATTGCGAACGGTGGAGGGGTTGGGTGAAACTGGGCTAAGGTTAGGTCGGGTGAGGGGGGAAAATGTTTAGACGGAAAGTGATGGCGACGGAGAGAAAAGGTTTTCTTCGCTGGGGAATCGGAGATTGGAAAATTGGCTTTTCTGGGCGAGAATTTGTAGACATGCCTTTTTTTCTCTCTTCTTGACTCAATCTTGCTTTTGGGTCGTTGCTTCTCGATCAGTTTTTTTTTTTTTTCCTTCTGGGTTCCTTCCGTCTCAATAGCGGGGCAGTCGCACTGGACTGGACACAAAATGCACAATTGTAGTGGGGGCGATGGAGGAAACGGAGGAAGGACCCAACAAGGCTTCAACCATTCAACCTGATTGTCCAGGGGCACTTAGACTTGGCACTTGTCGCCACCAAGCGAAACCGACGGCGCAAACCCAGGCAGGGAAGGGCCAACAACGAGAATTATTATGGGGCTGAGCAGCGCCAGAGAGGAGCCACTTGGCCCAAGGACGTTGGATTTAAGGCCGTTAGGCCGAAAGCGAAAAATATGCTACCTGCAGCAAAAGACCGGTTCATGAGTCTAAACTAAGGGATTGTCGGCTCCGCAGTCGCGAGTGGATTGGTGAAGAATGCAAGTTCGAAGTTTGGAGGCTCCAACAAGCAGTCAGGTGGCTTAACACACTGAAAGGCTCTGCTCAGTTGAGTCAGGCGAGGTGGGTTTGCTTCGACAAACTGGTCGTCTAGCGCAATGCGCGCTAAGCGGTGGTCCGCAAAAAGAGTACAGTCCGGTAATTTGAGTTTGGAGAGAACATTGAAACTGACTGATGGGAAAAGGTTTCTGGTTCAAGACAACCACGCTTGATCATTTATGCCTGGGTGGAAAGCATGCTTTCCCGCCTGGTCGACTTAGCAGACGGTACTTCATAATCTACAAGTAGACAGGAAACAAGGGTAATGATGGCAATCAGCTCGTTCAGTCCAATTGATATTGGTCATGTTCCAAGTTTTTCGACGTCTATCATTACTCGAGTGCCCGGGTGAGTGGATGGGTGGCAGTCAACACTATCTAATGTTAACTCTGGCTCTTTTCATTATGGCGGACTATGGTAACTGGACCCGAGCAATAGACTGAAAAGGTAAACGGATGAGGGTCCCAATCGATCTTGTGCCTCTGTCCTGTTTATCCCGGTAAGGGTAGAATTAAGGGATCTCGGGATCGGGATCTGCCAAACATCTCTGTTCGGAAAAGCATTGATGTTCTAGGTTAATCCAATTTCAGGATCAGATCACCAGGCAACAGAACAATGAGGACAATGGACCGATCAGAGATGTCTCGATCCGAGGTTTGACTCCAATGATTTGATACTCCGCATTAGTATCACCACTGCACTGCACGGGGAGCGTAGGATCAATGTGAATGTGACAAGAATGCTAAGACCGTCTAGTGGAGATTCTCTCAATAAGCCTTCGGAGGCTCTTTTGGTGCGCCACCCGTCCCCCATCGCCGAAAACCGAGCTCGCATTTTATGACCACCGGATCACCGACGTGACCGTTTCCTTTCAAGCAGGCACCATTGTCTGCACCTATCATCTACGAGCATTCTTTCATCGATCAATTACGATCTTCGCTTAGATTCAAGGACATCGAGAGTGGCACTGTTTCAAGGCTCTTTGCCGAACGGCTACCTACAGATAAAATGCAACCCGAACCGAGTCTAGTAAGCTCAACGGCTGGTCAGATCATTTATCTTGCCTCACCGTTTATGGAGTTGGATTGCGGGATGCTTCGTACGTTTTTATCTTGGCCGTAGGATTTTCTGCCTCCATACCACCAGATTTTCGAGGGAGCATTGGACCCTGGCATATCCCATGTCTTACATGTCTGAATAGAGTTGTAATCTACTTGTTACTTACGGGTCGCAACGACCCCGGATGGACTGACATGATGTGGTGCTGCGAGTGTAACGGTTGCAGTCCGGAGCAAAATCTGCGGGCTTTTGGGGGTCCTCTTCCTTCTCACCAGTCTGATCCGACTGCTCTGCGCTTCCCGCAGATTTTCCGTTTGAGCGAGGACGGATCTTCCATGAGGGAGGCGACGTCAAACCGCGTATGGCTGCTACGATGAAACTGCGATAAATGAGGGTATTCTCTCAATCAAGGCGAACGACAAGAATGACTCTTCCCCCGAATGAAGAAGATGAGGGGCAATGGAACATTGAAGGTGCAGATGAAGCCAGCCCCTGGCTGTCATGCACGAGTTCATCGTCAACTGTCTGCCGACTGCATTTTCCGACGATCATTCCGTCTTCCTCTCGTCAAAGGAGGTGGACCCTGCTGGCTGCATAGGAAGTACGCAAAGAAAAATTTCAGGCCCATACCTCTCCTGAGATGGAATGCTTCTGCGACCTTGGCTGCTAGGATAATAGATAGTTGATGAGGTAAGACGGTCGAATTCGAGCTCTCACTCGAGGCGGTCGGGATTTCCAAGCGGTAACCTGCCTCTCCCACACCCGTGACTTAAAATATTTACAATGGGGAAGGGGAATCACGGCGCTGGCTGCTCTCTGATGTTACGAAAATGCATATATAAAAGGTTCAAGTTCCATCGCAAACTCTCAGGCTGTGAAAAGAATGGTTGGCTGCCGAAAGAGTGGACGTCTTAACCGCTTTGAGGTGACGATTCAACATGGCCTGCCTTTATAGACGGAATAGAAAGACAGCGCTAATACGTACGACCATAGCTCGCAGAATATTGAGGGTCCCGTCCGCTCCCCTGTACACAAGCTGCGAAGCGCCAGACTAGTAGTTGGGTCGGTGACGACCAGCGAATCCCTGGTGTTGTACGTTTTTCCTTTTTAGCCCCCAGCCCCCTTTTTGGCGTAAACTTTTTGTCCAATCTTCTTCTCGTTTTGCAATTTTTATCAAATTATTAGGATTTTATTAGGGCGCCCTCGCATCGAATCCGCACGAGGATATGTACTTTGCGCCCCCAATCTCGATTCGAATTCCCCGGTCTAGACTGCGATGAAAATTGGGTGATTTCAAGATGATCTGAATTACCTTCAATTCTCCCTCTCGAACACTCACTGGCAAAGGGATAAGAAACTCGCAACTCCACTAACCAGTAGTCGCGATCGCCAAAACGTACGTGACTGGAGAACCCACTCGCACGTGTATCAGATTTCCTTATTTGACTGGAAGCTGGGGACCTCAACTTGTCGCCTCAGCGCGTGCTAGCTGAAGTTTACGCTTCTGTTTCGGCCAATTCAGCCTTTTTGGGAGGGAGGGGGAGCACATGAAGGGATAGCCCAAAGGTGTGGTACTTGGAAAATACCTTCCCACAGGAAGGGCAGTGTTATCTCACTAGGCAAAGTAAAAAAAGAGTTATATCAAGAGAGAATCATGAGCCGCAGCTTTATCGATTTCGCCAATCTTCCTTACAGTTGGGAGTTGGGGACGGAACACCGGGAGGCGCAAGAAAGAGTGCGCATTCATATGCGGCGAACCTTCGGGAGGCATCCATTCCCATGGCATGAAATCAAGTGAGGCGAGATGCACCTTTATCAACTTAACTTCGGTGAGCGACCCACTATGGTGGCGCTGGTATTGATCTCTTTAAGCGCAAGCCAACAGTGAGGTGTTCACATCCGAAAATGCCATGAGAACCTTCTTATCGGGTGCTTCTTATCGTACGAAGTTATCACCCTTACTTTCCCATCCCGTGTTATGTGTAACATCGCTACAGGTATCTCCATCGGTGGGATCGAAATCGGCAAGAAGTCGTGCGAGAAATCCCACCAGACAATGTCTCAAGTCAAGCGTATCGCAAAAGAGGAAGGGTTGGGCCCTGAATTGAATGCAGATACGAAAGACGGGGGGTGACGCAGCGAGCCGCTCACCGAACCTCAAGGTACACACAATATCAAGTGATGGACGCTGACTGGCTAAAATGAATTCGATGGGAGGCCTTGGCTCTTGGGGCAACGCCCGACGCCCTTAGCGTCCTCAGCTTCGACGACAGCTCAGCCCCCGAAATGTCTAGTTCAGCCCAATCAGACATCGGAATGTGAGCACGACTTCGACTGAGATGTACCTCAACGGTACTTGGGTACCCTGAAACAGGAAACAAAGAAGTACCAACAACGACATCAACTAGTGACATGACGTAAAGCTTATCAGGCAGGCAGCCAAATGGACTCAAATGGCGACATGAGCTTGAAAGTATCTCGAACCACAGCTCCACTGTCTAACCAGTAACACCAAGTAACACCATTGACCCAACATCAGAGGCTCTATTACTGGAGCAGAGTGCAGAATATCGCCTCCCCCAGCCTACGCACATCAGTGGAAGTACGTACTACTCCAGTACTGCCCCGTTCAACAAACAAACAAAGAGCAAGGGCAATAAGTGTGAATCTCAGCACTTCTCTCCTGATAAATATCAATGACGATGGAAACAGCTCCACCATCCTTTTCCCCTTCTACACTGGATCCGATCCATCCTCGTCATTCTTCTTCGACAGATTGACACTCGATGGGTTCCAACTTCGACGGCTCAGGAACGGCCGTGGTGTCGTTCCTGGACTCCTATCTGAATACTAATACCTACTCGAACGCGAATCCTGCTGAGATCGATTTTCATCAAGATGTCCTTTCCCCCCAGAACCACGAGTCACACCCTCCGATCGGTCGGCTCATGCTCCTGGTGTTTTCTGCCATCCTCGAGGTGGTCTGCATCAGCCTTCCTGGTTATGTTATCGCGAGGTTAGGACACTTTGATGCCGACAAGCAAAAGTTTCTGGCGAACTTGAATATTATGCTATTCACCCCCTGTCTGAGTGAGTCGTGTCGATGAGTCTTATTGATGCCAATGCCCATCGCCACCCCCCCAATCCGCCCTTATGTCCTCGGAAACACCATGTAGACTCTAACCTACTAACATTGGGCGGTAATAGTCTTCACGAAGCTTGCCTCCCAGCTAAGCATCGACGCTCTCGCAGGCCTCTCCATCATTCCTCTCATCTTCGTCATCCAAACCGCCGTATCATGGCTCGTCTCCGTCCTCGTCTCCCGAGTATTCCGTTTCCACAAGCGCGCCGCCAACTTCGTCACTGCCATGGGCGTCTTCGGTAACTCGAATTCCCTACCCATTTCCCTCGTTATCGCCTTTTCTCAGACTCTCGACGGACTGCACTGGGACAGAATCCCCGGCGACAACGACGACGATGTCGCCGCACGAGGCATTCTCTACCTCCTTCTTTTCCAGCAGCTTGGCCAACTCGTTCGGTGGAGTTGGGGCTACCACGTACTACTTGCACCGAAGCCCAAGGTGGAGGAAACAGAAGACCCGGTGTATGGTGAAGGTCTCGAATATCGTAACGACGATGATCTAGAGAGTGGCCCCTACGCGGATGCCTCCCAGCCTCCCACTCTAACCCATAGCACCACGAGCGATGATTCCGACAGCGAAACGAGCGAGCCCTTGGATCGCACCGAAAGCACCGAGGATTTCTGCCATTTCTGGCCTGCAGGCCCGACACCTGTCGCCAGCGGATCGCAAGCTTCGCCGGAGGATTCTGGGGATGAGGAGAGCCTGGATCCGGATGCCAAGAACGCCGATCGACCCCTCCTCCCCAACCGCCACAGCCATCGCGGTTCGGTACGAGAGATCGTCTTTTTCCCCGAGATCAGGTCTGGCCAACCGAGGAGCTCGAGCACTTTGATTAAGACCGTCAAGTCGAGGCTGCAAAAGAAGGTAGCCGCTGTCAAGTCTTCGATAAGCCAGCGTCTGCGGAAGGTGTTCAACTGCCTCCCCAGCCCACTGCAGAGTGTGTTGAAGGGCCTGTGGTCTGGGATCACCAGGATCTACGTGTTCCTTGAGAAATTCATGAACCCTCCCCTCTGGGCCATGATGATAGCCGTCATCGTCGCCTCCGTCCCTAAGCTACACGACATCTTCTTCGAAGAGGACTCATTCGTGTACAACAGTGTCACTCGCGCGGTGTCATCCAGCGGCAGCGTCGCCGTGCCCCTCATCCTCGTCGTCCTCGGCGCGAACCTAGCCCGGAACACCCAACAACACGAAAACCACGACCACGACGAGGAGAAGATCGGCACGAAGCTGCTCATCGCCTCGCTCGTTAGTCGCATGTTGCTGCCCACGATCATCATGGCGCCCATTCTCGCCCTCGTCGCCAAGTACATTCCAGTGAGCATTCTTGACGATCCGATTTTCGTCATCGTGTGCTTTCTTCTCACGGGTGCGCCGAGCGCATTGCAGCTGGCGCAGATTTGTCAGCTTAACGGGGTGTATGAGGGCGTTATGGCCAAGATTTTGTTCCAGAGTTATGTTATCTGGTGAGTTTCGGGTTCAGAGTTGATTTTTTTTCTCAGATTTGGACACTTCTAACAGATTCTATAGGATCCTTCCGTCAACCATGGTCTTGGTCATGTGTGCACTTGAGGTAGTTGAGTGGGCGCAACGAGGGCGAACGAGCCAGCTCAATTAAAAGTAGGCGACAGTGTGTACGGGGCTTGTTATCCGTACGTGTTTGATTAGTGTTCGGTTTCTCCTTTGTGTTTATCGTTTTGTGTCGCCCTCCTTTTTTCTCATGTCTAGGCGTTGGCAGGGGGTTCATAGAATGGGTATTGAGCATGGAGGCGCTTGGAGTCGGGGGTCTGTTTTCCTTTTGTTCTCAGGCATAGAAGACTCGGCGTTCCAGAATCGCAGGGTCCGTCATATAACGGGAGGAAATCCATGGAAAGGGGGAAAAAAGATTTGAAACCGGAACTGATAGATTGGGACTGGAAAACCCAAACAAAAGGCACTTGCCGAAGGAGGAAGGGAATTAGTATTACATTAGATAGCGGCGGTTATTGCGGATGTCATCGGCATCCCAGAAACCGGCAACTAAATTGAAGGATTTCTGTAACCGAACTATCATTGCGCACAGGTAGGCGAACCGCCTTGAAATCATGAGTGTGTGAGCACTGGGAAAGGGAATATTAGGAAAATGGGGAAACAAAAAGAAATCCCCTCCGTATCCTTATAAACGGAATGTTCTTCTATACTCTTGTGTAAATCGCCCAGCAGCGGCCATCACTCCCTCTGCAACTCCTACAACTCCAACTCGGACCGAGCTTACCGCACCCCGTTGACTAGATCCTCCTCCTTGACAAGAACCCAATCCCTCACCCCACCCTTCCAATCACTAATCCTCACATCCTTGATATCAACCACCACAACCCTAAAGTCATCCCCGGATCCCAGCCTCGGCCCTCCATCCTCCACAACCGCAGCACTATCACCAACATCACCCGCCGCGGCCGCAAACGGGTGAATCCCGACGTCGCCGCCTTCAAAGGTATTGTTCTCCAGGTGCTGCTCGCGGTAGAAGCGCTCCTCGGCGGAGCCCTGGTCGACGAGGCGGGCGGAGCCGTTGATGGTGGCGGAGATGGAGGACATGGCGGAGGAGTTTAGGTTGAGGAGGAGGGAGGCGAGACTGGAAGGGGGTGGTTGGGGGGAGCCGTTGGAGAGGCGGCGGCCGGTTAAGGGGCGGTGGGAGACCCCTGTAGGGCGCGATTGTCAGCTACCAGCTGGAGGAAGAAGTGGGGTGTGTCAGGTACAGTAGCAGGACTTACAGTCGTGGACTAAGAGAGAGACATTTGGGTTCGCGACGAGGTTGTTGATCTTCTTGGAGGAGGGGTTGGTGGTCATGATGATGACGGGGGAGGAGGAGAAGGGGGATTCGGCGAGGTAGGTGTAATTCATTAGGGACACGTGGGGGATGTTATCGTGACATGTTGCGAGATGAAGCTGCACGCCAGCGGTGTTCCTTGATTAGCCGGCTGGTCCGAGAATAATATTAAGAGTTCATGGTCAGAACAATCTCACAAAGCGTGCGTTCTCGAGACATTGGACAACTTCCGTCGGGAGGGTCGCCGTGGTCTGCTTGTTCGTGTCTCCGGCGGAGGCTTCGTGCGTGAGGGGAATTTGTTGCTCCATAGTTACCGATTACTCTGAGGTCCGTTCAATTGAAAGCGACAGCGTGTAGACGAGAAGAAGGCGGTGGATATTGGAAATCTCAGCCTCATACGACGTCGCGATTTACTTCGTCACATCAGGAACACGGCTTTTCCCCAAAAAGGACCCTCGTGCCTCCCGTGGAGAACATTGGAGGGGTACAGTTGTGGGGAAGCTGACTAAGGCGGGGTAAACGGCGTTTGCCGTCTGGGGACAGATCAAACTGACCCAATTTGGACCAATCGCGTGACCCAACGCTTAAAGGCCGACAGGGGGTTGAACTTTTGGAGGCAATTGGAGCATTGCGCCGGATATTCTCGGCCTTCATGGCTTAAGATCCTAGGCTCGGTTGCTCTCGTCGGCGCTGAGGTTATTGGAACTCCGCACGTCTATGTATTTCTTTCTTCACGTCCATCGATCCTAAAAAATCCTCCAGGTCTCTCTTTTCCAATTCCTCCTTCCTCCCCCCAATTGACCTCCTCTTTCAATAACTCGGGTTGGGCTAGCTGAATTCCTCTACGATAAAAGGCATATCCCCCTCATTTTCTTCCCATATCAACCATGAGGTCAATCGCAAGAAACCAGCTTCCCTTTCACCCACTCCGGCGCCGTCTCCTCTCCACGGCCGCCAACTCCTCCTCGGCAGACTCCCCCTCCTCCAAAGTAACCCCAATCACCTCCCTCCTCATCGCCAACCGCGGCGAGATCGCCCTCAGAATCCACCGCACGGCGCGGCGTCTCGGCATCCGCACCACGACCCTCTACACCGACCCGGACGCCGGCGCCCAACATGCCGCGTGCTCTCCCCACTCGCTTAACCTCGGGGCGGCGACCGCCTATCTCGACGGAGACAGGATAATATCCCTGGCCAAGAAGCATGGCATCCAGGCGCTGCACCCCGGATACGGGTTCCTCTCCGAGAACTCGGCATTTGCCGAGAAGTGTGAGAAGGAAGGGATCGTCTTCGTGGGCCCCCCCGCGAAAGCGATGGCGGATATGGGAGACAAGGCTAGGAGTAAGGAGATCATGACTGCTGCGGGCGTCCCCTGTGTGCCAGGTTACCATGGCTCCGAGCAAGGAGAGGCGCAGTTGTTGGCGCATGCGCGGAATATCAAGTTCCCTGTGCTGTTGAAGAGTGTCAAGGGTGGTGGTGGAAAGGGCATGAGGATCGTCATGACGGAGGAGGAGTTCCCTCGGCAGCTTCAGAGCGCCAAGGCCGAGGCCAGGGCGTCGTTCGGTGAGGGTGGTGAGGTTATGCTTGTTGAGAAGTATATCGTCAGGCCGAGGCACGTCGAGGTGCAGGTGTTCGCGGATAAGCTTGGTAACTGTGTCGCGCTCGGTGAGCGAGACTGCAGTGTACAGAGGAGGCACCAAAAGGTCATCGAGGAGTCCCCCGCTCCCGATCTCGATGACGCGACGAGGCTTGATCTTTGGGAGAAGGCCAGACTCGCGGCGTCCGCTGTCGGGTACGTAGGAGCGGGTACCGTTGAGTTCATCCTCGACAAGGATACCGGCGAGTTCTACTTCATGGAGATGAACACTCGTCTTCAGGTCGAGCACCCCGTGAGCGAGATGGTCACGGGAACCGACCTCGTCGAGTGGCAGTTCAGGGTCGCGGGCGGAGAGAAGCTGCCCCTCACCCAGGAGGAGATCGTGGAGAGAATCAAGGAGCGCGGCGCCGCCATCGAGGCGCGAATCTACGCCGAGAACCCCGACAAGGGTTTCATGCCGGACTCTGGAAAGCTCATCCACCTCTCGACTCCCAGCATCAATGACGACGTCCGAATCGATGCTGGCTTCGTCGAGGGAGACACCGTCTCCGAGGCGTATGACGGCATGATTGCCAAGCTTATCGTCCGGGGCAAGGACCGGGAGACTGCGATCCGCAGGATGGAGATGGCGCTCAAGGAGTACGAGATCGTCGGCCTGTCCACGAACGTGGAGTTCCTGAAGCGTCTGTGCTGCGAGGACGCGTTCATCAAGGGTGACGTCGAGACTGGATTCATCGAAAAGTGGAAGGACAGCCTCTTCAAGCCCGCGAACCATCCCGATGAAGTCTTCATCCAGGCCGCGCTTGCCAGCATCGCGTCTGCCTCTACGAACAAGGTCCCCCACGGTGATTCTCTCGGATTCGAGGCCGAGCCCCCCACGAGCCAGAGCCAGGTCGCCTTCAAGCCCATCAACCACAACGAGGACGCAAAGGAGGAGATCGTCCGCGTCAGCGTCTCCCGTACTGGCAACCAACTCTTCAACGTTGAGGTCTTCCGCGACGGCCAGTCCCAGCCCACTCGCTACGAGAACATCGTTTCCGAGGCCTCCACATCTCCTTCCAAGAGCCACCTGACCACCTTCTTCCCTGCCGAGAGGATAGAGTCCACCGTGGTCGTCGACCAGGATGCCGCCAACCCGACGCAGGCTCGGCTTGCTGTCTTCCAGCATGGAACAAAGACGGAGATGCAGCTCCTTCCCCCTGCGTGGGTGGAGAAGGCGCTCGGCACGAAGGAGTCGGCCGGCTCGGTTGTTGCGCCTATGCCTTGCAAGATTCTGAAGAATGAGGTTGAGGTTGGACAGGAGGTTAAGAAGGGCACACCGCTGGTTGTGTAAGTCGACCCAGAGCCTAGGCACTCTGTGTAAAGAGGCATACTAATACCTTTGGACAGTATCGAGTCGATGAAGATGGAGACAGTCATTCGCTCCCCCCAGGATGGCGTTATCAAGAGGTTGGCGCATAAGGAAGGAGTAAGTATCTACTTTCGATCGAGACAGTTTAAGCCCGATACTAACCCCCTGTTTCTCCAGGACATTTGCAAAGCTGGAACGGTTCTTGTTATGTTTGAGGAGACGGAAGCTGAAGAGAGCAAGGAGTAAGGTCATTTCGTTTAACTGGATATGATTTCCATTCTTAATGCAGAGATGTGTCGGGCTGCCCATGTTGTCTAAGTTCTATATACATATATACCTCGCAAGGACCATGCATGTGTTGATAAATCTATAGAGAGACTAAATCATCTAAATCCAAACCCTTAAATCCATCTTCTACTGCCCAACACCTGCCCTTTTCCAAAGTGAAGAGCACTTCGCAGGCCTTACCGACGACCAGTAGACCCGGCGGTCGACTGCCCTCTTCTTCGATGGCCTCGGCGACGAAGCCCAGTGTCGTACGGATGACTCGTTGGTCGGGGCAGCTACCCCTCTCGATGACGGCGCACGGCGTGTTACGCGGCCAGAGTGTTCTCCTCGATTTCGTGCCGCCATTGGCGTTCCTCTCTCCCACGGGGTACTCGCCTGTATCTGCCTCCTCTTCCGTATAGGCAGTGAGTTCCCTCACAAGCGCGCTAATCCTATGCAGAGCCATAAGGAACACAACGGTCCTCGTGGGGACGAACTCGGGTGGCGTCGGCGCCTTCCCCTTCTTCCCCGTCCCCGTGCAGATCAACACTTGATCGGATACATCCCTCTGCGTCGCAGGGATCCCAGCAAACAGCGGCGCGCTCAACGCGCTCGTAATGCCAGGCAACACGAGCACCCGATCACCCCACCCCTCCTTCCTAAAGTAATCAACCTCCTCGCCCCCGCGGCCGTAGATGAAGGGATCACCCTGCTTCAGCCGGAGGACGGTCTTTCCTTCGCGCACGCCCGCCAGCGCCATCTCAAGGAGCTCCTGCTGGGCCTGGTCGGCGTTTCCGGGGAACTTGCGGGCGATATGGACGGGGGTGCGGCGGGGGATGAGGTCTAGGACAGGCGAAGGGACGAGCTTGTCGGCGAGGATGATGTGGGAGGATTGGATCGCTTTGTAGGTTGCGCGGGTGAGGAGGTCGGGGTGGCCGGGCCCGCTGCCGGCTAGGATGAGGGTTCCGCGCCGGGTGGGAGAGGGGGACGTCTGGGGTGAAGAGAGCGTTTGGGGAATGCTGAGGAAGGAAGCGGGTTCGTTTGAGGGGGAGGTGGCGGCCGATGATGGGATGGACGAAGAAGGGTTGTAAGAGGCGAGGACGGCACCGACGTCCGCATCCGTGATGGCCGCCAATTTCTTCAGGGGCCAGTACTCGCACACCTGCGAGAGCCACCTTATCCTCCTGCTCCTCGCGGCATCGAGATCGGCGTCCGTGACGAGCTTATTAAACGTCGCAGCCTGGTCCACCGAGTCGTCCACGTCCTCCTCAGCATGGCCCGAAGGCCTGTCCTCCGCGTGGATCCGTCTCCGAAGATCGCCCAGCCGAGCGCACGCCGCGCCGAGATTTCGGGGTAAAGAAGCGGCTATCTCACGGCGGATACGTGAGGCGAGCTTGCACCCGCGACCGTTGGTCGTGACGCCAATCTGGAGGGGGCCGTCGACGTGGGTGGACAGGAGGGTGAAGGTGCAGAGGTGAGGGGCGTCGACGACGTTGACGGGGATCCTGTTGCGCTTGCAAAGGGAAGATATATGGGCGCCTTTTTGTAGGGGAAGGGCAAAGGGTTAGCACTGCCTGAGGTCGTGGGCGGGATTCTTACGTGCGTAAGGAGATGTTTGCTCTTTCGGCAAGGGGTAGGAACTCACTCAATGGGCTGCGCGGGCCGACGGTCACGAAGACTGCATCGACGACATGTCCGATTTCTTCACGGCCCAGTGTGAAGAGATCTTCATCCTGGAACTCACGCTGGAGCCACTTTACGGTACCTGCGTCGATGTGCTTCTGGAGACCGTAGTGGACGTCTGCTGTCGCAGGGGCGATGACCACGGGGTGGGCACCCGCGTTGAGAGACTGGGTGCAGCGGGCGGCCGCCAGAGGATTGGAACCGATGACAAGATGGGTTGCCGAGACGCAATTGAGCGCCGCGAGGAGGGAGATGGAGTCGGCCATGGCGACCCGAGTGTGAATTGGCGAGATCAGGAAGGAGGAAGCAGGATGGATTCGCCTCACTAACAACCAAGGGCGAGCAATTGAGTTCTCTTTTTAATCGCGCGACACACCCAACGCATCAAAGAATTTCGAGTCACAGTGAGAGCAGAGAAAAGAAGACGTAATAGCGATCAATAATCAATTAATTCTACCAAGAAAGCCATCTAAACCGGGTCACCTCGAGTCAAATTGGTGCCGCAATGCAACGAGAAGCGTCCTCGATTACAAAATCCCCCACACTAACATGGTTGTTCCTGCACATTTTGCGCCTGCCCCGCGCTCGCAATTCTTAGCGTTCCTGATGTCATCGATGGTTTTTTCTCCTTTTTTCTTCTCCTGGAATTTTCCTCACCAGCAAAAGCCAGCATCGCATTAGCTAATCGCCCCAATCACGACTGCCATAATGCTAATCGCTGGGATTGGTCCCCCGCGGAACGTGGAAAGTGCGAATCTGATAGGAGATGCACCGGAGATCAATTGGTTTCTCGTCCTGGATAGATAAGCTTGCATGTCATCTTTCTGATGTTTCCGCGGAGGGAAGTTGAGGAGCATATTGATCGTAGGTATCGCTAATTTGTTTTTTCTCATTTTTTTCTTAGCATGATGCCTTGCCTTGATAATGGAATTGGTCCATTCTTGGCCGTCTCCTTCTCGCAGGAACAATAAGGCAATGGCCATTTTGGTAGGATTCCGTTCCTTCGCACGTGGGGCTGTGCGATGACATGCGGCGAATTTTCAAAGGATTTGTATCTTCACTTGGAAACGTACTAGGGGCTTCTTTGGGGTCCGGGATGTCAATCCTAAGCTGAATTGTCTTCGTTTCAACGCCACAGGATCAAAAAAAATACGATGTGTGAATATGCCTTGTCCGAGCCCCAAGCTGCAAGATCTCTGCTCAAACGTTCTTCAAGGATTTGACGAGGGACCCTACAGGGATACCACAGTGACATGTTTCGTAACCCGAATCATGGACTCGGGGCCGGAACGGATCCGGGAAGAGATATTCGTCACTTCCAGTCACGCAATCCAGGGGCGGTCTGCCACTTTAGGTTACATGTGAATGAAGTCTCACAGCCAAACAGAGCGAGGTTCTGCCTAAAAAGAGAGATAGAGTCTTTACGAGGCACGATGATCATGAGACGAGATCCTGCCCGAAATGGAGAATCTCCTGGAAAGGAATGTGAGGAGAAGGTCCCCGGGTCTTGGAGACCGACGATACACCGTGCGCCTGTTAGCGCCGGATCCTCCTGGCTTCTTTTCCAAGCGACCAAGTGTCCAAAGAAGCTTAGACTGATTTGAAGGTCCAGGGATCAGAATTGAGAGCCTTGCGTGATCCAGGCATCAACTCTGATTTCTGAGTTGTGGACTCTTTGGTTGTGGTCCTAGCTCTGGCGGTGCAGAGCCCAATGTAACCTTGTGTTGGGGCTAAAAGCTGCAAGCGACACCACCACACCGGCCTCAGCACCCCATAGACCATGGGGGTCTCTGAACACGCACCCGGAAAATTAAACGAGGCTCACAGGTACCTCGTACTCTGTGATCCTAAGGTGAATGCCTCGCTGATAATAGAAAAAGTGATCGATGATGGCTCAATGTTCTGAATTGAGAAGAGTTCGGAGGAAATTGGGGGAGGCGTCGGTCCACAGGAAGGCATACTGGCTAAATATCCAAGGCAGTTGTGGGCAGGAAAATCAAACCTCTGGGCCTCCGACTGCTATCTACGTATAGGGCTAGGACTGAAGGTCGTCAAGAGTGTGCTTTTCAATACAAGCTCAGATCCCACGAGTTCTAGTTGTCGGATGGTAGGAACCAAACATGTGCCTGATTCCCCATGCGAGTTTAAGTTGCTGGCGCCGCACGCTGCCTGAAAACTGGATGCGGACGTACGGCGTAGCACCCGGAGATGTAGCTAGCGTGCACTTGTCCCCTTTTCGTGGAGTTACCTTAGCTTGCTCTCGTCCTGCGAGACACCTCAAAAATATCAAATCACCTTCTTGATGCCTTCTGTGGCCCACTATTCGGCCTCTTGGTGAGTGGCAGTGCATGGGTGTTAGACTGTTGGTGCAATGACCTCGCTCACTTCGGTGTCATCAGATGAAATGAGCCTCAAATCGAGCCAACACCATGGTACGTCAGTAGCTAAGTATGCAGATGCAGCGCAGCAAGATGTCGTGGAGAATCGATTCCTGGCGCTTAAAATGTCGACAGCGAATGAGGCGCCTGAAGGACCACACCGGTCCGATGGTCCCTCGTTTTAGTGTCCTGCGTGCGCTGGGTTGAGGTATGATCAATCTTCCAGACTAAAACTAGGGGGTTTCAATCGCCGTTCATTGACTTGTTTGGAGGGTCAAACACGATTCAATGAGATCGTAATTTCAGTCGCGGAGTCTAGCCAAAGTTCATGCTGGTCTATTGAAGTATTGAAGACAATAAGAGCTTGGAATCTGGTGAGACGCGAAGAAAAGCCGAGAGGCTGCCAATCATCTTCTCACGTGACCAGAACATTCCTTGCCATCTTGATTAACGGCGGTCGCGACCCGAGCTTGACCCGCGTCACCCATCCACCATTCCACGAAGTATCACTTGCATACCTCACAAAATTTCCCAACAGAAGCTCCCTTACCCGAAATCCTTGCATCAAAAAACCGCCGCACATTTTCCCATCACCCTCGTACAAAGTGGACATGGCATCGGAATCTGGAACAAGGTCTCGCGACCGCAGACCGTCCCGATCACCAATGTCAGAAGACTCTCGTTCTCCCAGCCCACGACGTCGCCTCGATTCTCGATCCCGCTCTCGCTCACCTTCTCGATCCGATTCTCGGTCGCCCACTCCTCGTCGCAATGGGCGCTACCGAAGCCGAAGTCGATCCTACAGCCGTAGCCCGAGTCGGAGCCACAGCAGGAGCCGTAGCTGGAGTAGAGACAGGGGTGATACCAGAAGCACAAAGGTACCATTCACCATTACCCCGCTAGGATCGCCGTCGTCGTCGTAGCCTCGCCCACCCAACATGCATTGCGCTGTATGCAGGCTGCTAACCCACCGCGTCTATGTCTAGATTGTTGTTGAGAGGTTAACGAAGAACATCACTGAGGATCATCTTCATGAGATCTTCGGTCAGTTCGGTCCTATTGATGATTTGGATCTACCCATGAACAGGCAATGTATGATTCGTTTCGATCAGTCCCGGGAGTTTCTTTTTCCCACCTACCCGTTGCCTCTGTGTCCTAGAATATACAGCTAACGTGACCCACCTGGTGCTCCAGTCAACTCCAACCGTGGCACCGCCTACATCCTCTACCTTCACGAGGCCGATGCTGAAGTGGCCGTTGCGAACATGCACGAGGCTCAAATTGACGGCACGACAATAAACGTCTCCATCGTCCTGCCTCGTCGCAAGATGTCACCGCCGCCACCAACGGCCCGGCGAGGGGCCAACATCAACCCTCTCGTTCCCCCGCCTGGTCGGCGTCCTTCGGCCAACGGTGGCGGTGGCGGAGGTGGTGTTGGGTTGAATGCTGGAGGAAAAGGAGGTCCCCATGGCAGAGGTCGCCGTCACTCACCTCCTGGTCGATATGGTTCTCGCTCGGATACTTGGCGACCTCGATCATTATCTCGCTCTCCCTCCCGATCAAGATCTCCTAGTGCGGGGCCGGGCCCTCGAGGAAGCGGTGGAGGCAGGTATCGTGGTCGCTCCCGATCTTACTCAAGGTCGCTGTCGAGATCCAGGTCCCCAGCTCCGCGCCGTGACCGTGAACGAGGCAGGCGCCCCAGCGATAGTGACGACCAGCGCAGAAGCCCTAGCAGGAGCAGCTACGATAGTTATCGAGACCGCAGTCGGTCGCGGTCTCCAAGCCGGGGTCATGGCCATGGGAGGAGGGGTTATCGATAGAGGCAAACCTTCGAGGGGGGGTGGTTCATCACAAATCCATAACAGAAGGACCTGTATTACGTGTGACGAGCACACAATGGTGAGACGAGAGTTTTTACATTTTTTGGTCTTGCTACGAAACAGTAATTGTGGCGCTTGTCATCTGACGCAAACAGGATTGCGGGAGGACGCGCATGGAGAATGCCCTCAATTATTTTCATGTATGATAGATACCCAAATAGCGACAAAAAATATGGTTGTGAGACTTCTTCTACCCAATTTGTGCTGCATGCATGGCATTGAGTGTGCTCACATGAGGTTACTCAAGCAAGTCGTCAGCATTTACAAACCGTATCCGTATCTGCGTACCTTAACATCAATTTGATGTGCTCTGGGTCTCTCTTTGCTGACCTCGATCCTTCCGTGAGCCGAAACGAGGCGAGATGTTCCTTCCCGCTGCCGCCCATTCTCATTACTCAGCAAGATTGTTGAATCAATCGATCATGAAATGTCACGCCTCCTTTGTATTGCTTCTTGTGCTACCAACCTTTTTCGCCCTGAGATGGGATGCTTTTCGCTGTTTTCATTACTCTCGAATCCCACCAAATCCCCATATTACTCATTTAGTTCTGGAGGAATGTGGTACCGTGAGGCGCACTTCATCTGCCTGCCGGTAGCGAAATCCCACTCCGTCTTGGGACAGACTGTCTGATTCTTTTTTTCTTTCCATTCTTAACCTCGCTTAAACCGGCATCACGTCTATCAAGAGTGGATCACCTTTATTGTGTTGGAGCTACTGGATATCGAAAGGAAGTGGGGCTGTCGCTGTCAGGGGACCAACCTGCAGCAATGGTCCTGAGCTTGCATCCGGAGTACTAAGGAGAGAGAGGCTTGCACAGAGGCCGGAACGGGGGTCTCGTCATGACCTCGTACATCCAACAGGTGAGGTCGAACGGTGATGGCCCTCGATTTTCCAAATAGAGTCCAACGAGACTCGGTTCAAAGCCATGCGCCACAATCCTATTTCCCCAGACCTCCTAACTCGTGTGTTGCGTTCGCATCCAAATTGTGACGTGGGTCATTCCTTAATGAGTAGTGGGGTTGGCAGGCACGGACTGGCACTGGATACGACCCCTTCCGCCACGGATTTTAGGCACGCAAGGCCCCCAACCGTGGCTCGACATGGCGCAAAGCATTGCCATTGGCGAGATGGGGGGCCAGCGACGAAGAAACGAACGTGGCGATGCGCGGATAATTGGGGGTAAAAGGAGGGGCAAGCCACCCCAAGGATACGCTGGAGGGATGAAGGGAGCCGAGTTGCAATTTAGAATCTTGGAAGCACAGAAGTGTCCTGAGAGATCGATGTTGTACGAGACCGGTCTGGCCATGGCTTTCCAGATCTGGCTAGGTTCAATATCCTAATTGGTCTGTTGGGTGACCTTCTTTGGTTGACGGCACGTCACATGTACGGCTCGTCTCTGCGGAGTGCGCAGGTGGACAAGGCATCCACCACCGCCATTGACTGACTTGGAGGTGGTGGACTTGATCCTACCCTCGAGAACCTTGCAGGACAGAACCAACACCAAGTGGCCCTTTTTCTCTCTCTCCGAGAATCAACTTCATTTCCCTCATTTTTTTTTTCTTGCCCATTTTTTTTGTTCTTTCTTCCTCCATTTGGCCTGCTGCCTTACTAGCTCTCACGTCGCCGAGGTCGAATATTCCCTCAATTTCCTTTCCTTCTCTTTTTCCTTTTCTTTTCTTTTTTTCTTTTTTCTCGATTCTCCTTGCCTCTCCGGTCTCAAGTTCTCGCTTGCGTCTAGGTGGCCCTCACTCTTCACACCCCTCGAGGTGCCTTGCTTTAACCCCGCCTCCTTTCCGGCCCTACTTCCGTCTGCGGTCTTGCGGCGTCGCCTCCTCATATTCATAGCCCAATGTTTATTGAGTATCACATCCGAGGCTCTCTCTCGACGGGAGTGTCCAACATGATCTACTTTTCGCTCAAAGTGGCGGAGGCAAGGGAGAGAATCAAGTCACGCAGAGTGCCTTGATATCTGTCTAGCAGAGTTCGCCAGACCTGACGCCGAGCAATCACGGAGCGAAAGTTGTCGGTCATGATTCTATTGGGTGCCTTCTAGGACGGATCTACTATATTCCCGCCCGTCTGCGTTAGTAGCGCCAACGCCGGTACCTGAGATGAAATGATATTCTGGCCCTTTCCATTTTATCGCTTGCATTTGCTTCTGTGACCCTCCCGAGCCCTTTTGGGCCCCGCCGTCCTGCGTGAGCTTTCCCGCTAAGGACTGAAGGGGGTAGTTTATTCTCGGAAGTCTCCTCTGGCCGTCCACGAGGCTAACTCCCATCACCCAGTAACGCCTAGAGTATGTTGGCCGGGCCGCCTTAAGCAAGGGACCAAAAATACCCGGTTTTTCAGAGCCCATGTGTGCCTACTTGGACGATTTGAGCTGGAGATGCTGAGACACTACGGTCAATCATCGAGGGCATACCGGCAGCCCTATGGCAGACATCCTGCATATTTCCTCCGAAATTTTGGTTAGGAGTCTCAAAGGATCAAAGTGGGTCCCAATCGCCGTCCTCCGGCATGTGCGCCGTTCCAGTAGCGAGCTAGTAGCGAGCACTATTCAAAGAATGGTAGCATCTCAATTGATCTCCATGCCCCAGCGGATATGTACGTACTATTGCCAATCTGCATGCATTGGAACCAACAAGCGTTGCGTCGATGCTTCCTTGCCAGGGACCTGGACCCGGTATTGCCTGCTGAGCCCTTTTTCACTCAAAAGAACCTCGCAACGGGTAAAGCCACTTCGTGAACGAGCTATTCTTATTCTTCCTTTTCAAGTTACATGGCGTGGGGTGTCCGTAGCTGGTCGGACCATTGTACACATTCCGTGTGGGCTCCGAAGTCTTTGCTGCCAACATGGACCTCCCCTCAATCGCTTGCCATGCTCCCATGCTTCAGGCAGCATACCCCATCTCGACTCACATTTGAAATTGTCCTGTGTTAGATCACGAAGGACACGGTTCCTGCTTAAGGGGCCCTTCCCGTCTTCTCGCATACATAAATGGATCCCATCGTTGCGTTTCGTTGAGGTAGCTTGTCTCGTCTCGTTACACAACACTCCAAGTCGCTTCCCTCGCTTTCATCTTGCCTCGACTCGCCTTACCTTACTTCACAGCTTCCTCTTCTGAAACATTATTGCGTCTTCGTACTTTTACCTCTTGGCCGTCACAGGTTATCGGCACGTCTTGTGTTCATCAAGTCCACCTGTCAGACAATTGACAGCTGACTTGTTTGTCCCGCCTCCCCCGAGATTGCCCAATCCTTCTTGCGACTCGGTAGGGGCCGTTTCGTTTGGGTGGCGAGCATATGACTCCCGTCGTTCAATCTATGAGAAGCATACTGCTCCTTGCGCCGCAAAATACCTATCCGGCGGGCCATCTTCATCGTTCTTGCGACGAGTGAGAACCTTCCTCAGGAGGAATCCGGCCCCCAGTTCAAGTACACAGCCCTACAGCAGAGCCGACCTTTTTCACCCCCTCCTCTCGCAATCCATCCGCGCTCTGCCCTGCCCCCGGTTTGACGGTGGATATCAGGCATCAAGCTGCGGACCTCAAAGGAAGTACATATCACGTACATATTTCTTTATGCAAGAACTTCTGTGTCGGCGTACGCTTCTTCTAAGAGTACTCTACACTTTCCACCCCTCACTCGAACGACCAACAACACTTGGTTGTTATCTGCATCCAGATATAGCTCAAGTCTAGAGTCATGGAGATATATAAATCGTCGACGATGGACCACCCTCAAGGTCTTCCTAGGACATCATCCCCACAGACGCGGAAGACATTCAGAGACATTCGACTGCCTCTATCTGAGTCGTCTAGAATCAAGTTCAAGTCGAACAAAGCCCCTGTCTCGTTTCACCACGGCGCTAGAAGAGGTCGACTCCACCACCGAACCCCTCTGTACCACGCGTACATCTCGCCCAAGGGTTCCCATCATACGCGTCCCTTGGAGAACTGGAGACACGACCCATCGGGTTCAGAGCCCCAGATGCCTATCCCGTTTAGCCCTCCCACTCCCCCTCCGCGACCACGTCCGGGTCCTTTAGGGCCTCGACCCCCGCCCAACACGCCTACCCCGCCTCCATCTCCTCGCCGCATGTAAGTATGTGGCAAGGACATATACGGCGGTCCGTCCTAGGAACACTAGGACTGGGCTGACCGTTTTTCGCTGGTCATCTCATTAGTCAATGGTATGTCTTTCCAGCCTAGTACCTGATGGCAAATTGGTGTGGGCTCCCCCATGTGAGCTAGCCCGTGCGAATGGAATGTCTGGCATAGACCTGGGCTACAGGGCATACCGGCTGACGTCCGTCACAGTGAGACTTAGCTGTGTGTTAGTGATGTACGAGTACCGGAAACAATGGGGACAGGGATAACCTAAAAAGGGCCTGAGGGACTCCTTTCGAACCGAAGCGGAAAAGAAGAGCCCTAAAAGGTGGAACCCGGAGGATTCCCGTTGCTTTTCTTTGGACCATTAGATTTACTCGTGGTCGACGCCGGATTGCCGGCGGAAATATGCTGGTTCGGCCTACACGTGGAGGGCCGCAAGGTGTTCATAGTTCCTCATTTTCTTTTTGAGTTGGGAGTTTCTTTGACTTCTATGCCCTCTCCCTTTTAAGGGTTTCGATCGTTTGGCTTTCATTTGTTGTGTGTGTTTTTGTCTCTCTTTTTCCTCATTCCCTTCTTAGCCTTCGAGTTTCCAGGTGGCCTGGGGGTTCTAAGGCTCCTCTTACCTTTCACGATTTTTAGAGCTTTTCTTTTTTTCTTTTCTTTTTTTTTTTTTTTTTTTTTTTTTTTTTTTTTTTTTTTTCTTTTTTTCCCCTCAAGGATAGATTCAAGCTGGGTAGGCGACGTGGAGTATTACCCATGTATCGATTTGGACACAGCTTGCGGCTCATACCCGCCACTGGTCCAATAATAGATAGACGTGTGCGACCAATAGATATTTTTTTTTCCCCAATCTTAGCTCTTTCTCGGAATTTCAACCTAATCTTGGACACGCGTACTCCGGATTCTTGGGCATACCTGGATGTCGATTGGGGCGCGGGCTTTATGGGAGATTATCTGGTACGACTTCAACTTGACTCATGGGGGGTTCTCGGTGAAGAGGTTACAAAACGGACCGAAAGCGTGAGGGTAAGATGAGGTCTCATGGGCACACGAGAACGAAGGAGACTACCAGGATGAGTTCTAGACCGCAGAACGCTAGGCGACCTCATCTACACGACAGGATTCGAGAGGCCTCTCTTGAGAAGAAGAAGAGCATGAAGTGCGGCGATGATGTACGCTCGGATCACGGGATGAGGGGTGATATGTCGGTCCACGGTGTGGTAGGGCGAAAGGGGGTTGGAGGAATTACGAAAGTCGTAGGTGTGACGGGAGGGGGAGAAAAGGGAAGTTGGAGGCGTGGAGACGGTGTAACGCTAGAACGGGCGTCAAGGGCGGCTGTGATGAGTGTAGAGGAGGTGAGAATAGGAACGAGGCGAGGGAAAAGTTCGGAGGAAGGAAAGGGTGTGTAAGTGAGGCTGATGACGTGTGGGATGGTGTTGATTTAGAAGAGAGGTGAAAGGTATATTGGAAGCCTAGAAGTAATAGCAGACGAGAGCAGTCGACTTCCCCAGCGTCGTCCATACACGGCTGGGGTGGAATAGGGATCAGCTACCGGGGAACATGAGGCGGCTGACAAACACGGAAAGCTGGAAGCTTCACTCCCATATCCCGTCGGGCTTCGAGTGTGGCACGCAATCTCGGCAGGAGCAAAGGAGGAGGGCAACCGTGAGTCACCGGCTAGTTGTAACCTATTGTCGGGAGAGGCGGCACGGGAGAGAAGCGCGAAAGGCATGAACACGGCCGCTTGGGACGTTACATTGTCTGGGGTGGCATCCGGGTTGACAACCAGACTTTGAGATGCGGCGCGGTTAAGTGCTTGGGCGGCTTGGCTGGCATTGCCTAGAGGCGGGAGGGGAAAGGAAAATCATCAAGATTCATGATGATGGACTCGAGGCTTGGGGAGGGGAGGAGGCTGAGATGGTGGTCCCGGAGAGACCGGCGCACCGCCGGCTGATTTCCCCCGAGTTTTTTTGTGGAGCAGTCCGGTCACCGGAAACCACTGTCACTGTAATTGCCCGACAGGGTCCGAGGGCAAACGTGGACTTGTCGGAAGTTTAATTGAGGCGAGGCCAATTGAACCCCCTCCCCCCTGTCACTAGAGGCGTCAAGTCCAGATCCACGATCTCCAGTTCTGAAAAGTAACCTTCTTGGCGAGAAACAATAGTCCCCTTTCCCACGAATGTCGTCAGTTTTGGGCGAAGACCTTAGGCAGCGGCCGCGTATTCGGCTCGGGGTTCGGCGACTCTCATGCTTGATGCTGGTAAGAATTGGGGGGGCGCAGTGTTGGCCGATAAATTAAAGTTAGGCAGCGTCACATTGAATCCCATCGTATCCACAGCTCAAGATGACGCTGGTGGGCAACCGGGGTTTTGAGGGCCGTTTTCAGGGTCCAACTGTGGAACGAGAGTAGGATGAGAATTCTGAATCGGTCAAGTGTTCCTTGAACTTGAGGTTGGCGGCTCAGATTTTAGGCAGCAAACAGCCTCGGCCATCTTCATTCTTCTTCAATCATCACCACGATCATCACGACCACCACCGCCATCGTCGCAACGCTACTTCGATGACTGGTTTACCTTGTAATGGAAATTACCTCATTTCTTTAATCTCAATGGCAGAACCGAGGTATTCGAATCTCCCAATAATAACATCAGGCAGAATGTGGAAGCGAACCTGGTGATGAGCGCATCTATGATTCCACATTCCAGCCTGCCGCATACTGCTGCATCTGTCGCAAAAAGGTGATCGGTTGTATCTCGGGACCCGGCCCCTTCGAAAGAAAAGTATTTCCATCTTGGACGTATTCATAAATTATCCACTCCCATTCAATCATTGAGAATCTCGTGGATCCTCCTAATCTAACTAGCTACAAATCTATCATTCTCGATTGTTCTATTGGGGCCGTAAAGAAGAAAACCGAGAAACAAGGAACCAAAAAAAAAAAAAAAAAAAAAAAAAAAAAAAAGAAAAGAAAAACAGACAACGCCTATCCTATCTAAGCCAAACGCCAGTCCACCGCGGCGAAGGGCGGGAGGTAGTGTAGGTAGTGTACACAGCAACTCATCCCGCGAGAGGCGCCCCTCTACTAAATCAAGATATTGGAAAGTCCGGTCCTCGTGCCGATTAGAAGGAGAAAGTCATAAGAGCAGGATTGAGAGCGATAGGGAGCAACAAGCTTGAGACGGTTATCGAGGCCTGTGGAAGAATCGCCACAAAGTCCGTGATGCGCCAGTCGTGCGGGATAAACGGAGCAAGTGCCATGATGGGCATCACGGCGACAAAGGAGAGGTAAAAGAGCATCGAGTATTTGAACTGTGGCCAGGTAATTAGCACTGTTAGTGCAAGTGAGTGTGATTTAAGGGGAGGCAATTTACCTTCTTCAAGACTTTGGGCACCTCGAGGAAAAAGTTGGACTGATCCAGTTCCTTGGCCGTCGCTCCCCACGTCATGTCAATCTCAAACATGTGCGCGAGCAACGCCTGGCTGAGATGGAGACTCAATCCGCCGAGGAAGATGACCAGCATGGGGAGCCACTCAAAGTTTTCGATGAGGGAGCCGATGAGAGTGTTCTCGCCTGCCCTGTAACGCATCACGGCGAGCGCAACGTTTCCAAGGCCGGAGAAGATGACGACTAAGCTAAACCACACCTCGAACGAAGGTAGATCTAAGAGTGATTGCGGTTAGTGCGAAACATGGCCTTGACATCTAGTTTGTTCGCCGGGAAGGCAAGACACATTAACAACTTACAGAACTTGCTGAGCATTCCCTTGAAGAACCCAATCAGGAAATAGTTGAGAGCCGTAAGGATCCACGCCGATCCGATGGCGTAGTAGGTCCCGATATACGAAACGACGGTAAGCTTCGACGTGAACCGGATGTTGCTGAACAGGAACCTCCGGAACAACGGAGTAAACGGCCCGCGCCAAAGCCACGTCCGGATCGGATGGAAAAGCAACTCATTACAACCATAAGCATACTTTTCCCACCGCGCCAGCTCATCATACACCGTCAACGACACGCCCTCCTTAAATCCATCGCCCGCCCAAGCCGCCAGACGGATAATGTACCCATTGCACTGCAGACGGAGAGACATGTCAAAGTCCTCGGACACGTGCGACTCCGACCAGAACTTCTCGTAGCCGTCCTCGTCGACGTAGCCGACCTGCTGGATGGCGCTCCAGCGGAGGATGGCATTGTGGCCGACGAAGGGCGCGACGTCGCCGTTGGAGACGGTGTAGCGGATGGCCGTGTAGATGAGGTTCGTAAAGAAGGTGATGCCGTTTTCGAAGTAGGTGTGGACGACTTGCATGACGCCGGAGGAAAATTGCATTATGCCCACGTCGGGGGATTGTTCCATTTCGGAGACGGCGTCGAGGAGGCAGTCGGCGGGAACGCGGGTGTCGGAGTCGACTGGGAGGAGATTAGCAGCCGTTTCGGGCATCGGAAAAGAGAGAGAGAGAGAGCAAGTAGGGAAATGCTTACTGATGAGAATGTAGTCTCCTACGCGAATGTTGCCGTCGGCCCAGGCACGTCCGTCCTCTTCAAGGACGTTCTTGAGAGCTTGTTCATAAGCCAGAGCCTCATCGTGCTGGCTCCAGTCAGCGGGACGATGAACTTCGGCAAGCTTCTCTTCGACCTTGCAGGAGATCATGAGTGCGAAATTCATATTGGAAGCTTTCTTGACTGTTTGGTTTTGATTATTGTCAGCATTATTATATCAAAAATCATTCGCTCGGCTGGGTTACGGCTAGAGTGAAGGTGGCCTCATGCGAACAGGAAATCGAAACTTGACTTACACTTTCCGCGTCGAAGGAACCCGTCCTCTCCATGTTTCGGCCGCGCCACCCATCCAATGCTATGGTCCGCGTAAAAGTCAATTCGAGCCTGGCGCTCTTCCTCAGAAAGAAGCTGCAGACCATCGTCGTTGATGAACATGTTTGCCGATCCTCCCTGAAGTTCATACGTCGACATGGCCTGCTTGATAGACTTCACCGTCGGCGCAATGACTCCATTCAGACCCTCCTTGTAGACGGGGCATTGCACGGTAACATGGGGCAAGATTGTGCTCTGCAATCGTCGGGGAGGTGTCGCCGAGTAAAACTTGGAGTTGCTCGTGAGCTGTCGGATGGGACCAAAGATCTGCATGATGCAACCAACAATCACCTGCGCGAAGAAGAGCGTGAAGAAGATCTGAACAGGCCCGAGTGCGACAAGAGCCAGCCGTATGAAATTCCCGTCCACCCTGATCTCGATGGCCAACTGCCTCCACCCAGCCCCCAGCGACACAAGGACAATCACCAGCGCCAAACTCACGAGCACCGCGTTAATCAAATGCACAGGCCTCTTCTCCATCCCGCTCTCCTCATCGACCGCATACCGAATCACGGCCTCCGCAGCCTTCTTCTCATCCACCTCGTCGCCCTCCTCGCCGACCTTCCACACAAGGTCCATGAGCTCTGACTCGATGAGCTGGGCGCGTTCCGCGACGTGCAGCGCGTCGTCGTCCCAGACTACGAGGATGCCTTCGGAGGCGACGAAGGCGGCGAATTGGTTCTTGCGGGCGCGGGGGAGGTCTTCGATTGTGGGGAGGATTTGGATGCGGAGGCCATTGGCGAGGGGGACGTCGACGGCGTCGGGGGCCCATTGGAGGAAGGTCTTGATGACTCTTGAGTTGACTGTCATGGCGCACTAGAAATGGTTCACCCTTTAGTATTTTCAACTCTTTTCCCCCCATTGTTTATCTTGACGAAAGGAAAAGCAGTTCGAAGCTTGGACTTGGACACTTACATGGACATTCAATGCGGCGCAAGAATTGGCGAGCTTCGAGATACTCAGTTCTGGAGGACATGCCATGTACTGACCCCTCGACTTCCTCAGGAGAACACCCTCTGTTTCGCCAGAACCGTCGCCAACCCAGAGATTCGAACATTGCTGCTGAAAGAGGTAGTTCACCATCACCTCGTGCCGGATGTCCTCGAGCATGAGCGAGCTTCCGGCCGCCGATCGGGAAGACCTGTCTGATATCGAGAGGGGCCCATAGCTGTTTCTCTGGGTGGAAGCCCTGGGGCGAAGAAGCTCTGGACCATTGGAATTGGAGGGAGGGAGGGCAGTGCCGGGAGCTCCTGTTTTCTCTTCAATCGTTTCGGGTTGTGTCGCCTTCCCCTTTGTTGGTTTGGGCTTTTCGGCCTTGAAATAACTCTTAATACCCATGATGACTGGCTGGAATAGATGAGAGCTCAGGCGCTGGGATATGCCATGCAACACTTAGTCGGCAAAGAAATAGCTGTAGATCCGATTAGCGAGAAAGATCCCATGGATTGGGGTGACGACCGCCACCGATCACTTTCTCGATTCTGAAGTGATCTTCTGGCCAGCCGAGTCCCGAGAAAATAGGCAAAAGAAGGCAATGATCTTCAAGGCGGGATGTTAAATGAATCTGCTCTTGCAGATGCAATGGAGATCGAAGCTATCACCAAAAACAAGCAAAGAGAATGTAAAGAGATGGGGGGTGGGGTGTAATTTACACCTGAGGGTGGGTAAAACTATGAGAATACTCGCTCCTTGCCGCCTCTAGAATGAAGAAAGGAGAGACAACGCACGGCCTGGAAGACCCGGTTAACTGTACCTTAGTGTAAACGAAGAAAGTGAAACGGCTTCCAGGCGAGGCACCCGAAGGAGACTCTATGGCGATGTCGGGCTGAGGGTGCTGGCCAAGGGACCCAGAAACAAGGGCATGAAGCACCAGAACCAGACCTCGTTGGGAATCATGCAAGAGGAACCGAAGGCATTGAATAGGGCTTGGGGCGGTATAGGGGAATAGTACGAAAGAGGAAGAAGAAACCCTCAAGACGGATTGGAAAGTGTGATGAGATACGAGATGGGCTGGTGGGCAAACCAAGCGGAATTCCAATACGCTACATGCACAAGCCTAGAATGCGGCTTTCAGGCTGGTCAAACATGACACGGGGATATGGCTGGAACAAACTCAAATACTTCGTACACATTCCACTTCGGACACGAGGTGGCCTTTTCCCTCACTCTTTTCTTTTTCTGCCCAGGCGGCTGGGATGTAAATCAAACGATGGCTTTTCCGGGAGGCATCATGATATGCCTCAACATAGAAAGTATACCATACCCATTCTGTGGCGTTGCCAGGAAGACGGACGCCGGCATCAGTATCAAGCGATATGCTATCAAGATAGGCAATATCGAGAAGCAATGCAATGTGCGTGCTGTACGTGAAGACCGGGGCATCAGGCCCAAACGGACATTGCTGGCATCTCAACGCAGCAACGTGGCTTGCCTGGCCAGGCCAAGCACATCCATCCCTCAGCTGGATATATGTTCCTTGGCCTTGGCCAGGGCTTCTCTGGTAGTGGGACAGCGGGTCTCTCTTGAGATGGTGACGAGGATAGTTCTTGGAAAGAGGGCCTGGGCAGCGTTTGTTCGAATCCCAGTCCTGTCCAAGAATTTCCAGGCGTTTGTGGGCGAAGAAGCATGGGAAGTTGATTGGCCGGGGACGCTATCAACACGTTCCAACCACCCACCTGAAAGGGTCCATGGTCCATGGGCTACGGGCCATAGATTATAGGCTGCCAATTCCGATCCTCGTATTACAGAAAGGCCAAGAGAGTCCATTGCGGGCCTGGAATAGACGCCACAAATGGCCAGTGCAACCCAGGTGCAGGAATACAAGTCATGAAGTTGCGCAATCACACAGGTTATGACGACGCTTGGCCATGAACCGTGAGCGGTTTGAGAAATTGTGAAAATATGAAATGAATGAAAGATAAACGGAAAACGGATCCAGTGTTCTTGCCCTTTCGACATCCTCCCGCGGATTTAGACGTCGTGAAAAGAGAGACCGCCACTCCGTCGACCTTTCCGCGCGGTCCACTCGGGTTAAAGCCTCCTCGTAAGACATACTTTACCAAGACGAGTTTAGCTGCAAGCTGCAAGGGGGCAGGGATCGTCAACACTAGAAAAAAATACAACGACGGGATGACGTTTGGAGGAAATGAAGTGGAGAGAGAGAACAATCGATGAAGAAGTGGTGAGGCCAAGATGGGGATGAAGAGCCATGCCATGATCTAGAGAGCCTGGGCTTGGAGCTTGGGTCAGGACAAGGTTTCACAATATTAGTCCAAGCTCAGGAGCAAAGAGGTGATTTGCCCAGCCAAGATATGAGCAGAGGCATGTTTACCGAGGGATTCCTGAGTAGATAGCAGATACCGACTTCGTATTTCACTTGATAGGCACATGTCTGGGCATCCCCTGCAGCACATTTCCAGAACATGCTCAGTTAAAACGTTGGCAGCTTTCACGTTCCGTTTGTCCCAAAGCATCCTCGTCCATCATCGGTATGTCGTCTCTCCGAAGTCCGTCACATAAAAATTTCTTCTGGTGAACTCCACATTTCAGGTCTTGGAAAAGCGAGAAGCTGCAGTAGCGTGGACCAAGACGTGCCAGTTCGACGCCACCAGAAATATTGTGAATTTGCCAACTCAGCCCGCTAGGCTGTGCATTCGACGACTAAAGGTAAGTACGAGGTATTGGATCGGTCTTGGTGTTGTATGGGTGGCAGGAGAGCATCTGCAGGCAGTGTCCTTGCTCTCGGCAACAGAACAGATAATACGAAGAACCAAAGCAGCTGGAATCAAAATGGAACAGACCAGGGCCACCAGGCCCAGGCCCAGGCCAGGCCGTACCCTTGCATTGCATCACTGCATCTCCTCTGAATTGGTCCAATTTGGACCAGCACAGATCAATTATCACTCGAAACGGTGCTGCGAAACCCTCGCAAAAGCCCTGGGCAATGGCGACGGCGTTCGGTAACTCGCCCGTGCTATTTTTATTTTATTATTTTCTTTTCTTCTGGGAAATATTGGTTGCTTGGCCATGCTTGGCTTATTGTGCGGAACTTTGGGGAGAATAACTCTGCTTGGCATTGGCACGTTTTGATGTTGGATGCCAGCACAGGAGACCCAAAATGAATGCGAATGCGCCCTGATAATGCATGGCATCTTTCGGAGCAAATGGAGACGAGTGCCCGTTGTCCGCTGCATACCATTGAGCTGAACCCGTGCAGTCGACTCATGTATGCTTCCAGCGATGGCTTCGTGCATCATGAAGTTCTTGAGATAGGCAAGTTCCGACTCCGTGGGTGCGGTGGGATTGATGGAATTGATTGATCACTTGCGCCCGGTGAGCTGTCTATTCGGCGACTGTCCTCTCCACCAGATTGAAGCTCATCCATGGGAGGGCCTTGACGTCTCTAATATTGGCTGGAATGTCAAGGGTCTCGTCTCATTCCCAGCTTCAAGGGCGCAACACTGAGCTCGAAAGTCTGTAAACACGCAATTCAGTTCAATTCTCAGCAGATCCGCACCTGATTTACTTCCGTGTATCCATCTCGCAAAGGAATAAGAAACCTCCTATCTAATGAGCAATCTAGAATAATATGAACGTGATCCTGAACCTACCTAGTCTATCCTGTTATTACACTGAACGTAGAAAAAAAAAAAAAATGAAATCCAAATGCTTCTCCCATCCTCAAAGCTCCTCGTTGCCGTCGCACTGCTGCCACATCACCACCTTGGAAATCTCCATCTGCGGCTGCGTCCACGTAGGATACCACTCATTCCTCTTCGTCCAGAAATCCTTCGCCGCATTATCTGACCTATCCCTCCAAGGCTTCCCGGGAGCATCCTGAAACCAGCCATTCTGCGAACCCACGGCCACGTTCAAGATGAGGAAGAACTTCTGATCGAACGGCGCCTCCTTCCGCCCCGTCGCCGACCACGGATCCTCGATCCTCTCCCCGTCGGAGTTGAAGTTGGGAAAATTCCCCCGCTCCCAGAACGGCTTGGCGAAATTCGTATAAGTAACCTGCAACAGCCTCGAGTTGACGTACGTGAAGAGATATTTCTGCGACCACTCCAACCCGAACGTGTTGAAGCCGTCGCTGTATGTCGTGTGTAGCGCTCCGCGCTTGTTGTTCGTGCGCCACCACCCGTCGTTTTCCGAGTCAGGACCCCAATGAAGTGCTGACGACATGACATCGTTGCCCCCCTGCGGATAAGTCCAATTATTCCCCCGCGACTCCATAATGTCAATCTCTCCCGACGCGGGCCACTCCCCGTAGGTATCCTCGACCGGCATCATCCAAATGGCAGGCCAGAGCCAGTCTCCGCGCGGTAATTTCGCCGTAACCTCGACGCGACCGTACTTGATGCTTGCGCCCTTCTTGGTGTTGATGCGACCCGATTTAGCAGGGGGCACGATCGTCGCGTTGCCGACCGTCGTGTTGGTGGTGGCGATGCATCGGAGGGGATCGTCAGAAGTGCAGGTGCCGTCTTTCAGGAGGTCGATTTTGCTGTCGTTTTCAATGAGGGAGGCGTCCTGGAGGGTGGCGCGGATGATGAGGCGCCCGTCTTGGATGAAGACGTTTTCGTCGCCGGGTGTGGTCATGGCGAATTCACCATTGCTGTAAAAAGTTTGAATCAGTTAGTATCTTTTTTGACAAAGAGGATATTGCCAATGTGAGGGAGGCGAAAGACATACCCAAAGCCACCAAGCTCAACCTCTTTCGTCCAGATACTCTCCCTCAGTCCCTGCGAAAAGTCCTCGACAAGCACCTCGCAGTATTTGTGCTGCACCACGCTCCGGATCCCATCCCAGACGAGAAACCCAGAGATACCCAAACCAACCAAGATACCGATAATAGGCAATATAGTTACCCACTTCTCCTTAGGATCCTTGTGCTTCAACCACGGCTTCTCGACATCTCCCTTCTTTACTCTCCTCGAGTGGAAGTACCTCGGTGGACGCTCCTCGGAACGTGCCGCGCTCACACCCGTCAAAGCAGCAATCCCGCTGCCACTGAAGTCGCCGAGACTAGAAGTTGGCCGAGAGGCTTCTGGGCTCGCGAAGGGGTTGGTTCCTAGGCCTGAAGCTGAGGCGGCTTCCGAGGAGGCACCCGGGACGGTCTTGGGGTTGAAGGGGTCATTGTTTGGACTGTCTGTCGCGGCAGTGGCTGGGCGGGTTGAGGCGGGAGCGGTGCTAGGCGGTATTGATGCGTAGAGGTTGTGGTCTGGAGGATTGTCGTTGTTCATGGCTGTTATTTTGCGTGTCTATAAGTGAGAAAATGGAAGACGAAGTAAAGATTAGGCGTGAGAATGTAAGGTGATTGCCTAGTTCTTTGAACTGGTTGATAGCAGGGACAGAGGGGTGATATGCAGGGTGTATTAGAGATTGGAGACACTGAGGGAAGGTATAAGAGAATGAGAGTAGAAGAAGATGGATGGGGTGTATGAGCTTTACTAGAGATATTCTTAGCTACACGGAGTTTAAAGAAGGACAAGCCGAGAGATGAAGGGCATGCAACGAAGTCAATAAGGTCAGGGACCAGCAGGTCCTGGGGAATGACCTCGATATTCATTCGGTTGGTATTAGTGCAGGCCAAGGCCGGAAAGGATATGAGCGGTTCCATCGAGTGACGGCCGGCTTCGACCTACAAAACGGAGAAGGGAGGGAACAGCACGGCCATCACATGCGAGTATCCCTTTTCGGGTCCAATACTGCGACCTGGGAGCCAGTGAAACAAAGCAGAAAAAGCCATGGCTGGCTGGATGGCTGTCGCCCAAGAACGAGTTGCCATGCCAGAATATTGGTGCAGCTTTCCGTAGTGAAAGGGGGGGGTTCAGGTATGTAGAAGCGGTCGTTCCAACGCAACCCCCCACAGCGGCAAGGAATCTGCTTGTAACCACAAGCTCTGGCTAATTATGGGTCAGCCTGGCGTCTCAACTCTACCATTACCGAATGTGCACGGGAAGGAATGATATCAGGACTTGCAAGTAGAATGTAGTATCCAACAAGCGGGCGATAGGTCTGATTCAAACGTGACAGTGAGAGGTTAAGGTTCGGACCCTCGTCCCCGCTGCCCCTGCTTTCGTACCAACCTGAACGAGGGAAAGTCCCAGGATCAGGTCCCACCGGGCGTTTCTTGGCAAATTGACGTTACGAAGGCCAACGATCAAACGGTATTCCAGACAGTCCAAGACGGTACATTCTTGAGTCCGTCTCAGTCAGCGTTTCCTCCTCCATCATTCCATGGACAGATGTGCCAATAGGAATGGCCCTCTTCCTCCCAAGGGCATGCCGGCCGGTCAACAGACCGGTGATGTGGGTTATGGAACATCATCAACCTCGTTTTCGGCCTCGCGGTTTATCAGCGACCTTCCCTAAGTGGGCGGAAGGTGGTAGAGAGGGTCCCACCAGTTCAGCTCGACATGTTCCCTTCCTTCAGTCGTACCTAGCACCTGCGTCTGCGTTCCCATCCAAGCAGCTTCCGGATTCGATATGAGGGAATGCTCTCCGGGTCCTCGGAGTCTGCAACCAACGAACTGAGCGGCTGGATGATTGGCTTCTGTACACTATAAAGACCTCTGCTTCGTACTAGTCAAACCTGCCACCTCATCTCTACTCCTAGTACTCCAACTACTCTCTCGCCTGCAGGTCTACGAGTCAGGCCTCCCGCTCTCATTGATTAAGGTACCTAACCTACCCATCTTCACCTGAAAGAGCTAAACCAAAGCGTACGTGCGTATCCACTTAACAACATAATTACCTGCAGAAAAGGATCCTTCTAAAAGTAAACGAGCAAGGACCACATTTGGGAGGGGCCACCGCAAGCGAAGCTATCTCGTCTGTTCTGCAGCAGTTGCTTTTGTGACCAATCTTGCATGCTGTGGGTTTGTGGGCCAAGAATCTCGGAGAGTAAATTTTCTCGATTTATTTTTGGCTTTTATTACTTTTCTCTCCTCTTTTTTTTTTTTTTTTTTTTTTTTTTTTTATCTGTGGCGCTGGTATTGATTATTGCTTTTCCTCGGGGTCTCTGCACTCTGCCGCCCGCCCACGTATTATTTTCCGCCCATTTTGGGAACATGCCTTATCCTTGAAAGCCACTCATTTCCTTGGCCCTTTGCGCGCGTATATTTATCTCTCCGATTAACACGTTATCTAGAATTATCATTCAAGCCCCCTTCCGCCACCGGAGTCGTCCCGCTCCGCGTCGCCGTATCCTCGTAAGTCGGAAAGCCAATGAACTGGAAGTGACAACTTCATGCCTTATCGTATTTGGCTCGTACATTCCCAACGCATGTTGTTATCCGACGCCTCCGGCCTGCCCTCTTTTATAAAACGCCATCAGAGATCCCAATTTCGTATCTGGCATTCCACATCTTGGCTTCAATCTCCACCCCACTTGGTGATATCTCCCGTCCCTCCTTCACCGCTAATTTCAGCCTTATATCAGAGACATTTCACGGCGTGACTGAGACATACATGGCCTTTATCGTCTCTGCGCAGCTGTCAAACGAAAAAGGTCAGCAAGGCAGGCGTAGTGCCCCGTCATCGTAGAATCGGCGGCTGTCAGCTCGTTCTCCGTGCAGGTGTGGGTGGTGTCGCGGTACTTCAACTCTGCAGACTCCTTCGTAATTGTTTTCGGTTCGAGGCGCTGTCCTTCCAGAACCGAAGAGGTGGTAGGTGGACTCGGCTGGAGAGCTTGATGGGGATGGAGATTCGACTACGATCTATCCGCGTTTGGGAGGGGGTATATGATCTAATGATGGATGGAACTTGAAAATCAGAACGTGGGAGCATCTGGGTTATGCTCCTATATACAGCGCTTGGGATTTTCCATGTCTTGGAATAGGGGCTCGCTCCGGGGTATACAAAGTTGGTAAAAATACTGACCATTCCCTGTCCTAGGCTCATTTCGAAACAAAGGGGAAATATACAGACTGGGGTTCTCTTAAACACTTGCATATACCTTTGATTGAGGAGGTTCTACTACCTCCAGTACAACTGAATTGTCTATCATGGCCAGTCTCCTCAGTTGGAAATGGCCTTGTTCTGAAATGCTGTGAACAATATAATACATATAATACATGTGAGAATGAAGGACCTCTTTGAAGATGGGGTATGATTCCCTTCAAGGGCATCCCAAAGTGCATTGAGGAAGTGACTGGCAACACTCAATTGGTTCCAAAGGCAAGGACAGATGCCTCAGAGGTAAAAGTGAACAATCAAGTAAAGGTATAACAGTAATGCCAACGAAGAGGGGGATGGTGACTCTAAAGAAGAGACTTAACATGCCCATATTTGGAGATCAACGATCTAACTCTTCAGGTCATCGTTATCAGTGTTGCCAGTGCGGGGCTTTTTTCGTGGGGGTTCATCGTCGTTTTCGTGGTCTCTGCTTCTCACACCCCGAGAGTCAATCATCTCAGCCATACGATCCAGCCTCTGGTTAATTCCCTCCATTTGGGTCTGGAGTCCAGAAACTTGCTGCTTGACGGTGGAGAAGCCCTCTCGGAAGGTTTCCTCCAATTCGTACAGCCAGGCAAGAGCCCTTAGTCTGGGAGATGGCTGATTCGGCTCCGCATTGTTGGGTTCGATGCCTGCGGCGAGAGGGTGTTGCGCTTCGGTAGGAGCAGAAGTCGGAGAATAAGAAACTTGTGTCCATTGAGCTGGCTGCGAGGGCGTGGAAGGGTTGGAAGGCTGGAGGGGTGGGAGGTGAATTGGTCCGTTGTTGCTCTGCTCCCAGTCGACCGCCGAGGCTCCGACACCACGAAGGGGGAACCGCGATGCCTGCTGTCCTACTGGGAGAGGAGAATTGGGGCCCCAAGAGCTGCTTTGGCCCGATGCCACCATTCCAGATCCGCCGAGAGGGGTTGAAGCGATGTCTCCAAGCTGGACTTGCAGCGAAGGGAGAGAACGACCGCCCTTGGGAGTGAGGTTAGTCTGATTGTGCTGATAATCATTAGGGTTAGATAGTGCGCTTACTTTAAAACCAGTCTGGGGTTGAGCCAAAACATGTGGGGCAGCGTGAGGGATGGCGTATCCGATGCCTGAAGCGCTGCTTTGGTGGACGAGGGCTCGGGGCGTGGCGGGGGTGCTCTGTCCGCCAAACTGAAGAGGCAAAGCCAGCAAAGGAGAAGGCGTGACAGGACCAGGACCTTGATTGTGGCCGAGCAACTCCAACGCCGCCATGATGTCGGCGGGCTCCTGGTCAAGATCGACATCCATGCTCCATACGATACCTTGCCAGGTAACGTCCCTGGCTTCGACGGCCTCGATGACTTGTTGAAATTTCCTTTGGAGTGGCGTAAGTTGACTCTTGCGGAGCCTAGCATCACGGACCTCGCTCTCATGCCGGGCCTTTGCCCAAGAATTCCACTCCTCGAGGCTTTCGGTGGCCGGCGGAGGGTGGGTTTGGCCGTCCACCCAAACGAGGAGATGGCCCCAATCTTTCTCTCTGATTCTCTTGAGGAGGTATCGGGGGACCAGACCTTGCGAGTGCATGCAGTATGCAAGGACTTCGGTGACCGGCGGCGGGACGGGGGGATTGGCCTTGAACGGCTTCCACAGGTTGCGAGTGAGCTTCTGGTCGCTGGTCCGAAAGTCCTGGATGCTCGTCTGGAGTAGCTTCATGACCGCCAGAATGTCACGACCTCGGAATTCCTCGATCCACTGAATTGGGAAGGATGTTACCACAGATCGCAGATATCTGGTCGCCTGGTCGGCGCTCCGGAGACCAGGTTCCATGTTGTTGGTTGAGGCGACGCCGCGTCGAGCTCGGGCAGGGGGTGTGGATAATTCTGAAGTGGAAAAAAGAAAGAAAAAGCTGATGGTGATAAGAATGGTGTTGAAGCCGGGTAGAGAGGAATGGCGATGTTTGAAGAGGGAAGACGGCATGAGGGAGAGGGGAGAAACCGTAGTGTCAAGTGGGAAGAAGAAGAATTCTCGTGTGGTCTCCTAGCTGTTATGTATTGACTGAGATGGAGGGACGCGTCTACTAAAACCAGCTTTCTAGTGATTCATTTGATGCCTCCTTCCCTTGCTCCAGTCTTTTTGTTGAACTGGAGCAATGGTGAAGTGAATCATGAATCAGCCTCGAGGTTCCCCGAACGCTCTTTCCAACTTGGGTCTTGGTCTGTCAACACGCCTACAAGTCAAACTTGAGTTGGGGAAGCTACGACCCGGTGAAGTCGGTGACTGGGTGTCTTTACTGTCTCTCGAGGCGAGCCCGTCGAGGCTCTTGTTTCTAGAAGTTGGTATTGACAAGCATTTAGACATACGGATATCACCAGGTGGAGGAAGAAAACGCCTTAGTACTAGGAACATCAAATAAAAGTACAACAAAGTCGATCCATGATTGAAGACGTTCGTGCTTTTCAAGGAACACTATCAAAACTCCTAGGGTCCTTCTCTGCTACCTTCATGAAAGTTCAAAAATCGTCTCTGCGAAGGTGTCCTTGACATCATCCTTGCGAGGTCTCTTCCTCGATCTTCCCATCCCGTCCTCCAAGTTTGTAATTCGGTCGATCCGTTCCTCGAGGTCTGACAACTTTTTAGTGATGACATCGAGTCTCTGGCTCATCTATTGTTCGAGACCAAGTAGTTTCTGGGCCACCTTGCCAATGGCAGCTCTGCCTACCTCGTCTTTAACTCCATCGGACTGCGTGGACTGGGACTCGACTTCCTTAGCAACCTGGGCCGGCGCTGTAGCTGTGGTGGCTTCGGTAGCAGCTCTGCCCAGCCCATGTCGACTTGGGTGGGATCCGATGACCAGTCGCGGTCTCCAAACTTCCAGGGCGGGTTCGAGGATGGCGTTACTCTGTGCCGTGGGCCTGTTCCGAGGGCTGTCAATTGCGATTCCAGCCCTTTTGTGTTGATGCCTCCGCCGGCGCGCTGATCGTTGCGGGCTTGGGGACGTAGGTTGTTGTGGTGCTCTTGGTTCGGGAGATGCTCCCCTGGGAGGCACACGTTTGTCGACCGATTCGGTAGCGCGTGGTTGTGGACGTATCAGACTAAAACATGACTCTTTCGCTACGCGCCGAGTCGTTTCATCCATGATATCATGAGGATCTTGGTTGAGATCTATATCCAGCGTCCACTTGATCGCGTCGGGGGTAGTACCAATAACTTCCACATTGGTAACTAGCGAGCGGAACTTCCTCTGGGCCGGCGTGAAGTCGTCAATACTGGGCTGGGGCCAAAGGTCGGGAATATACCGGGTGTCCGCCCATCGCATCCATTCCTCACGGCTTGCAGTTGCTGCGGGCGGCGGGACTTGCCTCGGGTACCAGATCAAAAGATGTCCCCAATCAAGCTGTCGGACGTCGTCGAGGATATCCCTGACAAAGGAAGGGCCTCGATGCAGGATGCAAGCTAGAAGCTCCGCCTTTCTGGGCTGTCTGGGTGGTCGGGTTCTAAAAGCCGAGTAAATGCGTCGTGGGAGGCGGTGGGATGCAAGATTAACATCTTGGACGTTCACCTGTACCGATTCGAGGATCGCCAGTATTTCGCGGCCGCGGAACTCTATATAGAGCGAGGGGGAGACCCCGCAGAATCCTTCTCAGGTATGTTGTCGCCTGGGCCTTTGTCTTGAGTTTGACCATGTCGACGCTTTGTGCTGGAGCGGTTGGAAAGGGAAGAGGGTTGACTTGGCGGGGTGGTGCATTTGCAACAGAGCGGGTTTTGGATGCCAGGAAAAGGAGACAAGAAGGGCCAAGAAGCCCTCCTGATCGAGGTAACTGTCGACCAGCAGAGCTAACTGGGCAGGTTATGTTGATTGCTGTCGTCTTAGGGAAGAGACGAGGAGGAGGAAGGGACAAAAAGAAAGAGAGACAACCCCCGGCTGTGCCTGTGTGCGTACCTGTCGAGGTAAAGAAGAGAAAGAATGGTTCGAGGAGGCCGAACTTTGTCGAGGGGTTCCTCGCGCTCCTTCCTCGTCCTCAATTTTGGATACCAGCCAGCTAGCTTGAGGCGAGTAGTTTTCGGAACGGCAAGTTGGCGTGGGCTCGAGGGCTCGGCAAACGAGATTGAGCAGCCGTGCCTGGCTCCTTCTAAGATACAATGGGGAGAGAAGAGCTACCCGTGAATTACATGAAACGTCTATTCTTCTATAAAGTGTAAAGTGTGCTTGTCTTTTGTCCAAAACCCAGATATCCTGACCTCTAGAACCTAGGAAGAATGAAAAGAAAAGGAAAAGGAAAGAAAATGCAATGCCATAGAAACGAGTTCCCTCCGTCTATTCGTGTTCCATCACCTCTAGTCTACTTCATGCAGAAAACAGACATGCACAAAAAAACCAGATCAATAAACCCGACTCTCCTCTACTCCTCATCATCCGTGTCTGGAGGTTTAGGAGTCCCAGGCGCGCTCGAAAGCCAAGCAATCTCCCTCAGCCTCCTCCTAACCGCCCTCTCCTTCAGCTCCTTCTTAGTAAGACCCTTCTTCTTTTTCCGGGCCTTGAAGTTCATCGGCGACGAGTTATCCTCGGTTCCGCTGTTAACGGCGCTAGGCACAGCGCTCGGCACGGCACTAGGCGCAGCACTGGGGGCCGCGCTGCTGGCAGCCGTGCTGGGAACGGCGCTGCTATCCTCGAAGCGGTCGGAATGCACGGCCGACTGGCCCTTGTACGTAACCTTCCCGTCGTTGACATAGAACTGCTCCGAGCACAAGGCGCCGACGAACTCGTCGTTGTGGGAAATGAGAATGACTCCACCCTTGAAGTCGCGGATGGCCACGGCCAGACCGCCAAGCGAGTCGCGGTCCAAGAAGTTAGTCGGCTCGTCAAGCACGAGGACGTGCGGCTTGGACCAGAGCGCCGCAGCGAGGACAACCTTGATCTTTTGGCCGCCGCTGAGGGAGCCGATCTCGTTGTGGTTGGCGATGTCGGGGTCCATACCGACGTCTTCGAAGTGCTTCGAGATCACGGAGGGTTGGAGTTCGCGGTAGCCGAGACCTTCGCGGGCGGCTTCGTAGTCGTCGAATTCCTGGACGAGTTTGGCGAAGCCTAGCTCTGTGAGGGTTTCGCGGGAGACTTGGGAGTTGTGCTTAGGGAGCATGTTTCGCCATTTTCTAGTAGAGACTATTAGTAGACGAGCTTTTAAAAATACGGTTTGGGAAAGGCGGGAATGGTTAGGGAGGACTCACACTTCGTATTGGAACGTCTTCTTGTATTTTTGACGACCAATCAAAGCCTCAATCTGCTTGGCCGGCTTGCCGTCACCGATATCCACAAACTTATTCATCTGCTCCTTGTCCTTGTCCGAAAGGATACGGGTCTGCTTCAAGTGCACTTCTCGATCGTCGCCGTGGGCATATCGCCACTGCAGGTACTGGTTAGGCGTCTTCTCGAGATGCATCTCGACGTGCTCCAAAGCGTGCTGCTTGATGTAGCCGATACGCAAGTTGGGATGCTTCTCGACTCGGCCGGTCGTGGGGATGAGTTCACCAGTCAGAAGCTTGATCATAGTGGACTTGCCGGCACCGTTGGGACCGATGATGGCAACTCGAGAGGACAGCGAGAGCTGGCAGGAGGCATCAACGAGGGATGGCTTCGGGGCGCCGGGGTAGGTGTAGGAGACATTGCTCATCTTGAGAATTGCGCGGGTCATGGACTTGACTCCGGTCAGGAGACCAGGGGCGGGGAACTTGAACTGGACGTTGGAGGCGGAGAGGGTATAGTAGCTCTTGGCCTCGGGTCGCATCTTGACGAACGCGGCGAGGTTGCCGCGGTAGTGGGCGAGCTTCTTGTTGGGCTCGTAGTGGTAGATATCCGTGGTAACCTCGTCCAGGAAGCCAGAGTCGTGGGATACGATCAAACTGGTGATCTGGGTATTGCTCTTGAGGTAATTCTCGAGCCACTTGACGTTGGCAACGTCGAGATGATTAGTAGGTTCGTCCAGGAGTAGGACGTCGGCTTTCTGGAGCATGGCTCGGGCCAGAGCAAGCTTCATCTTCCAACCACCACTGAGGGACCCGACCTTCTGGGCCTGACGACCCTCAGGGCCGGGGGTGAAGCCGAACTCGGCAAGAACCTCGGAAATGCGCTCCTGGCCTTCCTTGGCGATCTCAGGGTCCTTGGAGACGAACTCGAGAATGCTAATATCGGCATCCTCGCCCTGGTTGTGCTCGACGTAGCAGGTCCTAAGGACAGACTGAGGGGGGAAACCTTCGAGCTTTTCGTTCGCGATACTCCTCATCAGCGTGGACTTTCCGGCACCGTTGCGACCGCAAAGACCGTAGCGGTGGCCCTTGAGAAGCCTGAGGTTGGTGTGCGATAGCAAAAGCATACCACCGTAGGCCAGGGAGAAATCAGCGTTCACGATCTCAACCTCGCCGTCGTCCTCCTTTTCAGGCTCGCCGTGCTTACGCCTGTCCTCCAATACGTAGAACTCTTGGACGGCATCCGCAACGGCATCATGGGCACTGGCGCCTCTCGTGAAGCCCTTTAGGTACGGCCCGATCCTTCCAGCGATGCGCAGAACCTGACCATGATTGACATCCTCAGCCACCATCTCGCAAATGTAGGACCGGGCGAGCTTGTAGAGGTCGGCCTGGCCGGCAAGCCCGCCGTTTTTCTTGATCTGCTCATCGAGCAGAGCAGCAACATCACCAGCGCTCGTGCGCTCAACGACATTCTGTCCGTCGCCCATCGCCTTGTCAATAACGGAGAGGGCACGGTCGGCTAGTTCTCGAACCTCGGGCTGCGAAGCACGATCGGACACACTTTTCACACCGGGCTTGAGCTTGGGAAGGAAAGTACGGGCCTCGATGGGGTCATGGACGAGTTTCGTGAGATTCTCGACGACGACGACGGTCTGGCGGAGGACTTCTTGGGAGGTGGTTGGGGTGTTGAGGGAGCGCTCGAGCAAGGGGGTGAGGAGCGCCAGCACGGGGGACGTGACGACGGCGACGAAGGTGGTTTGCGACAGGGCGTGGATGGCCTTTTGAAGAGTAGTGGCGGAAGGGTGCTGCATCGTGTCGATAAGTAGAGGGATACGGGGGGCGACATCGTCGTTGGAGAGAAGAGTGGTGAGCGAGGTCATGGCAACGCCGGCCTGCTTCTCGACTTCAGTCTTCATATCGTGCATGCCCTCCTCCACGATGGGAATAAGAGCAGCAAGTTTCGTTCCCATGGCGTCGCGAAGAATATCCTTCTCGATAGACTCCTCCTTTGTGCAGCCGACAGTGATCTGAGCCTTATCGGCCATGCGTTGAAGGAGCTTATAGGCGGCGACCGTGCCTTGCCACTTGCCAGTCTTCTTGGAAAGATATCGAATCAGAGCGGGCAACAAGCCAACAACAAGAGCCTCGGGGCTCAGGTTGGCAAACAGAGCGTCGATGCCATACTGAGCGGCCTCGCGAACCACAGCACCCTTATCGGAGAGGGCGTCTAGGGCCACGGACAAAAGACCGCCGTCCTGGACGAGGAGGACCGTCTCGCTCACGGGCTGTCGAGGAGGGAAGCGTTCGAAGACGGCCCCGAGGAGGTTCTGGGCGCTCTCGCGCTTGAGGCCGCTCTTCTTGTCGGCAGCGGCCTTCTTGATCTCGGCGACGATGCCGTACTGCGTCAGGCCGACACAGCCCACGGAGCCGAGGAGGAGTTCGCAGAGACCGTAGGCAGCGTCGACGGAGGCGGCGGAGGTCTTGGCGTTGAATATTGTTGTGATGAAGGCGCCCACGTCCTCTTGCGATGGAGGAGGAGCGGCGCCCTCGGCCACGACCATGGGAGGTGACATGGCGGAGAGGGGAGGGGTTGAGGGTATCAACCCCGTTGGGAATGGGTTGGCGGGGTAGAGGGGCACGATAAGACGAACCCTCGATCTTGTTTCCTGCTTCCAAAGGGAAAACTTGTTCTTAGGTCAAAGACAAAGAACAAAACCGATAAAATATCGGTATCCAAGGCAATGGAAAACGACCTGCTTTTCGAGGAGAGAAAATTTCTCCAGGCAGGGCAGAAAGGAGGGTGCGAGGTGCGCAAGCAATTTTGGGTTGGAGGGGCGCAGGGAAAATTATTTTTTAAGCAGGGCAAAAAAAATGTAATCTTATCGATAAGAAATCGCACTAAAATTCTTGATGGGTCAAAATGTCAATGTAGTGTCAGGTACCGATGACGTAGGGGCCTGCGGGAAATGTACAAGGGGTCTACGAACTGCAAATCAGGGCGACTCGATTCGATGAAGGTGTCTTGGCCAAGTTCAAATTGTTGCCAAGATGTCGACCTTTGTCAGCCAACCATCCCGACACGCGAGGCGGGTGGATTATTCAGATTGTTCCTTGAGGACAGGATTCTTGTGAGAAAATGGGTATCGGCACACAAAATGACTTGAAGTCGACAGAGAAGGTTGGAAGGATAAACGTTATTACCCTTTCCATCATCAGGGCGGGTTGTTAAGGATCTCGGCACCTCGTTGACGGAGATGGTCCGTTTGATCCCGGGTGCCAGCTCGCACGGGCCGGCGGTTTTGCCAACGCACTGAGCATCAACTGCATTCTCCAAGATCTAGAACAAAGCTGTCCTGCTAATCCAACACAACTTCCAGAACCGCTCCGGCAAAGGATCGAGTTATGGGCACGATTCGGCCAATGTTATGATACATCTTTGCCACCTCTCGCCAGCTACTATAATATTTTGAGCCCCTGGGATGTCGCATAGAAGTTACTCCACCAGTTTCGAACCGTTTCGAACCGACAACCTTTCCAAATGTCCCCATTCCACCGCAACTCCCCAAATCATCTCCATCCTCGAAATCTCACAACAATATCTCAACAGATAGATTCCCTCGCAAAAGGGAAAAAAAAAAGACTTCCCACTTCCCCCTCCTCATTCCCAATTTCTCTTTCCCATTTCCCAGATTCCTCCACGCCTCAGGGTTTGACCAGACCGGGTTCCACGCCGGCGCCTTGCGGAAGTAGTTTGTACGCAGTGCGTCACCGCTCGACCACTCGAGCTTCCATGAGACGTTAAGAATCCAGAGCCGAATTTTGATATATAACACATAGACGGCCGCCGCCCTCAAACTGCCAGGGGAAGGCACGTCCCAAACGAATTTCTAGTTCAGCATCACCAACGAAGGAAGGCTTCCTCGAAAGACACATCTCGAATCAACAACCTGGTCAATGAAGACGAAGTCAACCCCTCCTGGCCTTCGCCTTCTGGCCTTCGTTCAACTTTGCTGCCAAAGAGAAAACGTTACGATGTCTCCGCCTGCAACAAGCAAACTAGACCGCTCGAGCTTCTACTGAGCACTCCCTGGAACCACACTACGAATCTTAGGATTAGAGACTGCCAACAAAATTGCATCATTACCTCTTTTGAGTGTTACTCAGGTGTATGCCGGTAGTTGTGAAAGTATTATTTCCACAACCCTGATGTCATGTCATTGGTTGTCGAAGCCAGAGCAGGTGGCGGTGCTCCCGCAGCCTGAGCAGGACGTCAATCCTGTACTCGTCCTGCCTAACATCACTTGGATTGATTCATGACCAGATAAATCAATGCTTACCTGCAGACCATAACGCCCACCTACGCATGCATCACTTTTTAACGCAAATCACTCCTAATGCATTCCTACAACTACTCTCCTTTGACCGATGCCGATTCCATTCGGGTGATGGTTTTGTATCCTCTTCAGCTTGAGGGCACATATGAGAGGCTTATTTATTGCGACCTTGTCCAGACGCGGCTTTCTGATGTCACCAGCGACGAAAATGCCTATACCGCAATCTCGTACGTATGGGGAGAAAAGCGATATAGTAACCTTATTTGCGTCCTGAGCGAGGAAAGCTACCTCTACATTGGCTCCAACCTGTACTCGTTGCTCAAGAACCTTCGCCAAGCTGACGAGGTATTATGTCTTTGGGTGGACGCGATTTGTATTAACCAAGACGACATAACAGAGCGGAACCGCCAAGTTCACCAGATGTGCGACATCTTCTCATCCGCTAGGGAAACCATCGTGTATTTAGGAGACGCCGATGGCGGGAACACCGGGCTATCCGCCTGGAACTTTCTGGAAAGCCGGAGCACCTGGGCCTTGAACGACTACGGCCACATCGACTTCGACAGGCCCGCAACTATGCGGGAAGCGTTAGACTTCAAAGGAGATATCTCGGATGTGGAGATTGACGTGCTGCCGCGGCCGTGGTTTCGCAGGGTATGGGTCTTTCAAGAAGTCGTTGTCTCTAGGGAGGTCTCGGTCCAGTGCTCGCCGCCGCATACCGTGGGACGACTTCTGCAAGGCTGTTCTTCTCAGCGAGAGATATCATGATCGGTACGGGCATAGCTTGCATCATCGAGGTAAGGTGGAGATCGTGCATCACATGTTTCAAGCACGATGTGACTACCTGGAAAGCCGCGGTCTGCAACATCTTCGACCCGACTGGCATGATCAGGTGAAGCGCTACGATGATGGTGGTACCTACATCGTGAACTCGCTGCAGAGGGCCAGGCGGCTTGAGGCATCAGATCCCCGTGACAAGGCCTTCGCGCTTCTTGGAATCTCGACCGGATTCGACAAGGGTCATCCGGATACGTCCGCCAACTACGAGAAAACGACCAAGCGGGTATATGCGGACCTTGCGGCCTATATTCTTCAGACTACGGATAGTTACGATCTCTCCAGTTATCTGGACAATGGAAGCGAATCGATACAAGGCCAGCGGGTATTCGACGCCTCCATATTGGACCTCCCGTCATGGGTACCGAATTGGAACAGGTCCGAGTGGGGGACGGGGCACATCTCCCGCTCGCTCTTCGGGACTCTTGAGCTAGAACTAGAAGCGTAGAAGCTCACGCGAGAGCAGATTGTGAGAGCTAATCGCCGGATTACCGACAACCGACGCAACATATTTGCTGTGGGATATATACATGGAAAAATACAATACGGAGCGTCGATCGTCAGGCTTCAAGGACGAGACGAAGTCGCTTTCCAAAGAATCCGAGACCGGACCGAATACAGTCCGGCCAAGCGGTTTGAGCAAATTATGCGACTTTGGAGCAAAAACTTAGAGAGAGGCTCCCACCAATATATCAGACTAATCAGATTATCCAACACCAGATCAAACGACACTCAGGAAGATACCATCCAGAACGAAGCGGTGACGCTCGGGAGCTTAGCAAAGACTTCTGATTTCTTTCTCCGGGTGCTAGACATAACGACATATCCCCCAAGAAAATGATCTCTAGAGAGTCACTTGTTTGCAAGAGCGAGGAAAACAGTGAGCTGGTCCGACGACAGTAGCCAGGCAGTTTCTATGATTACCGACAAAGATTCCCTTCTTGATTGGAAGGTCGTTGCCGTGTGCCAAACTCTGGGAGGTCAGGAGCTCGCGAGTGTGCCGGTGGCATGTCGGGATGGCGACTGAATCGTGCTCTTCAAGGGACCTAGGGTTCCGTTCATTGTTCGGCCAATTCCATTTCAGCGTCCTCTCCATGACTGGGTGGAAAATGTGCCAAACTTTGCCCAGTCAAAGGCCGTTGACGAGTTTCAACAATGTGAGATAATTGGAGAATGCCTTGTAAACCGATACTGAGATGTCAAGTGCTCTTTCGGGGATATGGAGGAGATGGAGGAGACTGTCTTTGTCATTGTCTAAGCGAGTTCAAGAGAGCGTGTCCGCGGTGAGACTATATGAACGTTGCTAGTTTCCTCGCGCTGTAAGTTTTGAGAAGAAGGACCGCTTGGAGTGGATAGATGTTTCTTTCTCCAGTTCAACCCTTTAATCGTAGTACTCAGCTTCTAGTTTTTGCCGGGTTTTCGGTCGTCTCAGCAGCCATAGGACGCCTCTTTCGTTCCCTCTTTTCATCCTAGAAATCGGGAGTCGACTTCCCGCCCATTTCTCGATGTACAAAAGCGTCTTTCAAGCTCTGTGTAACACGTGTTTTAGAAAACTTATATAAAATTCAAGCCCTGGCTAAAACTTTAGTTTAATTAGTACTGATTTACCTTCGTACTATTTATAGTATTCAGAGAAAGGAGTGCGAGTTAGTGGACTGCAGAGCAGTGCGCCCAGGTGGGATGGCCTTGGTGGCGAGCAAACATTTGATCAAAAGGCAGCCAACCACCAATCTCGACATTTTCTATCTACCCGGCCTCCATGCTGAATGGACAGCGATCTCCTTACGAATGTGCCCAGTGTTTCTGGCTAATATGTGGTGTCACGGTTGACAGAACACGACCTCGTCGTGTCTCAGCACATTTTAAGCAAACGAAGTCGGCAATTAGTGGGCTCCAGCAGTGAAGACGGGACGCCTGTTTGGATCCAATTGTCGTCAGCTTCTCCCGTTGAAACCCAACAGGAGCCCGGACTAATGCCACTGCCCCTGGCTAAGCTGCTTCAGCCCCTTGCGCTTGGACAGCGCTGTTGCGGGCTCTTGTCGACTCCCAAGGTGTATTAAATTTCCTTCCCGATTGACCCTGTCCCCTAAATTTATCATTTCTCTCCCTCCCGTTGGGTTGCTTTCTCTTTCTTCCCAGAACCCGGAGTTCCATCGACAGACGAAGCTCCAAGGTCGACACCCACCGAGAGCATCGCGGATAGACTGCCAACTTGATTGATTCTCCCCACATTCCCTCAAGACCCGCTCGGAACGCGACCTCTCGAAAGCTTCCCCCAATTACCGATCGACACCGAATCATCGAGAGTCATCGGCATGGATCCCTCACAGGAGGGCCTCCTCCACCCCGACCGATCTCGAAATTCTTTCGATTCCGCACACTCTGACGTTGACGTCGAGCGTCATCCCTCCGATCATACCCAAGACGAAAAGCCTCGCGGCGTCGCCGTAATCCGCTCCCTGCTGAAACGCAGGAAGCGATTCTTCACTGTACTATTCATCATCCTAGGAACCTGGTTCCTCATCGGCCTTGGCGCCCCTGTCGCCTACAACACATACACACAAGCCCCTCCCGATGGCTACTCACCCCCGTGGTATCCCACCCCGAGGGGCGGCTCGGCGAAGTCCTGGGCCGAGAGCTACCAGAAGGCGGCCAAGATGGTCGAGCGCATGACGCTGGCTGAGAAAGTCAACATTACAACGGGAACGGGATGGCGTATGGGTCTGGCCGTCGGCACGACCGGACCCGCTGTCCACGTTGGGTTCCCCCAGCTGGCCCTGCAGGATGGCCCGTTGGGTATCCGCTTCGCCGATAATGCGACGGCCTTCCCGGCCGGGATTACCGTGGGTGCTACGTGGAACAAGGAATTGATGTACGAGCGGGGTAAGGCACACGGCTTGGAAGCCCGACTCAAGGGTGTCAACGTGCTGTTAGGCCCTTGCATTGGCCCCGTTGGCAAGATGCCCGCGGGTGGCAGGAACTGGGAAGGGTTCGGTTCCGACCCGTACCTTCAAGGCATTGCAGGCGCCGAAACCATTCGTGGCATTCAGTCCCAGGGCGTCATGGCTACCATCAAACACTTTGTCGGTAACGAACAGGAACACTTCCGGCAGGCCCGTGAGTGGGCGCTCCCGAATGCAATCTCGAGCAACATCGATGACCGGACGATGCACGAGGTTTACGCGTGGCCGTTTGCGGATGCCGTCAAGGCTGGTGTGGCCAGTGTCATGTGCTCGTACAACCAGGTCAACAATTCGTACGGGTGCGCGAACTCGAAGCTTCTCAATGGCATCCTCAAGGATGAGTTTGGCTTCCAGGGATTCGTCATGTCCGATTGGCTGGCGCAGAGGGGGGGCGTGTCGAGTGCCTTGTCTGGCTTGGACATGTCCATGCCTGGTGATGGACTCAAATGGGAGGATGGCGAGTCGTTGTGGGGACCCAACCTGAGTCGAGCCGTCCTCAACGGTTCCATCCCGCTTGAGAGGCTGAACGACATGGTATCCCGCATTGTTGCTTCGTGGTATCAACTTGGCCAAGACGACGAGGCGCTTTTCGATAGGCAAGGTCCTAATTTCTCCTCTTGGACCAATGACCGGTTCGGTGTTCCGTTCCCCGGAAGTCCGGCAGATCAGGATCTTGTGGAAGTCAATCGATTTATTGACGTCCAAGGAGACCACAAAGATGTGGCACGGCAGGTTGCTGCCGAAGGCACGATCCTCTTGAAGAACGATGGAATCCTGCCTCTTGGCCGAGATGGCTCTAGGTCTAGCGGAAAGAAGCGTGATGACGGTGGCAAAGTTCGAATCGCCATCTTTGGAGAGGATGCCGGCCCAGGAAAGGGTCCCAACCACTGCCCTGACCGAGGCTGCAACCAAGGCACGCTTGGGTCCGGCTGGGGCAGTGGCGCTGTCGAGTTTCCCTACCTCGTCACGCCTGCCGAAGGCCTCCGCCGTCAATTCGACAAAGACAAGGTCGTCATCACCGAACACTTGTCGAACAAGTTCAAGTACCACGAGAACCCTGCCGTCCTCGACGACCAGGACATTTGCATTGTCTTTGCCAGTGCGACGGCCGGGGAGGGATACATGTCTTGGAAGAGCGTCAGGGGAGACCGCCCCGACCTCTACCTGCAAAAGGGTGGCGACAAGCTCATCCACAAAGTCGCCGAAAAGTGCGGCAATGGCGATGGAGAGACGATCGTTGTCATTCACAGCGTCGGCCCCGTCATCTACGAGCGGTTTATTGATCTTCCCAACGTCAGGGCTGTCGTCTTGGGGAACCTTCCTGGCCAGGAGAGCGGTAACGCCCTTGCCGATATCATCTTCGGAGACGTGAACCCCAGCGGCAAGCTTCCCTACACGGTGGGCAAGTCGCTCGAGGACTACGGAGAAGGCGGTCAGATTATGTACCTCCCCAACGCCATCGTTCCTCAACAGGAGTTTAAAGACGGCCTCTACATTGATTACCGCTACTTCGACAAGGAGCGGATCGAGCCACGATTTGAGTTTGGATTCGGGTTGTCCTACACGACGTTTGGGTTTGCCAACGTCGTCATTTCGCCCGTCAAAGCCAAGACCGCCCTCCCTTCGCCTCGACCTGAGCCTGGAGCGAAACCTCCTAGGTACGATGACAAGATCCCCGACTCCAACGAGGTCATCTTCCCCGACGAGATTCGCAGGCTCGAGAAGTACATTTACCCTTACGTTGAATCCATTGATGATCTCGAGCTGGAACCGTACCCTTACCCCGAAGGCTACGACGTAGAGCAGCCCCTCTCTGAGGCAGGAGGCGATGAGGGCGGCAACCCCGACCTCTGGGAGACTTACGTTACCGTCAAGGTTGACGTCACCAACACGGGCCCCGTCGGTGGCAAGGCGGTAGCTCAACTGTACTTGTCTTACCCCGTGCAGACCGCCGTTGACGTCCCCGTCAAGGTGCTCCGGGGCTTTGAGAAGGTGTATCTTGAGAAGGGGGAGACGAAGACGGTTGAGTTTGCGGTTAGGAGGAGGGATTTGAGCTACTGGGATGTTGAGAGGCAGAATTGGGTTATGTTTACTGAAGGGGAGTATAAGTTTTCGGTTGGGGCAAGTTCGAGGGATTTGCCAGTGTCGGGGACGTGGTGAGCGGGGTGAATAGAACGGGATAAAGATCAATTGGATATGGTGATAGTGGAAGAGATTGAAACGGTTCTATGGTCATACTTGGGTTCAACGGTAATTTGGAGTCTAGGCTAGGATTATTCAATACATAAACATGGGAAACGTCATTCAGGATAGTATCATCACGGTACCTTTTTGGATATCGAATCTAACCTGTAGATTTAAGAATGGCACCTCTTTTGTCGGCATTTTGATCTGATACTCGCCTCACCTAATCGAACATCCACAGATTACTCAAGAAGATGAAGCGCCCGTTGCGACCCCCGGGCCGAACGGTCTGTCGGTAACAGCGGGTCTCACGGTCCATACCGGCCGAGATCCGCTTGAAAGAGAGGCTGGGAATGACGTAGGGGGAGGCATTCCCGCCCTGCCTCCGAACCTATCACTCGCGAGCCTGCGACTCGTGTTGCCGTCTGGGGTAAAGGGTCTGCATGCGGCAGTCAATGGGTTCAAGCCATGCAAGGGAGATCCTGACCTGCCAAGCTTTCCGCATGCATCCACCGGCGCCTTGCATCGGACGGTTCTGCAATTTTCCGGCCAAAGAGCCTCATGTGATACAAGATGGCCAAGACACGCTTGTTTACTGAACGCATGCCTACAGTTTCTCTCCCTTTGACACTTTTGATCGACATCTACCTGAATCTTTTAAGCGAGCTATGGCTGCGTAGAGCATCAATTGCCAGTCCTCGAGTATGAATAAAAACACAGCGGGTTAAATCGTGTTTGAACCGTGATCCGCCATCCTCCCTTGATCGGCAGCATTCCTTAACCTCCAAACCGGCTTTGATCCACCAACTTTCTTTCCCTTGCTCTATTGAGTACATTCCTTGCTCTATAATTCTCGATTCTACAATCATTCACTACTCTATTAATTTTCTCACCCTGAGATATTTGCTTTCTCCACATCATGAATCATCCTTTTCAGTCGAATCATTACTTCCTGTACCATCATTCCTTCCACCACATTTCATCCCTTTTCCAAATACCCTATTCCAAACCATGAACACAATGAAAACCCGAATAGCTCTCAGAAGCTACTCAACTCGCACATATAAATATCTCCTAGCCGTCGCCGTCTTCTACCAACCCTAGATTCCAATCTCATACCCAGACTAGAACACCGGACGGAAACACCCGACAAGACCACGCCGTCCTTCGCACCCAAAATGCTGGTCAACATCTTCAGTTCCATCATCGCCGCTGGCGCGATCCTCGCTTCCCTATCCGGCGTCAATGCCGGAGAAGACAAAGACTTCTCCAAGACTTGCGGCTCGTGGCGCCTGGGTGAGAACCACATTGGCGTGGCTCTTTGCAGATCCTCAAAGGGCATCATGCAGACAGGTCTCGATCTCAACCAGTGCTTCGGCAATAAAGACGGCCAGCTCGTCAGCATGGAGTTGTCAGTGATGCACTCTCTCTTTTGATATGTCCTTCTTTTCCCTTTTTTGCTCCCCCGCTAACTTGCTTGCTTCCCTCTCCTCAGTGGTAATTATGCGGATAGTTGCAGACAGTGCTTCACGCCAGACCAAAATACCTGGTGGGTTATGCGATGCAATTGCAGGCGCATCAATGGGGAATGGGTCAACTCGGATATCGATATGAGTAAGTCCCAATCCAGCTCATGGAGGTCCATGCCTCGCAAACGCTGCATTGTCTCGGAAAAGAAAAGAACCCGCCACTGACTTTGGTTCGACTTTTCTCTCCCAGATCTGTACATCGGCAACTTCAATGCTTATTTTTGCTGTGGTACCCACTGCAGCAAATGGGCCTACAAGCGTTATATCGACGACGTTGATGAGGGCATTGGAATTGAGCCCACCACTTTTGCTACCCGTGCCACTGCCGCCCGCATTGACCCCTCCTCTGCTGCTGCTGCTGCTGCTGCTACTGCTTAAGCGACACTGGCGCTTATGGGGCCAGATTTCTTGGGTGGCCCGAAAATCTGCCTTGTATCACGGGTAGCATGGCTGGGGCGAAATTCTATTTTTCCCTTCCTTTTGGGGTGCGAGGGGACGCATTGATGTAAGATCAGAAGAGATGACCCAGGAGGGAGAAGGGAGAATGAATTTAGTCAGTCAATAGGGCCGAATAAATTTCGTGCTAGATCTCGATGATGCCCCGTGAGGTGTCACTTGCGCTGCATGCTTGAGAAATGCGAATCAGCAAGGTGGTTCAGCTGACTCCGGATTCTGGACATACCCTAGATGATGCAGGCTTCGTATGACATCATAAAGGCGACTCTTCCATTATTTGGAGCCTACTAGCAGGTGGGCGTGTTGGCAAGGCTTGTGCCCATCTATGATCACTTTCCAAATCCTTCAGTGAAGCTAGGCAGCTAGCATCAGGACTAAAGCCTAAGCGTGTCTGCCTCGCTTATCTTTCCGACCGGAACCCGGCGAAAGCCCCTAAATACTGGATGTTGCTCATCGCAACCGCCATCCCACGGAGAAAATGTTAATCCTGGAAGCCCCTAACCTGGTATTGTCGCGTCACTAATATCGATCCTGTTACCCTCTTGCTCTTGGCCCCCAATGTCTAGCGACCAAAGGACCGAAAACAGAAAACAAGGGCGAAAGATTCCCTATCGGAACATTAATGATCCTTCACAAAGGGGGCTTACTTTGGGGCTTGGGTGATTCCTCCATAACTGAAATGTCATCAGCAAGGGTGAACCGAACAGTTCAGCTGGGTTGATCGTTTCAGCCCTACGGGGGCTGGGGCCTTTTTAGTGCCGATCTTCCGCTGGGGGAACACGTGGCTGATAGGCTAGGCGCGCGCGTTTGCTGAGTCACCAAGCGCGGACAACCGCCAGAGTCTTCTCGGATCCTCATTGATCCTGCTAGCGACTCTTGGGGACCAGCTTGTAGTCTATTCCGTATGTAGTTCCGTAGTATGAATACCCCTGAAGTTCCACCCTAATTGATCAGGCAAAAATTTATCCAGCCCCCAACCGGATGCCAGAATTCAGAAATCCGGTTCGGCTAAGAGCGAATCCTTCCAATGCGCCTTGCCGCATGGCCCCACGAACCGAAATCGGCCGGCTGTGATTGGTGGATTTTGACCCGTCAAAGGAAATCCTTCTCAAAAAGAGAGTCAGGAAAGTGTGAGGTTTCGTGCGTTTTAGTATCTACCCTGCGACCACGAACCGCTGCCTCTCCCCGCACCTTCTCGGCCATACTTTGGATGAGGACCGTAGAGGTGGGTACCGGATTGGTAAGAATTGTGCAGGAAACCGACTTTAACCTTTGCTAGATGATGCGATTACCAAGATATCTTGGGTGTGTGCATATGCTTGAATTTCGTTCTCGGCTCGGAATGCGAACGTCGCACTTGGGATATATTTCGTGCACATCCTTGTCCCATCGTCGTCGAGTGACATTAAGGCGAGACGTTGCAGAAACTTGGACCTACATTCCCATTCCTAGGTAGGCAGCGCCACATTATTAGGCATTCTTGGTTTTTCGCAGCAATGCAAGACGCGGCGCAAGGAAGGATCGAGTCCTAGCTTGTATGCCATTCTGTTGTGGCGCACACTTCTTCAACATGTGGCGGCCGAAAAGCCGCACCTCCCTTTACAACACCTCAGCTCACGACTTCGATCCGAATATGGCCTTCTCCAACGCCGATTAACATTGCCTGGTCTATGACTGTGGATTGTGTGGGACTCAATTAGTAGCACACCTCTATGTATGCATAGCTTGGTAAGTGTGTCCCCGTAATATGGCTCGCTTCCCAGCCGAGTAGCGTATCTCTGTAGGATTAATTAAGGCGATAGGACTATTGGTGTAGCTGCCTCTTGCTACCATTAAACGTACCCACATGACCTAACATTCGGACCGTCCAGCTTATTGCCAGTGATATGCTCACGGCTCTGGGTCAAGCACCAGGATATTAGCCGCAGACGGTTGCACCCCTTGCCCGGGTCAAAGGTTCAATCGACGTTCTCTTACCCCACATCAACTGTTTGGCCGACTTTGCAAGGAGCTTCCCCTCACCTTAGGGCCCGCAGCTCTGAGCCGCCCACGCAAGGAAAGGGTAGACCTTAAGTTGGGCCTAAGAGGTTGTTTCTAGCATAGAATTCCACTCGGAGTGAGGGAAAAATCAGTTTCTCCGGGAGACGGATAGTTTACAGGGTCAACATTGGCGGAAGCCAAGGGCCCCGCACCAGCCGCTCGTTTTTGTCTTGGCGGGAAGCTGTCATTAATGTAGAAGCTGCGTAGGCTCAGAGACATCTTGGTCTCTCCCGCCACCCAAGTCACCTCGATTTTTTAATCGTATCACACTATTATACTTTTAGAACTAGAGACGTGATATCCTTCGTCTGCATTTAGTTAGAGTCTGAATTATCTGAACAACCAGGTCGGCCTAGATTTGAGCCGTGCTGAGGTGTTTCCTAGCTGCTTGCTGCTTCGTCTCCTTTAGCAGGGGACACCAGCAGTACTTCCCCAGCTTTCTGCTTTCCTGTCCTGTAATTGGCAGCCTTTTGTTTCCGCATTCCGCTCAGCATCCTTTTCAGAACGTGTGATTCGGTCTCTCACCACCAAAAACGGGCGGGGGAATTCCCGCCCCCAGGGCTTTTGTTTTTCCCAGGTTTTAAAGCCTAAGCCCCCCCGCGCCGCAGCAGTGGTCAAACCACACTTGCTCCGTTCCCTCTCTTCCTTCTCCGTATTTCCTGACACAGTCTAGCCACATTGGATTATAATCATTCCAAAGCTAACGTAGTCCTAATCCTTGTGTATGTGCCCCAAAAACATCCTTGCTTCTCTCTGCTCGCGAGCTTACAGTTGTGATTGGCAGGACATACGATGTCACACAGAAGCGCATCGTGCTTCTATTCCCGGTAGTTGCTCACGCTTCCGCGGCCCGTGGCGCGTGCATCTTCCTTCGCCCCCAGGCATCGTCAATCGTCTGGTGCTCTCGTGCTCCCTTAGCGCAGCAAAAAGCCCATCCTACCATCTGATTTGTTGTTTTCTTTTCTCCTTTCTAACTCTGCTGTTTCCCGTTTACGGAAAACCACCCGGTCCGGAGAACCCTTGTCTTGTGCGGCTGAACTTGTGAGGCGCCGGGGGGTTGATTCCTGCATTCCATCCGTAGGACTTAATCATCTGCCTTCATCGATTCTCGTGTCATCTTGAAAGCATTTCTATCGAAGGGAAGGCGAAAGAAAAGAGATATAAAAGTCACAACACCGGCACCATGGCGACTCAAAATTTGGCCTCCGCTATGGCGGCGTGGAACAGAACAAAGATATATCCAATCTCAACAGGCCCTCCAGTTTCTCAACCGCCCTTTGCAGCTATTTCGAACGGGTTGTGGGAATTGCCTTGGGAATTACCGTGGGATTTGCCGTTTGCACCTGCTCCATCTAGACCGTGGTTTAGCATCATGTCTTCGAGGGGTAGCAGTCGAGGGTCGGGCAGTGGCTCCAGCAAGGGGAGTGAGGGCTCGAAACATTCGAAGGGAACGCACGTGAGTGAACCTATCTTCTTCTTCTTCTTCTTCTTCTTTTTTTTTTTTTTTTCATTCCTGATATTGTAACTGCGACATTGGTATATCATCGGGTTTTATCTTGATATGACAGAGTTAGGCGCCAAGGGATCTGAAGGAAAGTAAGCGGAGCTAACGTTATTTTCATGTTCTTTCAGAAAACTGTACGCAAACTCATCGAATCGCTTGAAACGCACCGTGTAAACACCTTAACGGAGCTCTGCCGCATCGAGCGTTTCGCCGCAGCTTGTGACAACGAAGAAGACGCCCGCGCTTTTCAGGGCCCCATGACCGCAGCCTGGGACTATTACGTTTCAAGCAACCAGTTCCTCACCGAGCTTCGTGGCCTTACGCGCGACTATCCCATCTGCGCTGACATTATCTATGCCGCCGAGGTGAGGGTCCGCAGTGATCCATCGTCGAACCGGAGTTGGAACTTGGCCTGGCTACTTCTGAGGAAAATGATTGGAGAGTGAGTCGCTCTTTTCCCGTGTTACGTTTTGATGAACCGATATATGAAATCTATGAGCTATGCTGACCGTAAGGGATAATAGCGATCTCGTGGCTACTTTCGCCTCTATAGAGGCAGCCAAGCCAGAGATGTGGGGAGATATGGAACCGACCGAAGAAGAGATACGGCAACTCGCTGCGTGTTTCGAGTACGAGTGGGACCGCGCCATCACCACCATGCTGAGACACTGGGCCGCATCCCCGAGGTGGTGCTAGGAGGTGATGAGAAACAGAAGAGGCATGCCGCGCGTCTTCCCCACGGCTAATTTTCTCTACATGGCGGTCTGTCGGGTTTTTGGGGCACAGGCATTGCGATTCGTCATTGGGCATTTGCGTTTTAATTTCAAGCTGTTTCCTCAGGTCTCGTTTTTCACGGAGTCGGTGTTTCATGGGAGCGTCAACAATGCCGCGAGGTGCTGTAATGAAGGAGAACTTGGGCGGGAGTTGGTAATTCTACGGTTGAAGGCGGAATTTAGCTTATGTCGGGATTTACTTTGTGAGATAATAATGTCGCTGAAGGGAGGAGTTGAACATTGAAATTTCAATAGACTGGCTTTGTTTTTCGGGTTTTGCCATTTCCACTGTGAAATGATCATCACCCAACCTCGTAGTCTTCAGCTGGCATCTTTACATAGGGCGGCGTCTGTACCTGTCTTGCGCTTTAAATCTTGGGCTGCGTTTAGCATTCAAGAGGTTTTAGCTACATAGCTATTGCAACGTAATAAGGCGCGAGTTTCTTAACTAACCCTTATGAAATCTTGAACTCAGTTTTCTAACAACTAGACCCCAATTCCATATGATATTAATACCTTCTTGAGCGTAGCGAGCGATCGACGACCCATTCCCTTACCTACCTACGCCAACCGCATCAAACGAGGGAAAATCACATGGATACCTCATTGTAGCTAATAGCCAAAGTGCCTGAACCATTGCCTTTAATCTTTCACCTTGAAGCAATCATCTGCGCCCAGGAGCTGAGGTGCGCCGCATGATATGGAACCCTCTCTAGTAGTCGTTCCTTTACACTGGGTGAATCCTTGCTGGAAGAGACGCCCACATCCAATGTCAGTTCGAGGTCAAACACCGAAGAGAGAAAAAGATCTACAGAATGGAAATATGGATGAAAGGAAATATGGATCAGGACCGGCATGCCACTTGATGGAGGAACGCTTCGAAGTTCAGCTGAGTTTGACGCTGTCACGGAAGAAAAATTAAACTAGGTGATGAGAGGAGTCGGAATTACCGTGGTGAAAAGGTGTCGAGGTAAAGTGCGAGAAGATCCTTACAAACGACCGTGAGCACCTGGAACCTAGCCTTGAACAGTTGATTAATCCTCGTTTTCTTACAGCCTTCCATCTGCTATATTCTTGTATCATATCACGGGAGTATCATCGCTACAGGGAAGCCGGCAGTCTCCGGGCTCTGGCGGACCAACAGTCCTCGGCCGTGGCTCGTTTCCACCAAGAAGTTCGAAGAGGGTACCAAACGAAGGAGAATTAAATGGATTAATAGATATGTGACTCAAATATAACAAAAATCCAAAGACATGTAAAACCCTGATATCTTCCGTCATATGTGGTCCCGAGACCAGCAATCTACAAAACTCAATCCCAGACATGTTACAAATACTTGTACATCTCGGGGTTGTATACATGGTGTGCCAAAACATGAGAGCGACAAAAGAAAAATGTGAAAAGAAAACAGGCACCTCCGATATCTAACTTTTCCGTTACCCAGTTTATCGCTCAAAAAACAAACAAAATCCGATACAGGCACTTCCGTGATACTTATAGACAGACAAATCGTGTACAAACATACAAATCCAACATGACAGGTAGAAGAACAAGCGGACAAAGAAAAAAGAAAATAGGAAAAATTTGTGACAAAGGAAAATACTCTATAGCGACTGACTGTTCCCTCGAATGAATGGGCGAAGGTGTAGTAAAATGATGTATAGGTGTTAATAGATGAGCCAGGACTCCGTTCGTTTAATCGTCATTATCAGAGGCCTGTGAAGATGTACTCGACTTGAGATCTGATTTTCTCATGACTTGCCTAATATCAAACTCTAGTTAGCGCGGCAGCTCCAAGCGGTTATCAGCAAAGACAACGTAGGGTTCAACTTACAATTGAGATCGGTCCTGGGGATTCCGAACAACAACCAATTCCCCAAGCTTTCCCCTGCCCTTCTTGGGCGATCCGCTCCTCGAGCTCCGCGACGGGGCCCGACTACTCCGACTCTGGAGTTTACTAACCTGGACGCGCAAGTTCGCGACGTCCGCTTGGTGGGCAGTCTGAGAATCTCCAAGTTTCTGGGTCACATCGGCCAACTGAACCGAGAGGCCCGCATTTTCGGTCTGCAGTTGCTCGGCCCTGGCGGTCTCTCCCTCGAGCTTGGCGGTGGCTTCGTCGAGCTGCTTGGACTTTTCTTCAACTTCGCCGGTGAGTTTCGTCACTTCGCCCGTGAGCTTGCCGACTTCCTCAGTAAGTGTGCCCACTTCACTAGTAAGCTTGGTTACGTCACCGGTGAGCTGATCAACTTGGCCAGTGAGCTGGTCGACCTCGCCGGTTAGCTTGCCGACTTGACCGGTGAGCTCCTCGTTCTTCTCCTTGAGCTCGCCGTTGTCTTTTTGAAGATCTCCGTTTTCGGTCTGGAGCTTTTCAAGCTCCGCAGTGTCGGGTGCAGCGGGTGCTTCTGGCTCAGGTTCAGGCGCGGGTTCGGGGGTAGCCGCGGCCGCCGCAGCAGCAGCCTCGGCAGCAGCAGCAGCGGCGACAGCGGCAGCCGTAGCTTCACGTGCAGCGGTGATGTCGGATTGCAGCGTGCTATTCTCTTCTCGGAGCTTCTCCAGGTCAGCCTGGGATGAAGTCTGGCTTTCGCGTAGGGTTGTGAGTTCGTCGTCCTGTTCCGTGGTCTTCGTCTTCAATTCGTCGCGCTCATTGGCAATGACAGAGATAAGGTTCTGCAAGTTCGCCTTTTCTTCTTCGAAACCCTCAACCTTGGCCTTCAATTCGGCAATCTCCGCGTCGAGCTCACCAACGCGAGCTTCAAGCGCATCCTTTCCGCCCTGGAGCCCTGCTTTTTTGTCCTCGAGCTCATCCTTCTCCTTTTGCAGAGCACCCTTCTCGTCTTCGAGGGCCTTAATGCGAGCGGACTCCTTCTCGAGTTGTTCTTCCAGAGCAGCGGCAGCCTCCTCTTGCAGAGTGCCCTTCTCTTCTTCGAGGGCTTTGACACGAGCAGATTCCTTTTCAAGTTGTTCTTCGAGAGCAGCAGCAGCCTCCTTTAAGCGAGCAATCTCACCCTCGGCTGTCACAACCTCGGAAGTGAGGCTATCCACTTGACTATCCAAGCTCTCATTGACAATTTGCTGGGCGGCGACGCGCTCAATAAGCATCTTCTCCTGCTCGGTGCGGACGGCAAGACGGGTGTCGATCTCCTTTTGCAGCTCCTCGCACTTGACCTCGAGTTCAATCTTCCCAGTCCTAAGCTCTTCGTTTTCGTTGGCGAGGACCTCCATCTCCAGCACGATCTTTTCCTTGCCCTGGGATAGTTCTTCCTTCTCTTTCTTTAGCTCTTCGAAGTCCTTGACCAAGTCCTCACGCTCCTTGAGGATGAGTTCCCTGTCCTTGATGGCGTTTTCCCTGTCGATGCCAAGAGCTTCAACGGCCTTGTCCTGTCCTGCGAGGGTTGCCTGAAGGTGGTCGATGTTCTTCTTCTGCTCCTCGATTTCTGCCCTGAGCTCGTCCACGGACTTGGTCCTCCCATCGAGCTTCCTCTTCAAGGCATCGAGGGCCTGTTCCCTGTCCTCCAGTCGGGCCTCAAGATCATCTAGGGCTTGCTCTCTATCTTCAAGCCGCGCGTTAAGGTCCTCCACGGTCTGGTTTCTGTCGTCGAGTCGAGCCTTGAGGCCATCGAGGGTTTGCTCTCTGTCTTGCATGTCTTCGAGCCGAGCCTTGAGATCGTCGAGGGCTTGCTCCTTGTCCTCCAATCGAACGTTCAGGCTGTCTAGTGTCTGCTCCCTGTCTTCCAACCGAGCCTTGAGGGTTTCTAAAGTCTCCTCCCTATCATCTAACCGAGCCTTGAGGCCATGAATAGTCTTTACTTGTTCATCAATCTCCTGGCGGAGACTCTCTCGAGATCGCTTCCCTTCCTCGTGAGACCGGCGAACCTCCTCCCGTTCCAGGGTCACGAGTGACAGTCTGTCAAGAGCATCCTCAAGCCCTCGCTCAGAGGTGGTCTGGCGTTCTTGAAGCTCCCTCGCCTCCCGCTTCAATCTTCCAATTTCCTCCTTGTAGTGCTCGATAGCCTCTCGATATTTCGGCTGTGGTGGTGGTGGGGGCGGCGGAGTCTTAGACTTTGGCTGCTTGTCAGACTCGACTTCGATGTGGATGGTCCGGCGTGGCGCTGGCGTGTTGGCTACGCGGCTCCGACTACCCTGTTTTGCGTGCAGCGGGCTGTTCTTGAGCGTGCCGGGCTTTATGTGGATAATTCGCTTTTCGGTGTAAGCGGGCTTAATTGTCGGAGCTTCACTTGAGAGGACGGAGGTGGCCTGTGTCTCAGCGGAGAGGTTGGAGAGGCCGGAGCTGTATTCGGATTCAGTCTCCGGGTTGGAATAATTATCGTCGTCGGGGTGGTGCGTGACCATTGAAGAAACAGATCGCCTGGAGCTCAGGTGGTGGGGTTTCGCAGGTCGCCTTGGTGGATCTTGCTGGCGGTGAGGTGGTTTGTGCATGAGGGGCATTGGTGGCTGCGGAGGGCGGGAGCTCATCGGCGGTGCTGAGAGGGCAGGACGGCCCTGGCCCGAGAAACTCGGCCGGCGTACTAGCCTCTCTTTCAAATTGGGCTTCCTGGGGTTGATGGGCGGTAGCCTGCGAGGCAAGCTCGGCACTGATTCCGAGGTAGTACCCTCTGACGATCGTTCGGTTCGTTCGGTAACGGCGGAGAGAGGAGCGGGTGGCCGTGGTACGGAGCGAGACATGCGGTTACGCATCCTCTCGTTGCTCAGAGCGAGCTCATCTTCTCTTCTGGGTGCGAGCATCATCTTGTCGATTCTCCTGTTCACCAACAGGCGAGATGATGGATTGTTGTTGCTGCTCTTGTCGGGATGGTGGTTGTGGCCGAGGCCGGAAAGGAATGGTGATGGTAGTCGAGCAAGGTTCTTGTCCAGGAACTGTTGGTGTTGTACCTGTCCGGGGGTAGTCGATGTTATATCCGATTCGTAGTAGTGGCTCTCTGGTCAACTGATCTTGATCTGCAAGGAAATGTGGAGTGTCGAAGACTAGAGGCAACATGGGGTGCAATGGTTTTTGTTCAAAAAAGAGATCACGATGTGTATGTAATGCCAAAGACAGCGTTATGCAGAGCAAGCGTGTGTTGGGAGGAGAAAAGGGTATGCAAGTTGGCAGTAGGGCGGCACCTGATCAATGTTATTATTATAAGGCGTGGAGGAGGCCAATAATTCGAGCCTTCATGGCCCGGTCCGGGTCGAGGAGCAGGGCGAGCCGCATCAAACGATATAGTGACTCACGAAAGAGGCGTAGCGCAAAAATGAAGAAAGTGACAAAAAAAAGCCTGTCTGCCTGCAATGGGGATGACAAAACCGGCAGAAAATTGCGTCTGTTTAGTGGACGGGGAAAGAAGTTGTCGTGTGAGGCGTTGCTCATCGTCCTTGTCCTGCCATGCTGAGTTGGCCAACGTTGGGCATCGTTGGCATCGTTAGATCCAAGCGCCTGATTGGAATGTTGGGGCGGGTTGACCTATCACAGCGGAGCGGGATCCCAGTTAGGAATAATTCGTGAATATTTTTATTCCATGTTTAGCGGCGAGCTGCACCTATGAGACAGCAATTGATCGGGATTGGGCCGAGGGATCGAGCGTCAATCGTCAATGGGCAGCCAGGGGCTGGGCAAGTTGGGCATCAGGAGGGCGAAGGAACCAGGGGGCACGGATCCAATGCTGAGTGTTGCTGACGACGTCTAGCCAAAGATCCGGAGATGCCTGTTTCCGACTCGAGGTTGGACTTAAGCTACTGCTGCGGGCTGGATTAATATCGATCAATCATTATACGGAGCAGTTGTTTGATGGGCCCGGGGTTTTGGAACGGAGAGCGGGTGCAGGCAGGCAGAGAGTGGTTCGTCAATTACACTCCCTTCTAGTAGCTAATGGAGTGAATGGTGGATTCTATTCTAAATTTCGACTGTAATTACTGGACCCGTTCGATTGACCATCAGAAATCTCGTTCTTAGACTTTCCTTTCTCGTTCGCTGCCCCCTCTTGATGGGCGGTGTGGTCAAGATACGAGCTCAGGAACGGATTGGACTTTGATCAAATGGTGTCCAGTTCTACCCGAGGTTAGAGGGGTGCGGTGCGTGAGGGTTGGGCCAATCTGGCATCGCTGGCTGACTGGCCACGTCTGTTTGGCTTGCACGAACGCATATTTTCCTTCGTTTTTTTTTGTCTATTCCCGTTTGATGATTGTACCTTTACGAAGGTCCTTCGGCAAGCCATCAATATTAGAACCTTGATCTCAAGGCGCACAAAGCGTATAGGGAGGGCAGCGGTGGCAAGGCCGGGAAGCTCCATTTGCATTCGCCGAACACGTGCATTAGTCGACGCCATGCAAGGCAAAAGTGAAGCAGGTCGGTGTTGGCGATGGAGAAGCCTGAGGGAGTGGAAGTGCGTGTGATTGCATATTCAGCCATGATCTCTTGCTGTCCAGGGCGTGCATGTACCAGTCGAGGAGGGAATATAACGCACGACGAACCAAGGGGAGTCGATGGGCATCCTCGTAAATCGTACATTAAATCCAGCTTACTCCACAGATGCTGCCTTGCGGCTCCACTCCTCCCGTCAACATCCACAGGTGTATTTATTCGGTGTCGTTTACTTCGTAGCGGCTCCGGGAGATACTGCTCACGGAGGGGATGGCATTATCAATCATTGGCATGTTGGCTGCCGTTTGAGTCGGTTATGACTCTGATGAACACGCTGGTGAATCTGATGTGATCTTGATGCCCTCTCTCACGGGTAAGACCGATCTTTGAAAGTGAAAAGTCAGTTTGAATGGAAAGTGAATACCACCAATCATGCGTCCGATCTCAGGCGTTCAGGCCATGATAGGGTTGGACATCCTCACGAAGCGAGAGCTGGGGAGGTACCCGTATCCGCATGGGCCGCAATCACAAACAGTTTTCTTCTCGTCTCTCTGTGACACTTTGGAATCTGCCAAAACAAGCCTCTCTGTTCCATTGCCTTCTCCGGCCTACCAGCAGGTTCCCGATCATTATTCCAGAACGCGGCTCAATCCCTCCCGTGTTGGCAGGAATCAGCCCAAAATCGAAATTTCAGTGAAGTTGAGGGGACCCGAATGGGCGAATCGCCTGGACCGTCTCTGCCAGTTGTTTACCTCGATGGCAGGTGGCAGAAAGAAGGTGGGTCGCTTCGCGCGGTGAACTAAGAAGTCCTGTGCCTTGCTTCTTCCCTTTTTTTTGGCACATGTCAGTTCAGTGCTATGAGTCGGACCTGGTGGCAGCTGCCAAAAACAAACAACACACGGGTGTGAGTACGAAATACGGCAATCAAAGATCAATTGATGCATCAGCACCTTCCGTTACGTCACAGCCGCCCCACCAAAACAGCCGACGATTCGTGATCCCACAATCAAGCTGACGGCGTGTTGGGGACACCATTTGTTCCCTCTGCTCTTTTCTTCTTTTCCTTTTCCCCCTTCGTTTTTCCTGTGGCTATCATCGACCATAGAAACCCGGAGGATGAGAATGCTGAGCCTCGCGACCAGCTAGTTATTCACCAAAGAGGAAGAGCTCGTTCCCCAACCGTTTCGTCAAGCCAACACTTCCACGCCAGACTGCTAATTGCGCCGTGATCGCCAGCACTTCACTTCACCATGGTTCGACCACCTCTTAGCGGCGCCCTTTCGTCGAGTGGACGCACCCGGACATCGGCCTCTCTACATGCGGGCGCTCCGATCACAACCACAGGGTTCTTTGATTCAGTGCCTCGTGGAAGACGGTTTCGACGCCCGCCGCCCTCCCAATACCAGACCTTTCCTACCCCGCCCGCCGCCGCCGCCGGCGATTCAGCCGGCCGAGAAGAGGGAGCTTTACGCCCGGGCCAATCACCCCTCCCTATCCGAGAACTCTCCCTGCTCGCCCTGCTCTCCTTTGCCGAGCAGACGGCGCTCAACTCCATTTCTCCCTACCTACCGTCCATGATCCTTAGCTTCCCCGAGATACCGCCGGAGCAGGTCGGTTTTTATGTCGGAATTGTCGCGTCCGCATTCGCCCTTGCCCAATTGTCGACAAATTTCCTTTGGGGTTATCTCTCGGATCAAATTGGCAGGAAGCCTGTTCTTGTACTTGGCACTTCGCTCCTGGCAGCATGCTTTGCCCTGTTCGGATTTTGCAAGACTTATTGGCAAGTCGTGGTCGTGCACGTTGCCATGGGATTGCTGAACGGGAACGCGGCTGTTGTCCCGACTGCGCTGGGCGATCTCACTGATCGGTCGAATCAAAGCATCGCCTTCACTTGGCTGCCGATCATATACTCCGTTGGCAGCATCTCAGGCCCGGCCCTTGGAGGACTGTTAGTTGGGGTAATGGGGGACGAGTATCCGTTTCTGGCTCCTAACCTCATTTCGACTGTAATCCTTGTTGCGACCGCCATCATCCTCGGCATCTGGCTTGAGGAGTCCTTCCAGGATAGGTCTGGATTCCATTTCGATTTCAGTGCTCTCCGGAAGCGTTTCCAGCAGCGTCGTGAGCAATCAAACTCTTCCTCGCCATGGACTTGGTTCGCGCCACCCAATAAAATCCGCGTGGAAGCTCGAAACCTACTCAGCTCTTCGGCAGACCGCCCTGATGACGGCGGAGAAGACAGGCATGATGCAGATGACCATGACTCGCAGCGCGATGAGGTCGAGGAGAGTACGCGATATCTGTCGTGGAGCGACACATTTCGCGAGATTTTCAATCGGTCCACCATCTCGCTCCTCGTCTCATACCTCATTTACCAATTTTCAAACATATCCTTCAACGCCCTTTACCCAATATTCGCCGCCGCTCCCGCTCCTACTGGTCGTGACCTTGATCCGGCCACTATTGGAGTGACTCTGAGCGTGTCTGGCATCGTCACAATCGTGTTCCAGCTGCTCCTTTTCCAACCCATCAAAGCCCGCCTGGGTAATCTTGGTCTTTACCGTGTTGCCCTTTTAGGGCTCGCTGTTAGCATGGGATTGATACCATGGACCGGTCATATCAATTCCGACCCGCCCTTCCACTTCGGAACAGGAAGGCAATGGCTATATGCTGAGCTGGGCGGTGTTCTCATTATCAAGACTATCAGCGCCGTCGGCGGCCTGTCGTGTGTGATGCTTCTGGTAAGTTCGACTCACCCCACCCCCAATTCCTAGATCGCCATGACTTAAAGGAGATCCTTAGATCACAAACTCGGCCATGTCATACTCGAGTCTCGGTACATTGAATGGGATTGCGCAGACCATTTCTGCTGCTGGCCGTAGTATTGGCCCCTTTCTTGCCGGATCTGTCTTTTCCCTTTCGTCCCGAGTACAACCCAAGGGCGAGGTGCTAGCTTGGGGTTTGTTTGGCGGTATTTCTTTGCTGGGCTGGTTTACGACTTATGGTATCGATGGGAAAGGTCTTGAGAGTGATGACTGGAATGGGGAGGATGAATCGGAAGCTTCGGTTTAAATGGTTTCGGCGTAATGGTACGTGTTTCTATTTCAATCATCGAGAAGAGGCGTGCCTTGAGTAATTCTTCTATATGATTTTGTATTCGCTCTCAAATCTTGGCGAGAACTTGATGAAATAAAAGAAAGTATAAAATGTTAGGTGATGGACGACGAAAAATTGTGAGAGAGACTGGCAAGGCCATGAGCTTCAGCCTTCCCTGTGTGTTCAATGTGTTCAATCTTGCTTTACTCCTCGATTGCCCTTGGCAACCTAGAAACCCTGAACCTCTTGTGGCGAACGTGTTCACAGATGTGCCACGCACGAAATATTATCACTCCGTTGTGCACTCGCCGCAGAATTGGTATCCCTGGACAGCGTAAAGCGTGGAAATCCGATGAGCAAAGATGGTGACCTGACTCGGAATGACCTCGACGATATCCCCGGGGAGATCGAGTTCATGGGTGGCAGCAGAGACATCAGAGGCGATTTGCATGTTCAACCAGCGTCGAGACTCCCCCTCGCAAGGAAGGAAGGAACCTGACTCCTTTCTCCTCCCTCTCCTTCCCAGCTCCCACCGCCGTAGAACGCCAGCTCGTGTACTATATAAGGGAGGTTAAGGTGGCAAATTACCAGCCGAGCAGCTCAAGCACTTGCCAATGCGATGTGGTCTAGCCAACCCAAGCGCTCACAAAGCTAGAAAACCGCCCCGGACTGTTTTCGTAGGATGCGAGCGTTCAACGCGAGCTACCCTCGCTTTTTGCAGTTTTTTTTTTTTTCTTTCTTTCTTTTCGTCGGCTCACTACAAATCAATAGCACGGTCGAATTTAATCTTTTTCTTTCTGTATCCTGCATTAGTCGCCCACCTGGCTACCCTCCTCCAGAAACAGAAGGAATACTGGGGTCCGTTAATAGAAACCTAGCAGAGGTTAGGACACCGGCGTGGATAGAGACACTAATAGAAGTGCCTAGCGAGACGTGCTGTAAATGGAGAAAATCTGGAAAGCTAGATGCTGCTGCTGTAGGTGGAGACGTCCTGAGCTCGAGGCTCATTGAGCTCCGTAGAGAAATGCGCGATGAGGCACAGGCATATCTTAGGTATGTTGCCATCAACTTTGACACATGATTTATATGATAATTATAAGAGTAAGATGATGGCGGTTTATATAGCAGAGATACTGATAAACCCAAAGCAAAGAAGTACGACGATGAACCTAGCCAATATCCGGCATCAGAGGAAGCATCTATCATGACGTGAAGCATCTCGCCCCACGCGTCTTACGGCCGGAACTGCAACCGGAGTGTTGCTGTCAAGTGAGGTTAAAAACCTACTAAATTTAATGCGGTGCAGTCTCAACCCCACACTAGAGGATACTCTGCTTGTTGCGTAACATTGCGCGGAAAGTCCCGGCCTAGTGACACAGGGTCAGCTTGCCTGCGCAAGTTATGAGAAGGTTTTCGCACACTAAATGTCCGAGCACTATTCTGGAAGAGGTAATGATACTCCGGAAGACTTGTCACAGTTGTAGATAAGCCTGCGCGTCCGTACCTTCGAATTTCCTGTTATTATAGTGCGCTCCTCATATGGACATCAGATTGCTCATCCCCCCCTTGATGCAAGGGTGGCTGTTTTACAAATAGGGGAGGTTTGCCGTAACTACAAGTGTCTCTCGTCTGCCGAGGGTTATGATGATATTAGACTTAAAGAAAGACAGAATATACACTATATCCACGTCTACAGAGTGCGGAACGAACACCCTGACGGACAAGCGGTGAGACTCGGGGATTGCGGGGGAATCCAAAGAGGTTAAAACAAGGCGCAACCCGCAGCAATATGTTGTAGACACCACCCACAGATGGCAGGGAGGAGAGACAGGATTAGAAGGTGGTAGTGAATGGCAGGTCCATCACAAAATGGCCTCTTCGTATTCCCGTGAGCCCAACATGTAATGAGTAACCAAAACATCACCTTAAACCCCCTCCAGCGGCCGCCTTGGAGTCTCTTTTTTTTTTCTTTTTTTTTCTGGCATGGAATTCATCTTCTCTTGTCCACGGCTCCTAAGCTCCCACCCTTCATTTTTTAGCTGAGTCTAGGTCGGACAAACATAATACGGTACTTCCTGCCCCGCCACCAATCGCCATGGGCGAGCCACCAGAAAAAGGCATTGTCTCGTCCGGTGACGACGAGCCAATCTCGCCACAACCGCTGCAGAAAAACCCAATTAGATCTGTTTCCTCACATGTAGATAGTCCATCCCCGGAGGACCTTGTGAACCTACGACATGTCGCCGCTAAAGTCTCTGCTGAGGCATGGATGGTTGCCTGTTTCTCGGGATTCGAGAGGTTCGCATACTATGCCCTGCAAGCACCATTACGTAGGCGCCGCCATTCCTCGTCTCCCTGCCCTTTCTTCCCCGGCCTTCCTCTGAGCATTGAAACTGTATAATTGGTATGTCAGCGACTTAACCCGTGAACGATAGAAAACTATATTCAAAACCCTGCCAAGGACTTTGGCCGGCCAGGCGCCTTGGGGATGGGCCAGTCGTCGGCTACTGCTCTCAATTCTTTTCTGCGACTGGTGAGCTTCACAACTCCGCTATTCGCCGGTATATTAGCAGACGGCCATTGGGGGCCCTACAAAACGCTTTTGGTGTCATGTGGGTAAGGCTATCCTGGAGATTTGCAGTGCGCCAGCCGGGGATGATTGCCTAACTCTGGCTGGTAGTATATACTTAGCTGGCATCTTATTGCTAGCTCTGACGTCGACCCCGCCTGCCTTAGAGGCAGGCGCTGGTTTGGGTGGGCTCATTGGAGCCTTTGCTCTTATAGGTCTTGGAGTCGGAGGAGTGAAATCCAGCGTCGCACCTTTTACAGGTAATTTCACCGTCTGCTAGCTCCTATCCCCAAGCTCCGGCCTCACTTCCCAATCATAGTCCGGCTAGCATCGCTCATTAACAGCAACTGACCATCTCATAGCTGACCAAGTTCAGTCAAGCGAAAAACGTGTTGCGATACTGAAGTCGGGTGAACGTGTGATTCTAGACCCAGACTTGACGATAAGGCGCGTTTACAGCATCTTCTACTGGTGCGCAAATGTTGGATCACTTTCGGGCCTCGCGAGCGTTACGATGGAAAAGTATCTGGGCTTTTGGACATCTTTCTTAATGTCCCTCTGCGCTCTTGGTGTCGGTGTCATCGTACTACTCTGGGGACGCAAGAAATTTTGTAAGCCCCTCTTACCTCCCATCAACTCCCCACTCGTCAACAGGCCCCGCCGTCGCCATATCCCGATCATTGCGAGTACTAAACTTCGTCCGAGTCGGATAAGTCCGCCGAAAACCCGAGGCGAGTTTCCGAGCGAAGCTCCTCGGGGTTCTATCTTGTGCCGTTAAGGGGGGTTTCAATCTACAAGCTGCGATGCCCGCGTCACAATTCGAAAAACATGGCCGGACTGTCCCCTGGGATGAGCAATATGTCGAAGATCTCAGCCAAGCACTGCAAGCTTGTAAGGTGTGGTAAGAATCGACACCGTGTCGCCCAACAATGCGTGGAAACGTGTGACTAAAATACCTACCAGGGCTATTTACCCTATCGTCTGGTTATGTTACGAGCAGAACCAGACCAATTTGGTCTCTCAGTCCGGCCAGATGATTACCTACGGCATACCGAACGACGCCGTGTCCAGTCTGAACCCCATCTTTGTGCTGGTGGTGGTACCCCTCTTTGAACGTTGCGTTTACCCATACATGCACAAGGCAAAGTTGGATCCCCGGCCAACTGTGAGAATGACACTTGGTTTTGCCCTTATCGCCGTATCCATGGCTATAGCTGCCGGGGTTCAGCAAATTGTCTACAATGCGGCGCCTTGCTACGATAGGCCGCTCGAGTGCCCGGCTTCCAACAACGGAAAGATCCCAAATCAGGCGAGCTTCTTACTACAAATACCCGTCCATATAGTAGGCGCTATCGGCGAAGTGCTGTGGTCCGTGTCTGGGTCGGAATACGCTTATAATAAGGCAGCGCCGCACATGAAGTCTACTTTGCAAGCCGTAACGTGAGTAGAGCCCAATTTCCTCTTCCTTCTTTTTTCCATATCGCGACCAGTTCCTGCTGAATGTAGCGTACTAATTTGCTGGGCCTTGGAGTATGCTCACTTTAGCCGTCGCCTCTCTTCTGGGGCTTGCCATCTCTCCCGCGGCCCATAATCCGAACCTGGTCATACTTTTCGCGTCATTCTCTGGCACCATGACCGTAGCTTCGATCTTCTTTGCCTGGGCTTTCTGGTCTAGTAATTAGAAAGGGGGTGTTTGTTGGCCGGCATTCCTAGCGTTGGACGTCCGCGGTTGGTTTCGGCTGCTGTCGTCACTGACTTTTATCAGTCCCACGTCTATTACATACAACGGCAGCGGTACTTAAGTCGTTGACAGGGAAGAGCGGGAAGAGAGATGAAGAAGTAGGAGTAGCTGCGATGAGTTGACATGTTACTCTAGGCGGGCTCACCAACAGATATTGAAGCGTCCGCGGAAAATCCGCCAGCCAGTTACAGACAACAGACCAGCCCAAATCCCTCGGACGATGTCTGGGCGGTCAGATACACGTTAAAGAAGTCTCTGGCTGGCGGTAGAACGCCCGTTAGCTGTCTAAAATCCCTTTCTGCCTGTCCCGAATTGTGAAAAACACGAATGTCAAACAACGTTCGAAGGCCCCGCTGGATGCCGTGCCACTGTACCGGCGAGTCGGTAGACTTACGTTCAGATGGTGATTGCCGCCGATCGTGCTCTCAGTCTCGTTTTGTAGGTGGGTGGAGGCCGGCGGCTACGAGGAGAAACCTGGTAGGTCGCTCTAACAAAACCAGGATAGAAAGGGGGGTTTGAACGATAATAGGTGAAACGTCTTGGTAAAACCCCGACGGAGGAAGTTCAACGAGTGGTGGAAAGGTATTCGGATCGACATAAACTAATCCACATGGGATTGGCGAATTCTAAACCGATGGTTGATTTCATTGTAAAATCTAAATGACTTCTCTCCTTGCTGATTCGGCTTCCACGTACCGTCACGTACTACCGTTGTTAGATGTATTTTTGGTCTCTGTCCAACCATCGCGAGCTCGGTCGACTGTCTCTCTTTTGTGACATTTCCATTCTCTTCCGCCGCGTCGGCTCCGAATACTATCACGGTCATGGTGGGGGTTTTCCACGATCGAAAGGCCGGGGAGGAATCGTCATCGAGCTTTCAAGCGGACGCTACCCGTGACAACTTCGTCTCAACGGCGGGAAATGGGCCAAGTCCAGTAGATAACAATAAGTCGGGGTTTATTTCAAAAACCCGGTTCTACAATTTTCAAATTGTATTCTGAGATACGACATATATACCGCTTTAACAGAAGTCAGTCACGGCGGAGCGCACCTGGTATGCTGCTGGATCTTGCAAACCGATCCCAATTTCTTTTCCCTTCAAAAAAACATCCTCTCTATTTGGCTTATGTGATTCAATAGCATTGTCGGGAACAACCTTCCGACAAGGCTACAGATTTACATCTGGTGTGGCTTCTTCTTTGAAGGACAGGACAATCATACTGTCCACTCAGGTAGCCTTTCCACCTGAAGATAACACAGACCGACCAGTCTGGTGACGACTCTTAATGGCGAGAAGGGGACGTATGGCTGAAAGTTCTGTGAGAATTCCGAGGCCTGCTTTTGCCTACTTCAAGTTAAGTATGGAGATGGTGGACCAAGAACTGAGCGACATCCTCGCGTCCATTCTCCAGAGCAAGGTCAAGTGGCGACTGTCCCCTGTCATCAGTGACCCTAAGGTCCGCGCCTCTTGAGAGGAGCAGCTGCATAATTGGCATGTCGCCAACTACGGCAGCGGCGTGGGCAAGCGTCCGCCCGTATTGTGACTTGTCCGCGATGTCTTGACCGTGATCTAAGAGAAGCCTTATCATCTTCACGTTACCGGAAACCACGGCACCGTAGATTGGTGTCCAGCCCCGGTCGTCCCTGGCCTCAATGTCGGCGCCTTTCGCCAACATTTGCTTCACTAATCTCAAGTATCCGAATCTTGCGGCCTGATGTAGGGCCGTCCATCCTTTCGAATCAGAAACTGTGACCTTCGATCCCCTGTTCAGGAGGAACAGAGCAGCCTCTTCACCGCCGTTCCTCACAGCCTGAAATAATGCTGTCCGACCAATCGAGTCTTCATCCATAATATCGGCCCCATTGTCAAGGAGAAGTTTAAGGACATTGATCCCGCAGCTACCCGAGAGGAGCAATGGTGTCATGCCAAAATCGTCCCTAGCTGATACATCTGCTCCGCTCTCCAGGAGAATCTCAACCACTCTCGCGTTTGGGGATTGCGAGGCTTCGTGCAAAGGTGTTCGACCTCTTCCATCCTTGTCTCTAATGCTTGCTCCGCGGTCTAGGAGTAGTCTTACCGCATGGTAGCTGCCAGATGCCGCAGCTTCGAGTAGTGGTGTTCGACCATCTCTGCCCGTTGCTATAACATCTGCTCCGCTGTCCAAGAGGAGCCCTATGGCGCTTGCATCCCCAGATCTTGAAGCTTCTAGCAGCGCCGATCGGCCCAAAGTATCGCAATCTGCGGCGTTCGCCCCGTTTTCCAAGAGGAACTTTATTGCACCGCCCTGCCCAGCTCGAGCAGCTTCGAGTAATGGTGTTGATTGTAGCCAGCCTCGGGCCGAAATATCTGCACCTTCGTCCCGGAGAAGTCTAAGGACTTCTACACTCCCAGAGCTCGCGGCGTCGTGCATTGGTGTCCGATCCAGCTCACTCGTACCTGTGGCCTTCTCCCCAATCTGTAGGAGGAGCTTCACACAGTCAACGCTCCCGCTGTAGGCGGCAGCGAGTATTGGGGTCACGGCACCCCGCTCGCTCCTAGCCGGTGCTGGGGTAGCGCATGCCCCCCGCTCAAGCAGGTATCTCAAGACCTCAACACGCCCCCCGGCACAGGCCTCGAGTATTGGAGTGCGCCCGTCTTGGTCAACCCCGTTGATGTCCGCTCCATTCTCCAGGAGTATCTTCACAATCTCCACGAAGCCTCGATGAGACGCTTCAAGTAATGGAGTTCTTCCCCCTTCACTTGGGGCCTTGACATCCGCTCCGTTTTTCAGAAGCAGATTTATCATCTCGACATGGCCTCCATGTGCGGCCCAAAATGCTAGTGTGAATTCTCCATTTTGCAAGGTGGCGGTGGGATCGGCCCCAAGCTCCAGCAGGAGGTTCGCGAGATCTATGCTGCCGTGCCTGACAGCGTAGGAAAATGCTGACTCGCCGTTATAATCCACGGTGGTGGCATCGGCGCCATGCTCAAGAAGTAGCTTAATGAGCTCGATATGTCCACCTTCCGCCGCCTCCAAGATAGGTTCCCTGTCCGTTTTGTCTCTGCTCCTAGCATCTGCTCCTTTCTCCATGAGGATTTTAGCGATCTCAATGCTCCCGGAGGAACAAGCCTCGAACAGTGGTGTCCGCTTCGCCGCGTTTCTGGCGGCGGAGTCTGCACCAGCCTCGATAAGCATCTTAACTAGATCGACGTGTCCCACCTTGGCGGCCTCATGCAACGGAGTCCAGTTGAAGCGGGTTCTCGACATAACATCCACACCATCAATGGCTAGAAGCGCCTTGGCGACTGAGAAGTGCCCACCGGCTACAGCGTAATGAAGCGCCGTGCGCTCGTCGAAACCGCGACGTCTCTCGGCGACCTTGGAATCAACTCGTCCTGTGCTGATCAGAAAGCTGACAACAGCCTCCTGTCCATACTCTGCCGCGACCGACAGCAACAACGACTCGTTGATTTTGAGGCCCACTTCCAGGGCTCGTCGGAGAGTGTCAACACAGCCACGTCTCGCCGCCCATGCCAGTGCTGAAGCATTGGAATGTCGGTGATTGCGGCGGTAGAGGTAAGGATTGAGAGCAGCGAAGAGACGACGGGCTGTCCGCACAAGCGCGTTCACGTCTCGCTCCGCATCGAGGTGAGCAGCGATCAGCTCTAAGATCTCGTTGGCTAAATTTTCCAAGGCCATTTTCAAAGTCGACGACAGCAGCACGCAGTAAATTGTCTGCTGGAGGCTGTCCACAGCAGCACGGCAACCGTAAATGTTGAATGGGTCATGCCCTGCACCAAACGTCTGATCACCACCCATGCAGACGGGATGGAGCGGTGTGATAAGACGGGCGAACCATTGTTCCGTGCAGCAAAATCCTCGCCACGCTATACCTGGCCCACATCTCCCTCCTCGTGCGCGACTACGACGAAGCTATTGCCTTCTACTCCCGCCTGGGGTTCGAAGTAGTGGAAGACACCCTCATCCCAAAGCAGCGGAAGAGGTGGGTTACCAGCCGACCTCCGCCTCCCCAACCTCTGTCCAGCAGCACTTCGGCGGAACGACGGACCGAGTCTCCTGATGAGAGGGTCGAGCAGGAACCAACGTCTACATCTGCATTGGCCTCGTCGCAGGGTGCGACTATTCTCCTTGCCCGTCCCAGCAACGCAGAGCAGGAGGCTTTTATAGGAAACCAGACGGGAGGACGGGTGTTTTTGCTCCTTGCGACGGATGATTTTGAAAGGGACTTCAAGCGGTTTTCAGACGCGGGCGTAGAGTGGGCACGACCACCGAAGATTGAGGCATACGGGAAAGTGGCGGTGTGGAAAGGATCTATATGGCAATTTGTGGGATTTGATTCAGTACCATTGACGCATTTTGATGGAACTGGGTGCTATCCGGGCGCGGATTTCCCTGGGATCGCTTTATACTTCGTACACAGTCTCCTTTCCGTAGCTGGTCTTCCCCATTTTTCAAGTGTGCACGGCGAGAAGAGCGTCTCGATTGCTTCGATTTCCATAGCCTTGCCTTCCTGGCCATCGACAAGGTCCTTTCCTCTTTCCTCGCGTGCTATGTAGTCCCCAATGCCGCGCTCATAACAGCTGGCAATTTCTCTATCAATTACATCCTGTGCATGATGCCGTACAGGTAACATTCGCCAACAAGCAAGTAGTCATGACTGAGGTCTCAGTACAAAGGGAACGTCTGCCCCAAACAGCACACACACGAGATCTCCACCTCTCACACTCTGGATAGGCCCCATTCCACCAATTCCCGAATCTGTAATGAGATACACTATGTTCAGCCGAGGTGCCCGGCGCGGTGTCAACGTATCGAGTGGATTGTCCGCCTTGGGCAGGTTCGTTCAGGTCCACCGGCGGTAGGAACCCATCACCTTCATGCGAGGGTAGTGGAAAGTCGTTGTATAACCTCCAGTTCGGATCCTTGGACAAAAGAGCCGCGGCACAATCGGCGGCGTGAGATGCTACTTCGTCAACGGGGCCTCTCCGCCATGCCTTTCCGCATGTGAGAGTCATGGCAAAGCTTTCAAAGGACGTTCTTTTCGGCTTGGCCTTGGCCGGGGCAGACTGAAGTGATATTCTATGGTTGCCACCCGAATACCGACCTTAAGCCTTAGCCATATGGTGTTCCCTATTGCCGTCGACGGTGGCGAGGGTTGCTGTCGGCTGCGAGTCAGGAAGGGTCGTTATTATCGGCTTCTCTGAAGTTCACACCGGGATTGGTATTTCGAAATCCTATTAGTTGCTTTGAGGGTGGGGAGGCAACCCTCTTAACGGCTCAAGGATACGCCGTCCTACGTCTTCACCCACCCTTTGCGTATTGCCAGATCCTCCGTCGTCTGCCCTGACCTGTCTGGATGCACTGAATCCCGAACACTAGACTGTCGAGAATAGGGAAGAGAGGGTGGATGCGACTGACTCAGAGGACACGACAGACGCTACGTCACGGCTCAAAGGTTGCTCGGTGAAGGTGCTAACGTTCAAGTTACCACGGAAAATGGTCGGACACCACTGTTGCTAGCTGTGACAAACCGGCACGAGGCAGTAGTGAAGCTGCTCCTCGCAAATGACGACGTTAACCCAAATTGTACGGACATGAATGGTCGGACGCCCCTATTAATTGCCGCAGCGAATGGGCACGTGGCGGTAGTAGAGCTACTGCTGGCTAAAGACGGCATCGATGCAGACTCCAAAGACAGTATGAATTGGACGCCGCTCAGTAAGAATTGGACGCCGCTATCGCTAGCAGCATGGTACGGGTACGATGCGGTGGTGGAGCTGCTACTCGCCAGGGACGGCGTCGATGCAGACTTTAAGGATAGGGATGGTCAAACCCCGCTGTCATTGGCCGCGGCGAAGGGGCGCGAGGCGGTGGTAAAGCTGCTGCTTGTGGAGGATAGCGTCGACCCAAACTCCAAGGACAAGTGGGGTAAGACGCCGCTACTACGGGCCGCAGCAAATGGTCACGAGGATGTAGTCAAGCTGCTTCTCGAGAAGGGCGCCGATGTGACGGTCGCGGATAATGACGGACAGACGCCTTTGCACGCGGCTTCCCTCGACGGACACGTCGAAGTGGTCAAGCTGCTTCTCGAGAAGGGCGCCGATGTGACGGTCGCGAATAACGATGGATGGACGCCTTTGAACTTGGCTGCAAATAAGGGATACGCCGACATAGTCAAGCTGCTTCTCAAGAAGGGCGCCGATGTGATGGTCACTTATAACGACGACGCAAAATCTTATATATTAAAAAATATTTTAACTCAATACATCCTTTTTTCATCCTTAGGGTTCTAAAATTATTCTTAAGTAAAATGAAATATACCGAGTCCATATTCTTGATTAAGTCATCATTGTTATATTCATTCTTTTTAAACAAAATCTTACTTAAGGACGATTATCCAGGGCTCTACCCTACCTTGTCGCAAGCACAGTCAATTCAGGATCACGTTCATCGTCGACCGTTTTCTTGCGAGTGAACACAGAAACCTGACAACTATCCGAAACCATGTCTCCACAAATTCTTGATCTCCGCATCGAACTCGCCGATAGCGCTGAGGATATCGAGCGCGGCTTCCATTGCGCATGCGAGACTTTTGGCCGACAGACCCAAGATGGAATCTGGATAGCGATGAATCCGGGCTGGGACACGCCCGAAGGCTATGCGAGGGGAGTGAAAAATATGGTGGACCGCTGGCGCGGGGTAACGATGGACAGAGAGGGGAACCTCACCACTGCCTTCATCAAAGCCACGGTTCCAGATCACCAAAGCGATGGGGGCCGCGTGATTGTTGGAATGGCCATCTGGGTACAGGCTTCCGTAGTGGAGGGCTGTGGGCAGCCTCCCGTTGAGGACTTCAGCCAGGCCATGGACCTTGACTTGCTTTATCCGAGTGACAAGGCGCAACAACGCTATCTCTGCCAGCTCGACTATTCGCTCCATAAACGCCGGATCGAGGTCGTGAAGGAGAAAGCCAACACCTCCTCTCCCGCTGTCATGGTCCTGGACTTTTGCGTTGTGGACCCCGCTTTCCAGCGCAAGGGTATTGCGTCCAAACTCGTGCAATGGGGACTGGAAGAGGCAAAACGGCGAGGTGGACTGGAGGCAATCACAGAGGCGTCCGCCATGGGCAGGCACGTGTATCAGCGGTTAGGCTTTCAGCAGGAGGGCCCCGAGATCGAATATATCGTGGACGATGAATTCAAGCAGCGGGAGCGGCCTTCGAATATTTTCATGCGCACGGGTTTGTTGGCTGAATAGAACCGGAGTCAAAAGCATTCTTTGCATCTCGAAAATATGTGCGGATTATTTATGGTACTTTTCGGTCTATATCGATGGCGAATACTGATATTACAACTGCTAACCCTAACCGCTGGTGTGGGCTGTGTGAAGCCTGTCGTTCCCCTCTTCCCCTTGCTCTTGTTTGACGCCACCAGCTTATTCCATCGGTTGATGGGATCTCTCCTCGGAGTCTCATCTCCATTCCGTGAATACTCCAAAAGCAATTCGAGGAACGGGCACCCCAAATTTAAGATTACTAGCCGAATCCTTTAAGCGATCTGCAGGTCATGGGCTTGGCGTCCCGGGCAATGTTAGAATCGTATATGTATGGTCAATCCTCACAATATCGCTCGATTGTTATGCTGTCAGCATCTGCCATCTCATGTACCATTCAGGCTCTTCAGGCACCCCGCCTGCACAGCCCGTTTCTAGTTTTCCATTGAAATCCAGCCAATCCAGATCTGTGCATCCAACCATTCTCGGGGACGGCTGGTCAATGATCCTGCAGATAAAGTCAATTTATGTTAAAAGCAACACGGTAAGCCCTATCTGACCACTGCTTACTCTTATATAAATCCGGACCAATTATGAACGTCGCTAGCAGGATGTCAGTGTAACTCCCGTTCGAGTCCCACCGAATCCCGCCGCCAAGGGGAACCTGACGCTAGATATAAGAACGTAAGATAGTTCTCGGCAGGGGAGCAACGCTATCGCTCCGTTTCCACGCCAAGCTCAATCACACTCTCTGGAGCTAATTTTATTGTCTCGGGACTGAGTCCATTATGCCTCCATTGCACCTTTTCACAACCCTTAACCTCATCTGTGCAGCTGGGGTTGCTTTCGCGGCCATCAACAAATGCAAATTCCCGGCGGATCACATAATTGAGCGGGACGTCGCCATTGTCGGTGGAGGTGCGTCTGGTGCACACGCTGCGGTGTTGCTGAAGGAGGATTTTGGGAAAAGCATCGTTGTTGTCGAGAAGCAGAATCGCCTGGTAGGTCCTTTTCGACGAGGGAGTTTACGACTCTTCCTTACTCTCGAACAGAACTTGTAAAGGCGCTATAGAAGCTTACGAGTATATGAAAACTTAGGGAGGGCATGTCGCAACCTACGCAGATGGCTCTGGGAAAACGTTCGAGTACGGAGTGCAGTCGTATCTCGAATACGGAGACGCATTAGCCTTCTTTGAGCGCTTCAACGTAACAACTGGCGTCCCTACACGCGGGGCTCTGACTAGCGCCTACGCGGATTTTTCCACCGGGCTCAACGTGAGCACATTCATAAACCCAGCTAACGATGAGCGAGTGGCGGCTTTGAATCGGTTTCTGGAGGCTGCCGAGCTGTATGAAGATATGATCCTACCTGGCTATTGGAACTTTCCCGAACCGGATGCTATCCCAAAGGACCTCCTCTTACCATTTGGCGAATTCGCGAAGAAGTACGAATTGGACGCCGCCATGCCTCAAATGTTCCAAGTGCCCGGGCCAGGCGTCGTCGATTGGACTGATGCGCCAACGCTCCACGTCATGCAGGTTTTCGGTGCGCCGATGGCAAGGGCGCTTGTCGGTGCTGCGCCTACATTTGGCCCTCTGTCACGAAACAACACCGAATTGTATGGGAAAATTGGTGCTTCTTTGGGTGATGACGTGCTTTACTCCAGCACTGTGGCCAAAGCGGAGAGAGATGACACGGGTGTCAAGCTTGTTGCGAAGTCGAAGAGCGGCGAGGAATTCTTGATTATCGCCAAGAGACTGCTCATCGCGTTTGAACCGACCATCGAAGCCATGGAATCGTTCGATCTTGACAAAGGGGAGCTAGGGGTCTTTGAGAAATTTGACTACTCGACGGTCTATGCCGGAATAGTTTCTCACCCTTCGTTGCAGATCAACGTGTCCCTGGTCAATACGGTTCCTGAAGCCGCACCTGACGACTACTACCATTTCCCGAAGGCGCCGATTCTTGCCCGTTTCGATTACATGGGTGCAGAGTCCGACTTGTTCCGAGTTCTTATCGTGGGAGACAAGACTCTCGATGAGGAAGGCGCTCGACAACTGGTCCGCGACAGTCTTGCCAACTTGATCGAGGGAGGTGCCCTCCCCGATGGCGATGTAGACGACCTCGAGTTCGTTGCGTTTGTGGACCACGGGGCAATGCACTTGAGGGCGAGTCTCGACGATCTGAAGGAGGGCTTCATTCAGGAGCAATATGCGCTGCAGGGGCACCGGTCTACATGGTATACAGGTGCTGCCTGGTCGGTGCAGTTCACGACGATTCTCTGGGCATTCAACGATATCTTGCTCCCCAAGGTTGTGGAAGAACTGTGATGATACGTCTTGATGTTAGGGCGGATGATAAGGGCACGATGATTTGATCATTTAGGACACCTGAAAAAGGTCTCTGACAAAACTGGGCCACCCTACATTCAGGAATCATACCGCGTCATGTCTTTATCACTGGTGCTTGAATATGAAGTATCGGTGTGATGAAAATAAACCTCTAACTTGAGACAAAGCCATTCGTTAATATGCGTTAATGCTATCAATCGATTTCATGTTCTGGTCGCTAAAAATCATTACAGGCTTTATCCCTTAATGTCAAACAACGATAACTAAACTAAATATCCCTTTTATGTTAAACGCCGCGGACCAACACATGCCAAGACGTGGCAAGCTAGCGCTCGCAGCAAGCAGAAGCGGATCGACTCAAATTGGAAAGCAAGCCAGGGGTTGGCTTGAGAAGAGGGTCTCACATGGTTGGAATCCATGCACAAGTGGCGTATTTATATCTACTCCTCAGTTGCGGGTTCGGGCTTCTGGGCCCAAAGAATCTTTTGCTCGTAGTAGCCGTGAATGTTCTTGTTGCGGAACTCGCGTCGGAGGGTGGCAATGTAAGCAATGACCTCCTCGCGACTCCAGCCGAGCATGGTAGCCAGGTAGAGCATGGTGCCTTCGGTATCCTGCTCGACGGCCATTTGCTGGAATGTGCCGATCTCCTTCAACTTGGGATCCTTCGGCCAGCTACCAATCGGGGTCTAATAACATGAGTTAACTAACGTGGAAAATGATGAAAGGAAAGGGACAGAAAGACGGAAAAGAAACTGAAATGAAGACGGGTGCGCGACGCGGTAAACAAACTCACCTTGAGATGGACTTCCTTGATCTCAACGAAGCCGGCCTCCTCAAGGGCCTTTCGCTGGATACAGTCCTCAAGCACCGTCATGGAGCGGCCCATCTTCTTCCCGCCCTCCTCGAAGAACTTGCCAAATTGGCTCATGGCGGTCTTCTCGTGTACGGTGCCGTCGTCGCTTCGGAAGGACGTCGAGGGCTCGTGCGTCTCGATGAAACCGCCGGGTTTGAGGCATTTGTAGGCTTGCTGGAAGAGAGCCGTCCAGTCCTTGATGCTTCCGAAGATCCAGCGGATGTGCACGTAATCGAGAGAGTTCTCGCCAAAGGTCCAATCTTGCGTGCAGTCGTCGATTTGGCTGCGTTGGGGGCATTTGTTAACAATGTTGAATTTGGTCATCGTCATCCTCCGGGAGTGGAGTGGAGGATGGAGACTCACAACTGGAGGTTGGGGGGAACCCAGCTCGGTTGGATAGGTGAAAGGTCGGTGCCGATAACCTCCGTGTTAGGGAATTCGTCCGCGAAATCGCTGTTATCTCAGTAAGCGCACTGGGTTTTAATTGCCTAGAAAACGTCCGTAAACACATACATCGCCCAAAGACCTATTCAAGGGTGGCATTCGTAAGTATCTGTCCTATACGACCGTGTCACCAGGGGCTAAAGTGATCCGACATACCAGTACCAGTTCCGATATCTACAACTTTCTGCGCTATTTTGTTAGCTGGAGAGTTTCAAGGGAGTTGATGGGGAGGAGGAAGAGCGCACTTGGATGTCCTTCTTCAATGGCGCTTTGTAAAGTTGTCCTTCAAGCGAAAGTAAAAGAACGTGATGGCTGCCACCCGTCGCCGTCAGTTTCGATTTGGGTACGCGACCACTGGGTCGTACCTACATGATATCTAGACCTTCGTTCGCCCTCTCGTCGTTTGCACCCCTAGCGTGTGTGTACGCCTGCCATTAGCCCAAGTAGACCATTGTAATCGAGGATCTAGGGCTGGCCCACCAGTACTCCGCATTGCCCTGTTCACTGTGATATGTTCGACCGTGGATTGTCCTGTACTTGAGGATCGAGGAGGAAAGAGAAGCGGTACTGCTCGCGCCGTCATCTCCACACGCTGAATCGGCGTCATCATCGTCTCTGGCTAGGTTTTGTTGCTATATTTCGGATTAATTAGCGCCGTTGCCCATGTCGTTGGCATCATCCTGTCGCTAGGGAAGCGAACCTGGACCCAGTACTGTCCTGGGAGAGTATTCGGAATCGCTGATGCGGCGGGAGCAGCCTCCGCGGAAGCAGCGGCTTCTGTGGGAGCAGCATCGGCAGTCGGGGGACTAGGCACAGCCTCCTCAGCCGTCGTTTCGGGTACTTTCGTCGTTTGCTGCGGTTCGGACATTTTACCAGGTGAGCTTTTACTGGTATTAAAATGGTGCAAGAAGGAAAAGGAGAGGGGGTGGAGCCACGAGCGCGGATAGCATTCAGAGCAGCCACACTATTTATGACGGGGAGGACCCCTACATCCCTGGAGAAGAAAACCGTGTGGAAAGCGGGGGTTATACATGGCACTAGTCCATTGTGTGTCCAAAGCAACGTGCAAGCTTCGGTCATCCGTTCCACATCAAATATCGTGGTCGGGGGTGGGGGCTAGACTGCAGCCAATCCCAAGGATTTTCTTGAACAAGGGGGAGTGGCTGGCCCGATGAAGAACGAGGATGAGCTCCATTGGCAGTCTTGAACTATTCCTCTTTTGGTTAAGCTCGGAGTACTTAGTCAGCGGCTTAAAAATGCCTTTCATGCTTTTGCAGACAGCTGTCCCCTTTCCTGTGGATGTGCTTGGACTAGCCTATTGATGCCGTCTAACCGAAAACGGGTTAATATTGATCTCGCCTTGACTTTGGGTTTGGTGGGTGGCGCTAGTTTCTTCATGCAGAACGGGCTAATATCCGAGTCTCCCGTCTACCAGTAAGGAGTATGAAGGAGTGTGTTCTGGAGCCTGTGTGGTTCGAGTGTGGGGTTCAACGATACGACTCGATGAGATCATGAGGAGATATCGAAACTACTGCAAAGAGCCCCAAAACATCCGTCTCCAGATTGGAAATAACTTTTGGAAATGATTTTTGGCTATGGACATCTTAGATCCTGCGTAGCCGTTCATTTATCCAAGTAATTCCTGGCATGCCTGTGGTGATGGACCGAGGCCAACGAAGATTTGAGGATTCCGTAATTCTCTCGACCTCATATTTATTATCAGGCCTTACAGATGCGAGCCTCACGGTTGGAATCCATCTGGGTCCTTGACGTCGGCATACTGTCAGCCGGATCGGTAAAGGTAGCTTGAATGAGGGAGAGCGGTTGGAGTTCATAATATCGATCAAGAAACATCAGAATTTAAGAGCATTCCATTGACGTGGTCAACGATGAACCAGCAGATGTCGAGATATCAGTTCACCAAATTCGCAATACTCAAAGTCTCGTCAAAAGGGATCCTAATTAAGATTATCGGTAAGGTAATAAGAAGATGGATCAATTTAGTTTTATGTTCATCGACAGTTTAACAGCACTGGCGATTAAAATATGTAAATCTTGAGGCTCCCTAGATTCAAACGCCATGAGTAAGGGACTGGCAGAGATCTACTCAGAAATGAATGATACACAAACTCAAGTGGAAAATTGTTACATGTAGGAGGCAGTTATTATTATCTGTCTCTTACTTCCGCTCCATTCATTAAGGGGGCGAGGCCATGCTGGCGCCGTCTCACCAGCGGGCTTCGAAATCTACTTCTCTATAACCTGCGGGAAGCATTTCTACTGCACAGCCAGTTCATGCAAGAACGAGAAGTTCAACCGTAATTTCTCGATTCAACCTCTACAACCCAGCAGCCGGTTTTCCGGGACCGGAATCTCCCGTCATGACCCGATGATAAGGGTTCGACATCGCTATTTACCCGGAATAACCTGTGATAATCCCGTTTACGACCACGCTGGCTTTTCATTTCTTCTGTGCCCTGGACAACCCGATGAAGGCTCACTAGCTGGTCGGGAGTTTAGTCCACGAGAAAGCAATACCTACAATTCTGTTCACCCGCAATGGCGAGTCTTAGTCAAGTATTATCAGTGACTTTGGGCGCTAGCCTAGCATACATTATCCCAAGTGCCTTCGAGTTGGTATATCCTCGCCTCGAGGGCACTTTCTTCCCGTTGAAAACTCCCGAGACGTGGCAATGTTCACCACATAACTATACGACAGAGCTGATCTCTTTTGATCCGTTGCTGATCTACATTCACGACTTCGTTACTCCGAAAGAAGCAAACCTTATCATGGAAGCGGGAAAGGATCTACTTGTCCCGTCGCCTATTACAGGATATGGTTCGGACACCAAATCGCAGAGCCGCACGTCATGGAGTGCGCCTCTCCCCGATGGCGACAAGGCTGTCCAGTGTGTCCTCAAGAGGGCGGAGAACTTTATGGGGACTTTGATGGCTCCCGGACGAGACGAAATGGGTGTTGCACAAATGGTCCACTACACCGCTAGCCAGAAGTTTGACCTGCATCATGACTGGTTCCAACAGCCGCGGCTGAAGAACGGCGATGGGGCCCGGAAGAGGATGTACAATCGAGTTGCCACCTTTTTCGTTGTCCTCGAAGCCAACTGCACGAAAGGCGAGACATACTTCCCAAAAGCACGGCCTATCGCACCTCAAGATCGCAGCAGTGAACGAAACCGTATCTGGAGGGAGCACGAAGACGGCGGTCTTGCATTCCGGCCCATTGCTGGCAACGCATTGTTCTGGCCGAACATGCTAGCCGATGGGAGCGGTGATCCCCGGACATTACATGCAGGTCTCCCCGTTGGAGAAGGGACCAAAACGGCAATGAATATTTGGCCCAGGACTTTCTTTGGGCCAGAAGCATAAGCTTGAGCGGACGTCTCGTCGTACTGAAGTAGTAGGACAACAGGGACTGGTTCGGTTTGCATATCAGGAGCCGGGCAGGCTGAGGAAAGTGGGCAGCTGGAGCCTGCCCTATCGATGCCCTCAAGTATATCTTTGGTCAGTTGTATTCCTGCAGTAGCACAAATTCTAATAATTCTCATGGTCTTGTCTACATTTTCAAATTGGTGATGCCTTTTTTTTATCCGAACAAGCAGCGTTGGGATTAAAGAAAAAAGAAAAAATTGCCGACGGCTCAGACAAGAGGCAGAAGGTAATGTTGTCGGAGACCTCAACACGGGTCGTCCTCCCAATTCAGCGTAGAACGCAATGAAACATGCTTCCGCGAGCGATTGTGGTGGTTTGGTGTTTCATGAACCTAGGATGTTCCATAGGTCGAAGACTGAGGCTCGGAGCAGGTTCCTAAAGGAAGTGGAAACCCGGTGGTCCAAACTGTCAGCGACGGCAGCTTGAGTTTGAAATCGATCATCGGATGATCTGATTCCATGATCCGGGGACAACCAGAGACCACAGAACCGCATTATCCGTCATGGCTACGATGGAACTAGCGCTACCATTGAGCAATTACTTTGCCATCCCGAAGCCCCTCTTCTTAGCGGGTGCTGTAAACTCCTGTTTTGGCTCGCGACAAGGTACGGGTACCCGAGCACCTCGATTGAATTTTCACCCCAAAGTCTCGTTTGGCTCGTCATTTTTCAACTCTTGAGATACGGTTGGCCGGGTTCTCCAATCCTAGATCCTTTCCTCAAGGATACACAAATGTCACACTCTTGGCTGAAAATCAAGACTCAGGAGATACCTTGTGAGGGTATGGACTCAATACTTTTTGGTCGCGTTTAAGTAGAATAAGAGTCAAGGTCCGATTAGCGGCTAGTCTTGGTCTCCCAAAAACTAAGCTGTTTCTTGGTGAGGCTTCTTCTACTCCGCCTTCAAACATCAGCTTCGTCGATAAATGTCTTCGCGCCCCAGTGTCCACCTTTGCCGCCTTTGTCCTTGATATCGTTCTCCTCGGATCCGACATAGTCGTCCATAAGTTGTCTCGCCTTCTCTTGGTGTCTGAAGTAGGCTCCGAATGAAGAAATTCCATATTCTCTACAAACCACCTCGCTAGATCTTTAGCCAGGACGAAAAGAAGTTGCAGATAATGAAGTCTCCCATGTACTTGAAGACAGTAATTGCATCCCCCAGCTTTTATCCACTCTCCGGTGGCATATCCTTAATAGGAATAAAACAGCAGGGACAGGATCGAGCCGGTGCGCCTAAATTTCCCTGCAAAACAGATATGGGTGATGTTTGGACAGACAATCTCTGTAGGCTTGACCATCCTTGGCCCTATGGCCTCAAGTGCAACTATAGGTGTCACTTTGGCCCCTAGTGCAGAGGGTCTAGAATCTGGTGAAAGCAGCCCCCGGAGCCACTCGAACCCGATGTTGTTGCCTCAGTAGCACAAAAGCGTTAAGATCTACACACGGGTACGGTAGACGCCCGGGAAGAATCTTTACAACGATTATGGGAATCTGCATATTATGATCACCCATCGGACCCGAAATGCTCCTCCTGATGTAGTTTAAACTTCAGCCTCACACTAGCGTGCCCTTCCCCATGGGGATTCTTCACAATCCCACGAAGCATAGCCAAGCAAGGCCAGGTTCATATGAACAGAAGACCACTTTACCCGACACTGTGGATGTTCGAATCCCGGCACATCTTGACGCTAGCACACAGGCTTGCCACTTTGGATAACTCCCCATCACGTTGGCGAAGAGCTGTCAATGCAATCCATCCTGCATCATCACGAAAAGAGACATGTAGATCTCTGGGGTTGCAGATATACCCCATCACAATCCCAGCAACCGGGATATCGGCATTGAGTCTTGTCGACTAGATGGATTTCCCCAGTACCCCGCATCGCAGGGTCCACTTCCCCAGAAGGACATAGCGCTTTGGAGAATGGAATTATTGATCTGCTCCACAAAAGAAAGAAAACCACTTTTTCCAGGACGGAGTCTTCATCACGCTAATGGGAGAGCAATGACTCCGGGATGCAGATGTTCTTCCTGAAATGTAGAAACATGAACAAGGCGTCGAATTCACATATGAAGGCTGTGATGTCCGATCGAAGTTCTCGTCAACTTTCTCCCCAGGCTCTTCCAACCAGTCATCAACTTGCTCCAGAGCAGATAGAGTTTTCGCTAAATGACTGCACCCACGACCGAGAAAAACTCCGACATTATGGGCGAAAAGTCCGAGGTTGAGAACATTGACGACTGCGGCAAGAAGCCCGTCGTTGACGTCGTCCACAACGATGAGGGCACCAAAGTCCTCGCTGCTTACACCGGCGACAGACAATGGACCGAGGAAGAAGAAAAGCAGCTCGTTCGAAAGATCGATAAGCGTCTTCTAACCTTGCTGTTCCTGTCTTACGGTTTCCAATTCTATGACAAGGTCATCTTGGGACAAGCTGTAAGTGCAATTCTGTTTTAGAATATCCTGAGATGGGACTCTCAACAATGGCAGCTGACAATGATACATCCAGGCAATTTTCGGTCTTCGCGAAGATGTTGGCCTTAATGTCGGCAACCGCTACTCATTCGCGGCGTCCATTTTCTACCTTGGGTTCCTTGTGGGCTCGGTCCCGGCAACTTTGTTGGCGCAAAGGTTTCCTGTTGAAAGGGTTATATTCGGCATTGTGTTCGTCTGGGGCGGATGCCTCATGGCGGCAGCTGGATGCAAATCCTTCCAAGCGATATACGTCCAGCGATTCTTCCTGGGCTTCTTGGAGTCTGGTGTTTCTCCTATCTTCATGATGTCAGTAGGTTCCTTCTACAAGAAGAAGGAACAAGCCCTGCGCCAGGGAATCTGGTATAGCTCCAGTAAGAGTCTCCAGTATCCCGTTTCAGTCGTCTCAATTTCTCACATTTTTATCTGCAGCTGGCTTCATCGCAATTATTTCTCCTTTGATCAACTACGGGTTGGGTCACATCACATCCGGAGCCCTTAAATCATGGCAATACATGTTCCTCCTAGCTGGAGGGCTGACAGTCGTTTGGTCATTCGTGCTTCTATTTTTCTTCCCCCCAGATCCTATCCGGGTCCGCGGCTTGAGTGATCGGGAGCGCTTCATTGCCATCTCAAGGCTACAATCGAATAACTCCGGTGTAAGGAACACGCATTTCAAGAAAGCACAAGTTTACGAGCTGCTACTTGACGTACGATTTTGGCTCCTCTTCTCCTTAGCTTTCCTGAACATGATTCCCAACGGTCCAGGGTCGAGCTTCATTCCTATCATTATCAACGGTTTCGGATTCAGTCGCCTGAACACCATGTTGTTGAATATGCCTTATGGCCTCTCCGCTGGTATTGTCAACATTCTCTTGCCATACCTGGCCTACAAGTACAAGAATATGAGATGCTACATTATTATCCTTGGCTACGCAGTAGCCGGCATAGCATCGTTGCTGCTCTGGAAACTCCCCCGGTCCGAGAAGGGAGCCCTGCTTTTTGCTTGCTACTTGTTCCCCATTTGGGGTGGAAGCTTTGGCACAACCATGGGGTAAGTGAATAAAACAATCTCAGATTCAAAAGCCCTCTGCTAATCCTCATTTTCTATCTTCATAGTTTGGCTACTGCCAACAACGCCGGATATACTAAGCGTTCCGTTGCCTCCTCTGGCTTGTTTATCGGATATACCCTCGGCAATTTCGTAGCACCTCTCTTGTTCAAAGAGAAGGATTCACCTGCGTTCCTTCCCGGATGGACTGCCGTGCTTTCGTGCTGTTGCGCCGCTATCGCTCTGACGATTGTCTACCGCCAATACTGCGTGTGGGAGAATAATAGGAGGGACAAGGCCGGCATTAAGGAAGGGTTCGAACATGCCTTTGAGGATGACGTGACGGACATGAAGAATCCGCAATTCCGATACGCCTACTAGAAGGGATGGGGCTCGGAAGTCTCATTGGATGAGAAAATATCAGACTGAGAAAACCGGATCTGAAGAGATGTCGCGAGGGTCGGGTCCGAAGAGCTCTGGAAATTCTTTTCTTGCCGTTGTAGTCATAACCTTACTGGAAATCAAACAGTTTTGCTCGATCTCCTTAAGCTGAAGGTACATTTTATTTGTATTCGGAACTAAACCAAATAATATCCAGCGTGATTGATAATTAAGTACGAGCTTGCATTTCTAGGATTTCATACTGTAATAAACTTCTTAAGCTCACCTTTGCCTGCTGCTCTTTAGCTGGCTCAGTTATGCAGAGAGGCCATAGAGAATGGACCGAGAGACCATGATGCGGCAAAAAAATAAGTCATCGCCAGTGAGACCTGAGACCGGCCTTCAGGTCCAGGCCACGGTTCTTCATGTTGACATTACCCCATACTTTTGCGTTCACTGCCACTACCCTAGCCCTATTTCACCTTTCAGTGGCAGAATGAGGTTAGTCCCATGGTTGGGGTAAGGTGGCGTCGCCGTAGTATCTTGTAATCATCGAGATGTCTCAGCTCAATGTCTTAACATTTTTTATTTCGAGTATTTCTTCCCAGACAATGCGCCAAGCCCGGTTCAAGAAGCCGCGTGCTTCCTTGATTAGGGCATCTCACGAGTGCGAGTGTGGGGTATATCCCTAGTCACAGTATTGCCGACTGTATGGGTGTGTATGATGTCCCGGGAAAGGTGGTTTCGCCAAGTGGAGTAGAGTCGATAGACCATAAGGGGTAGGATCCACGCATCCATGTGGGTGGAGGGGAGATGGAAGTTGTCCTTAGCTTTCTTAAGAACCCCCCACACTCTCCGATTAAGACATCGTAAGCTTCTAATTCACTTTTGTGCCTGCCATCCTCCTCCTAAGAAACACACCTTCATTACTGTCATTCATAACCACGCAACCATGGAGTCTTACCCACCCGCCAGATTCACGTTACTAAAACGCCGGCCAGACTTAACGCGCGACCAGTTCAACACCCACTGGCATGGCGTGCACGGGACTCTCCTGCCTTCTCTACCCGACTTTCGACGGTGCCATCATCGATACATCCAAAATCATATCCTTCCTATGCCAGCCTCGTTGGAACAGAAATTGCCACAAGACCCAAGATGGGACGGTATCGCGCAGACCTTTCAGAACGTGTACGAGACCGGTATCATAGATTTCTTCGACCAGCCCGATTTCCCCAACTTTGTACTCCCAGATGAGGCAAAATTCCTCGACTCCCCAGCGAGCACAACTACCTACACCAGACAACGGGTTATCAAAGATGGCCCTGTCCGCGGCGTGAAGTATCTGGCTTTCCTTCGATCGGCGGACGGCCTAGACCAGGACGCATTCTCGGACTACTGGCTTAACAAGCACGCCGCTCTCATTAAAGGAATCAAGCCGTTCTGGAGTCGGGTCACTCGGTATTGTCAATACCACGCGCGACCGGAGCTGTTCCGCGGGTCGTCGGAGATGAACCAGTCTGAGGCTTTCGCTGGGGTTGCTGAGATTTACTTTGATTCCATCGAAGATCTTGAAGCTGCCCTGAACGATCCGGAATATGTATCCGTTGCTCATCCAGACGCGAAGAACTTCCTCAAGGGACCATCCCTACACTTCATTATTGAGGATTATCCGATGTTAGATAGCGAGGCTGTCTCCTCATGATAGAAAATTGACCATACCAATGACAGTCCATCTTAGAATTCCACCTAAATAGGGTAGTTGACGTGACTACAGAATGTTGGAGCAATATGCAATACTTTGCTCCTGATCGCTGTACAAGTTCATAGAGGCGGATCAAAAGCCAAGAACAAACCAACCTCCCGAAACGCACCGACCTTACGCTGTTGGATGGAGTATTTGATGGGACAATGAACTATGTCTGTCTCTCGGATGTGCTTTTTCAGTGTTTTGGGAATTGAGTTCAAGGATCACGGACTCGAAAGGGAATAGAATTCACTGTCAAGAAACGAACTGCGAAAGATCTCCCAATAGGGAGGCCCTAATTTCCAAAGAGAGACGGATTGCCATAATCCCAGCAACAATGGCCGAGACAAGTTCAAGATCGTCGCTATGGGGAGCGCTCCGCCCTCGACATGTGGGGCCGGCAAGTTCCCCAGAATTATCGTCTCCAATTTCCGGTTCGAGACCAGGTCGAATTGGGCCACGGGTAAAGTGGTATTAGCTTCCGGTCTCGATATTGGAGTCTGCTCGACCCCCAGATGAGATGCCGAGCTTGAACCAAACCCGGGCACATGGCCGTCATGGAAGAAGAAGAAGTCGTACGATACGTCCGGAGTAAGTGGAAGCTTGTTGGATTCTTATTCTCCTGAAGGAACGCGCTACAGACGCGAATTTCAGACATTGAATCATTCGCCGATTCACACATGTTGCCTGTCCGTTGAACAAGTTTACAACTACCTCTGTTTCTTACTTTTCTCTACTACCAGTCCAAAAACCCTCGGTCACGCTCGTTACGCTCCCTCATCTATCACAATGCCAGGCTCGCTCAACTTGGAGGTGCCGGTGCTTATCATCGGCGCCGGCCCATCAGGTGCCACGACGGCGCTTCTCCTCGGCCGCATGGGAATCAAATCCATGTCGATCTCTAGGCATAGGAGCACTGCCAACACTCCTCGTGCGCACATCTTCAACCAAAGGGCAATGGAAGTCCTCCGCGATGCCGGCATTGAGGGCCAGATGAATGAAATAGCCTGCTCAGTTCAATGCAAGTAGACAGTCTCTCACATACTCTTTCCTCATTCACTCAGCTAACAATGTCTCAGTTATGGAGCATACCTCCTGGATGGAATGCCTAGCGGGCGAAGAGTTTGGACGTATCTATGCATGGGGAAACAATCCCAAGCAGAAGGGTGACTATGAGCTCGCGAGTCCGTGTCAAATGTCTGACTTGCCTCAAAGTCTCATGGAGCCTGTTCTCGTTAAGGAAGCCACAAAGCTTGGGGCTGAATTCCGCTTCTCTACCGAGATGGTCAGCTTTGAGCAGGATTCAGATCGGGTCCGTGTCACGCTCCAGGATCGTGACACCAACGACACCTACACTGTCACAGCGAAATACCTCGTCGGAGCCGATGGTGCCAACAGCAAAGTTATCGAGCAACTGGGTATTCCAATCTCTGGAGTCACACACAGCGACGCCTTCAATGTCCACATCAAGTGCGATCTCTCCAAGTACTTCAACCACAGAACCGGAAGCTTGAACTGGGTTCTGAACTCAAGTGCCCCCGAATGGGCTGCGGTAGGAAACTTCCGGATGGTTCGGCCGTGGGATGAGTTCGTTGTGTCGATGCATCCCGCGTCCAAAGGCCTCAATCCTATCGATCAGCCTGATGACGTTATCCAGGAACGCCTCCACCAACTAATTGGAGACGATACTGTCGACATCAAAATTCTCTCGACATTCAGATGGACTATCCGTGAACAGTTTGCCGACAGATATCAAGAAAAACGAGTCTTCTGTATCGGCGACGCAGTCCATCGTCATCCTCCTATCAATGGGTTGGGCAGCAACACCTGTATCTCCGACGCTTTCAACCTTGCCTGGAAGTTGGCCTACGTTCTCAAGGGCTGGGCTTCTCCGACTCTACTGGATTCGTTGACCCCCGAGCGCAAACCGGTTGGAGATGGTGTCGTTCGACGTGCAAACGATGGCATGCTGGCTCACCGGAGACTGTGGGCTCTGATTGGAACTGATCCCGAATCTCGCAAAAACTTCAGAGACACACTCGCATCCGGAACCTCGAAGGGCGCGGAGGCTCGCGAGAATCTTCGAAAGGCACTTGCGAATACCCAAGATGAAGTGCAGGCCCTGGGCATCCAGATGAACCAAGTCTACGTGTCGGAGGGCGTGGCTACTTTTATCGAGCCTGGTGACGAACCGCCCACCTTTGGACACCTGAATGCTCTCAGGGAGGTCAAGGTTAGCACTTATCCAGGCTACCATCTCCCCCATGTCTGGGTGGCTGCCAATGGGCAAGGTTCTAGAATCTCTACTCTCGACATCACTGGTCAGGGCCGTTTCACTCTCTTGACTGGCATTGGAGGGGAGGCATGGAAGGAGGCAGCCAAGCAGATCTCAAGCACAGGATCTGGAGTGGAAATTGCCGCCCACACGATAGGATTTAGGGGTGACTTTATTGACTGCTACAATGATTGGTTCAATGCGCGTGGCGTGGGAGAGACAGGCGCTGTTCTCGTGCGGCCTGATCACTTTGTCGCTTGGCGGTGCCAGGAACTCGTCTCTGATCCTGTTGGCAAGCTCTGCGAGGTGTTGGACAGGATCCTCGGGAAGAATTTCCAGACGAACGAGGTCGCTTAGATGCCATCCAAACTAGCACGCTCTTGGACACATGATAGGTTGACAAGGATGTATTGAACTTGTGACGTTGACCATGTATATACGGCCACGGCCAATCTACAAGATAGCTGATATCGCTTCACAGATTTATTAGACTTAGAAATTGGCTCAGTATTCTATCTATTACCTCTGTCTCCCTTTATCTCGAGCTGAAACCCCAGCCTATCGTAGGGGATGATAATGAACGACGCCGTAAATTGAAGTTAAGGCATAAATCTTCCACATACCGGGAAACATGGCCACAGAGCTCCGGTACAGTATTTCCTGCGTCTCCAAAGAGACCTCTGAAAGAAGCCTTGTCATGGATTACCACGAACACTTCAGAGTAGAGAGGGCAAGTGTGACGAGGAAAGAAGGAACATATTGAACTCAAGCCCCAGCCAGCCAGGCTCTATTCAAATTTCATATGGTTGCTTACTCTACCAATCTTCCCAATCTCTACCTCAACCAGATCGCCGTCCTTCAAGAAGGCTTGGGGTTTCATAAACAATCCTACTCCACCTGGAGTCCCAGTCATTATCAGAGATCCTTTCTGCAAAGTTTGTCCTTGACTACAAAACTCGACCAATTTCGCCACGCCGAAGCACAGGTCCGACGTATTCGTATTCTGCCTCAGTTCCCCATTGACAAACGTCTTCAAAGACAGGCCGTGCGCGTCACCGAGAACATGGGAAGCCACGAGACAAGGACCGAGCGGCGCATACTTGTCGAAAGACTTGCTAAACGTCCACTGCGGAACAGGTCCCGCTTTGCCTACCTCTCGCTGCCAATCGCGCGCACTGACATCATTGCCGGCCGTATATCCGGCAACGTATTGCAGTGCATCGGTCGCTGACACGTTTTTGGCATCCTTCCCAATTAGCACGACAAGCTCGCCCTCGTAGTCGCACTGCTCCTGCGCTATCTTGGGGATAGGGATATCTTCTCCGTGGTCAGCCACTGAAGGGCTGGGCTTCGTGAAGACAGTTGGACAGGTTGGCAGAGGGCGACCAGTTTCCAGGACTGTGGGCAATGTGATTTAGTTGTTGCTCTGTCTATGGCATGCAGGTGAAAGGCGAGCGAGCTTACTGTGCGTTTTGTAGTTGAGCCCGATACATCGGATGATGGGCACTGTTCCAGCTTCGAGTGGTCCCAAAAGCTGTCCAACAGTCTCAACCCTATCTGTTGGCCTTGCGCTCCAGATGTCTTGGCCCTCTAGCATTTTGACTTGGAGCTTGCCGTCTTGCGCTAGCTGTGCAATGGAGTCCACATCTGAATCTTTCTCAAGAAGAGGCTCTCCATATCTGATTTCGGCTTCACCACTAGAGGGGATGTAGCGCACAAGTCGATCCCAGGCAACAAGTCTAGAAGGCATTGTTTAGGCTTGTAATGTGCAGGTGTAGAGGGTGTTGATGGCGTAGATGGTAGGGGGGTGGGTGATACGTGCCGCCAATCTGGATTGAGTGACACTGGGGAAATGCAGAAGAATGTATAAATATGTTTAGTGGAAGTCAGAACACAAGACTCCCTTTGTTTTCTCCCCCTGTGGTGCATGGGGAGGTTGACTACCATTTTCAAGCATTATGTGCTGGGAACGCATTCGGAAGAACCACTTTTTCCGGGAGACGTTTCTGCCACTGAACCCGGAAAAGGTGGTGCACCTCCTCCATCGTGTCATCCTCTGGGAACCCTGTCTGGAATTCTATAACGGCTCAGGACCGGAGAAGTTTATAGACTCAACATGTTGTCCAACTTCGAGAAAATTAATGAAGTCCTATGTTTTCAAGATATTCATATAATTTGCAGACTACCTATCAATTTTTATTTGCCCAAGATTCGCAAAGAAGATGCCTCTCCCACCAAATGATCAGCGTGTCCGCATTCTGCGCACAGCGTTTACAGTCTATTACCACAATGACTTAATCAAAACACACAAATTTTACCTAGACTTCGGACTAAAAATCGCCGAAGAACGTCCCGATGGGCAGATCTTCTTCAAGGGCTATGGCACAGAACCCTTCGTTTACGTGGCCAAACAAGCCGATGGCGAGAGCAAGTTCGGTGGCGCGGCTTATGAGGTCGAATCTCGTGAAGAGCTCGAGAAGGCTGCCCGCTTACCAGGTGCCAGTCCGATTAGCAAGTTAGATGCTCCCGGCGGCGGAGAAATCGTAACGTTGACGGATCCTATCGGTTTTAAAGTGTTTTTGGTCCACGGACAGACACCGAAAGACGCAGAGGCTCCTCACCTGGAGAAACTCGTTGTCAACTACGCGGAGGAGAAGCCGCGAAAAGGAGAATTCCATCGATTCAAGACTGGGCCGGCTCTTATCCATCGATGGGGCCATTACGGAGTCACTTATCCAGAGGGCAAATACCAAGAGATGTACGACTGGTACACCAAAACCCTATCTCTAGCTCCATCCGACCTCGTATATCGAGACGGAAAGCCAATCACCTGCTTCTTCCACATCGACCGCGGCCTCGAATACACCGATCATCATTCGTTCTTCTTCAAGCCATGCAAGGCTAATACAGCGCCTGCGGTGGCCCATTCGGCTTTCGAAGTGCATGATTTCGATGTTCAGCAGTTAGGACATCAGTATCTGCAAAGCCAGGGTCATGAGCTTTGCTGGGGCGTTGGTAGGGTACGCGAAACCAGCATATCATAAATCCTAACCCCCAACTCGAATTTCGAATTTGACTAACAGGATTCAATCTAGCATGTCCTTGGAAGCCAGGTATTTGATTACTGGTTCGACCCCAGTAAATTTGTCGTGGTATGTGGTCTTCTTGGTTGGTGACTTTCCACAGATCGATTCTGACTGCTGTGATCTAGGAGCACTATGCGGATGGAGATGTTGTCAATATCGAGACTGAAGTCTCCAAGGTGCAGGCTGGACCCGAAGCCTTGTCCATCTGGGGCCCACCCGTGCCGCCAGTCTTTTAAAGGGAGGTTTCGGCATGTTAATAGACACTCGTGAGAGTTCTCCGCGTCCCTGATCTATATGCAATGCCAAAGTGTATTAATGGGCCGAATACATTTTTGATTCTAACCTAAAGCTTCTCCTTGACGTGAACAGCTCAGTCTCATTTATGACGCGGGAAAGGCCTTTCCTCCTTAGGAGCCAAAATAATCTTGCCTCCAATATCTCGATTGAATTAGCTGCTGCTGCTGCGTCCCTCTCGAATCACCAGTAGCTAGGATGGTGTCGATCCCTCAATACCTGGCAATGTCGATGGGGTGGCTACTGTCGGCTTGGCGGAACCTTTGAAGTTAGGAATTGGGTCACTATTTTAGCGGCACCACCTTATCCTGCCACTCACCTCCGTCGAAAATGTATTGGTGGGGGCCTGGAGTGCCTCAACCCTAGCCCATACTGATAATAATGTCTTTCATTCCCCTTGCCACAGTGAGGAAGGTAGATTTCAGGTGTTGGAACGGCAGGCCTGACAAAACGCTTCACAATCCAGCACATTTTCACAACTCTAACCCAATTGTATAGGTATATGGCCGGGCCGACGTACCAGTGCAGGCCCTGTGAATGCTAGTATATGTATTCAAGAGATAGCTTGACTTCAACATTAATGTTGACGAAGCCGTATCAAGCGCCGTGATTAGTCGGACATTTCAGTCGAAAAGATCAAGGGATTGGTGATGTCCGATGCACTAGAGCGCATCCCGTCCCTTTGAGTGGAGGACAGACCGACAGCTGAACAGTAGTTCTTAATTTCTGGCGGGGAAAGAAGAAATGCGAAGAACAAAATCGCACGAGCGGGTTTTGAGCCAACCACCCCGACAGAAGCCGGGGTGGACTGACTGTAGGAAGTGGGTGACCCGCACAGTAGCTCGCCACTCTCCATTTGCACTACTACCGTCAAGAAGAGAGTGTATAGCGCCCTGGGGGGTTAACAAAATCGGTAGATAATAGGTCTCTGAATTTGGGGGTTTGAGAGATATGGAGATTTGGGGAAGGAATTTGCATTACACCGCACTAAACTACAACGAGATGCGGGGATTGTCAATCATGGGTCTTCACCAGTCGGCACTAGTAATAATAGATTCAAAGATGTGGCTCTTTTTGGCATTAGCTCAGCTCATGTTAGCAATCGGGGCGTGTCGTATACAGTTGGTGGTTTTGCTCCGTGACCTTCAAGCCCAGTTCTGACTCTGCGAAGTAATTCCCAACTCACCGATTCCATGAGCTCTCCCCGCCCGTGTGCCCCTCGCCCATTCTCAAAGATCCTTTTCGAGCACACAATCGCAGTTTCTTCTTTCTTCTTGAATTGCCAATGGCCACTGTTGATCTGCGCATAGCTCTCTGCATGTGAAGCTCATGCCGCTTCATTAGCGAGTCTACTCCACACACCCCAGCAGGTTCCCGCTCCTACCTATGCGCATCCTCCCAGTCCACTCGCATCACCTTCCTCATGTACAAATGCAACGCGTGCGGTAAAAGCTATGCGGGCAGAACTTCTCTAGCGCGGCACACTCTCAACCATCAAAAGAAGAAGCAACACGTCTGTGACACCTGCGGCGTCGTCTTCTACAGGCGCGATCTTCTTTCGCGTCATCTGAAATTACACGACCGCAGACCCACCGGATCCGAAGTTGGTTCCGACGCGCAATCTTCCGTTTCCGGCACGGCCCATAGTGAGACCCGGAAAAGGTGCCATACCGCCTGTAATCGGTGTCGGGAGCTGAGGATCAAGTGTAGCGGCGTGAACCCGTGTGCCTCCTGCTCCAAAGCCGAACAACCTTGCGAGTATGAGAGGCCCTCTGGCCGGCTGAGCCACCTGCCATCACAATTCCAAACAGCCAATTCTAGTCGGACCGATAACTTCGACTCTACTGAGCGGTACAATTCGCCAGAACAACAAGAGGAACGCTTGGGAGGGGCGCCAGATCCCGATCACATTACGGAACCGGATCTGGTTCTACCGGAAGCTGCTGCCGCCATGTCTGAGGCCCAAAACCCCATGGAAACCATGACTCTTGGATCTCAACACGGGCAATTACAGGAGCCAGAAGAATCCTCAGACCGCCTTGGCCTTCCTCGTGTAGAGGAGATTGATGCGATGGATATACAATTCAGTGGACACCACACAGACCCAGTCTTCTGGCCTTGGTTGCATGAAACCTTATATCTCCCTAGCACCTACGATGATCTCATGCTAGACTCCATACCCCCTGCTGGAATGTTGGACGGAAGCATGCCATACAATCCAGAAGATGGCCCATTCCCGATGGCATCCTCCAACAGTGAAATACGTTCCCCGAACGGCAGAGACTTACACACCGCCGTTTCCCTTCCTGGTATTCCCAGGCGGACTCCAGGTTGGATTACCTCCGGCGAGGCATCGAACTTCATCTCGCATGTTGTTGAAGGCTCTCGCATGACACCCCACACCATCAGCACAACGCCCCGGCCGTCCGAGTCAAACTACCAAGGGCACACAGGTCGGATCCGGGTCGTAAATGAGCTCGTTGACTTTGCCTCTCGGTACAAAGAACCTAGATCTGGCGCGATCCCTAATCATTCAGCCTTTTGGGGTGGCATGTCAGAGAAGGTCAGGGAAGCCTTTGAAATCCCAGAAACTTCCTGCTCTACGACTGTTCCATTACTGGACCAATTCGTCCATCTATTTTTGGAGTATTTTGATCCTCTCTGGCCACTATTTAGTCCGCAAAATCTGGACATCCACCAACTCCATCCACTTCTCTACCTCGTCTTAACTACGATCGGTGCCATGTATTCCGACCAAAAGTCGAGCAACTACGGCAACATGATGCACGGCAGCGTTCGGGCATGCCTTGTCAGTCCACTAGAACTGGACAATCCCGAGAGCGACCTCATGTGGCTCGCCCAGGCCCGTGTTTCCACGCAAATGGCCGCGCTTTACTTCGGACAGCCCAAGGCCTTTTCATATGCACAGCACCTAGGTGCTTTACTCGCTGCACAGGTACGAAGGATGGATCTTTTCTCAGACGCCTACACGAAATGCAACATGGCCGAGTTTCACAACCCAAGAGCCTCGGATCAGGAGCGTCTCGCGATCTGGTTGCGTCTAGAGGCCCGAAGAAGACTGGCATTCGCTATATTTCGCGCCGAATCCTACACCAGCATTCTCCTCCATGCGAGGCCGATGGTTTATCTGGGGGAAATTGATTTGGCTTTCCCTTCGTGTGAGACTGTTTGGAGAAGCGAGAAGCTGCCCCCAAGATTGTGCCTGCAGTTGATCGAGAGCGACAAGACCCCTGGGCGGGATTTGCGAGCCTCGGATATTTACCGAATTGCACTTGAAAAGGACGAAGCGCTACCTCCGCTAGACCCCATAGGACACGATTTGCTCGCTCTCGGTCTGCTTTGGCCAGTTTGGGAGTTTACTCGAGACCAGGACCTGTTCTTAGGACCGGTGAAAGATGAGCCACTCGCTTCGACCGCACCACCAACAGATGGTGGCAGCACGCACACGGCTTCAGGCATCCCCAGCCCGGGCCTATCGGGTCTCGAAGAGGAGACCAGTCGGAGCCAGCAGCACAGGATACTACTGACAACAAGGATGCTTGCTACGCCGACATTATCCGAGGTTGAACGACTCGAAAGCGCTCCAAGGCAAATGTCAGACTTTTCCGCAGGCTACGGACGTCTGTTATGTGCCTGGCAGAAATGGGAATCATGCGTTCCGTGGGTCAAATCACTGGTGCGGACCGATTTCGACCGCAGCGGCCTCATGAGCAGTCTTCTCTTTTACCACCTCGCGTTTGTCTACCTCAGTTGCCCGATATCGTGTCTTCACCAGATTCAGTACGGTCTCGCCGACAACCGGCCTTTGGACTCAGACCAATTGCAACTAGCTTACAGGTGGGCAAACTCATCTCGTGCGCGCCTTGCTACCGAACGGGCCATCTCCATCTGCTCACTCATCGGGAAACAAAACCCTCCTCGGAAACGAACGGATGTCAAGTTCAACTTGCTTGCTTATATAGCATTACACCGCGCCATCGTTCTCCTCTGGGCATTCGCGGGAGCGAACGATTCTGTTAACGGTGAGGGATCAACAGACGCTCAATTTACCCTGCAGATTGGAGCATCCCCAGAAATCCCAATCAACCGCTCCAACAGCGCGAATATGATATCACACTTAGTACGGTTATACGACACGATTAGCCCCGGGCGGTGGACTCCATTTGCAGAGGCTGCAAGGCCATTGGCGAGTACTCCGTTCCCCCAGCTAAGGTGATACTCCGAGACAATCCGAAAGAATGCCTTCCGTGCAGAATCCTCATTGCTGTCTGTGTGGGATGATATGGAATAATGCAGAGCTTCAGCAACCTCCGATCGGTTGTGCGAATCTTCAATGACCGAAACGAGCGTCCAGGTCCCGTGACCCTCTCGTTTTTGCTGGGGTCCACGTCACCGAAACGCCAAGGCATTGGCGCTTACGTCAAAGACCGTTCGTTCAATTAGAAGCTCAAACCCGTTGCAAATTGCATGAAGAGAAATGCTTCTTCAGCCAGCGTCGCCGCACTTAATATCTTAAAACCAGGAGTAGCTTTCTCTCCTTCCGCTCCTCTTTATGTCTCGTCGACCTCACAAGAAATCAAGAAATGGCTGTCTTGAATGCAAAAGGCGGCACATAAGAGTGTGTCTGCCTCTTCTACTCCATCCCTGATCTGACATCCCTAATCCTAAGCTAACTCCTGCCCTCGCAGTGCGACGGAAACCATCCCGTATGCGCCAACTGTGGTGCTGCGGAGATAAAGTGCTCTTTTCTCGGATACGATTCGTTGCAGATCGTTCAGGAATTTCCTCCAGTCCGTTCAGATGCAGTGCCAATGGGCACCGTCTCGGACGTACCTTCGATATCTAAAGCTGGGGAAGATCCAAGTGCCACGAGTACCCAGGAAAGATACGGAGACTATGGTCTGAATATGACTCACCTCAAACTTTTCAATAATCTGTATAGCGAGGAGTTTCGATCGGTGGAGCGGCTGGCGCCCCCGGACATCATTCCGACCAGGATATACGTCGAGAACGGTCTGAAGACCCCATATTTAATGCATCAACTCTTGGCGAGCTCAGCACTGCACCTAAGCACCACGGCCACGGATTCTTGCAATTTCTATCGCCAATATTCTACCGGCTTACAAAACCGCGCATTGTCCCTATTCAAGGAGAGCCATCCCAGCATGGAAGTCACGTCAGAAAGTTGTGTGCCGATGTTCCTATTCTCCTCTTTAGTTGGCGTTCACGTTCTATGCGACACTTTCCATTATCAACGAGGGAGCCTAGATCAGTTCATCGATAACTTCACGACGTGTCTTCATGTTAATCGCGGTGTTCTAGCCATCATCGACCAATCCCGACATCTACTACATCAGACGGAGTTGGGGCCATCTCTGAAACGACCAGAAACTATCATGAACGCAGCAAATGAGAGAGGATCGGAATGTGACGTACTTTTGGAACTCATAAACACTGCAAATCTTACCCCGTCGGCTCAAAACGCCTACAGAGTTGCAATCTTTTGCCTTCAGCAGGCCTATAACTCACAATACGTGACTCCAGGTGGTAAGCCAGGACTGCCTATGCTTTTTGCTTGGCCCGTCCTCGCTTCACCCGAGTATGTGGACTTGCTTCGCCGGCACCAAGCAGTTGCGCTTGTCATACTGGCTTACTATGCAGTGCTACTGCATCGCGGCCGGGATATGTGGCTTGTTGCTGGCAGTGGCCATTTCTTAATCAAGTGTATCAGCACAAGGCTAGGTCCCGGCTGGCGGGAATGGCTTAAATTACCTTTGGAAGCTATTAGAGAGAAGCCAGGCGCTGAAATATAGAGCTCGACGTCCTTGGCGTTGTCTGCGTCCTAATATAACGAAGGTGTATGTCTTCAATATCTACCTGTGTACTTCGTACTGGCTCTTAGTTATTTTTTTTATGGACAACAAATGACGTATTAGGGAAAAGGCATGCTTTTATGCGTACCAATTGTGTAAAATAGAAGTCGAAATGTGCACTCTCGGATTTTACTTGTTACCTTGGGCTTGGCCGATGAGCTTTTGCACAGACAAAAGGGCGCAGGAATTTACACCGCTTCCTGCAGAGGATGTCTGTCCAAGTTCCGAGGTCGCTGGGGTCCGAATCATTCGAGAATTGGAAGCGCTACCCTAAAAGCGGCCTGTGCACATGCACTAAGCCAAAGACGGGAATTTCTTGTGTTGGATCCCGGAATCTAAACGCTGGATTTTTTTGATTTGTGAACATTTAATCCACTTCGCACTTCAACGCATTCCCCGCCCTCTTAAACCTTGACTTTCCAGTCCAACCCATTCCGTCTCACTCTGACAGTCCTCGCTGCCACCATGAAGCCTATTCCGACCGCTAGAGACGCACCCGTAAACCCTTGGACCCCAAAGTACTTGCCGTCGTTAGCCGTAATGAGGGCCCCCGCAATTGGTGGGCCTGTAAGGACGACGAAGCTCAGGATCGTAAATGCCATGCCAAGTCTCACCCCAATCTTATCCAGGTCCTCGTCCCTGGTCAAACTGCCCACAGCGCTAGGAAACAAGCCCTGTACGCCACCAGCAGCAATACCGAACACGGATGCCCACGCGTAAACGCCCGCGGAGTTGACGACTGCCATCCAGGCAAAGACGGACACGCAAGCTATGAAAGCCGTTGGGATGAATACGTTGATGGGTCCGAGATGATCTGCCAAATACGTCGGAACAAGACGGCCAAGAAGGCCAACTCCGTTGAGAACAAACAGAACATTCAAACTATTCGTATAGCTCATTCCTAAGATATCACGACTGAATGATGCCGCATAGTAAAATGGCACATAAACTCCAGCAAATGACTGTCAATCACAATTAGCCCTAGAAACAATGGCTTGAGGGGAGATAAAGGGAGAGGAGTTACCAAAGTTACCCCAATGAGGACGAGTACATATTCGGGATTTCGGAATGAAGGCCAGTCAACAAGTGCACCGCCTTTTCTCGGCGGTAGCCTCGTCTTAAGAAGCAGATTCACTACCACAAGATTTGCGAATTCGATAAATCCAATAGCCCTCACAGTCCACGAAAGTCCCATCCTTGGGAGCAATTCTCTCACGATGGCTGGAAATACCAAACCCCCTACTCCGGTACCAGTAAACACGATGCCAATGGCGAGACCTCGTCTCTTGCTAAAGTACGTCGGCAGGACTGCGATGGACGGGCAAAATGTGAAACCATTCCCAAGACCTATACACACGCCCTGCGCAAGGAGTAGCTGCCAGTAGGTGGTTCCAAGGGATGTCATGAAGATACCAAGTATTTGAAAGACAGAGCCCAAGGCAATAACATGGCGCAGATAACCAGCATCTGTAAGGCGGCCTGTTAGAGTGCCGAGGAAGAAAAGCAAGAAGACTTGCATTGAGCCAATCCAGGCAACTTCGGAGGGTGTGCGATTCAATGCTTCAGTATAATAGGTCTGGAATGTCCCAAAGGAGATGATTAACCCCCATGTGTTAATGAGTACTAGATGGGAAGCGACAACTGGAATATTGTTAGGGCTATGCCAACCGGGAAGGGATGTAATAGTGTGTATCTTACCTACTCCCCATGCCTGGAATCCTCCATCTGGAGGAGGGCCATGATCGTATTCCTTGCTGCTTCCTCTGGAAAACTGGGAGAGGAGCCTTGATAGTTTTGATTTTCTGCGAGCATCAGGACCTTCATCTGGCACTGGCTGGTCTATGATATTCGCTTGTGTAAAAGACACATCTTCAATGGTGCCCACACCCAGGTCCTTCTCTTTGGCCATATCCCTCGGTTCACCTTGGGGGATTGTTGGAGAGGAGCAACACACAGCAGCCTGCGCGTGGTCCAATTCTTTGCCAGTCATATTCGGCGGGATGAAAATATTTGACAACTGGCCAAGGTGTGGGTTCTTACGAAATAGTCACGCCCGAGAATGACAAGAATTCTTGAATTGCCATTTTACTACGAGTTTTATATATACTTCACCCATCGCGTCGCCTTCGGCATCAACACGAAGCCGAGGTGAGGGCCAGCTTCTCTTGAGGCTAGGTCTGGACTCTAGTGGGAGACACTAAGTGGAGCGTGGAGTGCATGAAGCTCGACACCGGCAACTTCTCTCGTATTTTATTGGCTCCTTCCCCAAACCATTGGCCAATAATGCCAGATAAAAGTCTCCGCGACGGAAAGATGATTAAATATAGACAGGACATTCCCTCGGCGAGTCGTAATGACAGGCACTCCTCTCCATGTATTGCTTGAAAACCTTCCGACATCCATTGCCGTCACTGACCGATTCCGGCTTACAATGAGACCTTCCACCACTACAACCCGGCCTAACTGTCCGCAACGGGCCGCGTGCGAACATTGCAGTATGATCCCTGTGGAATTGAAGAGAAAATCCCTGGTTTTATTCCGCTGCTGTTACGCTGACATAATGGGTTCCATTAGGGTCGAAGAAACAGAAGTGCAGTGGCAATCGACCGAAATGTATGCGGTGTCAGAGATCCGGCATAGAATGCATCTATGCCGCATCCTCGCCAATTGGAAGACCTAAGAGGCGTCGGATTGATCTCACTATTCGACGAGAACTCGGACCGGTTCCTCAGCTGCCAGAGCTTCCATCAGCTCATTCACTGTTGCCGCCTTGCGAAATTGGCTCGTGGTTACCTTCCGGAGACTCCCCACAGCAATCGTCCAACCAACATGGCCGTTCACCCGCCAATGTTGACTGGGATAAAGACTCATCCCAAGCCCTTACCTTGACCGGCTTGTCGGATACAGCACAGTACGTAGTGTCTGGATCTGGACCTATTCTGGTTTATATCCCTCTAATAGGTTTGACAGAAGCACCCTGCCGGCCACCTTTGCCCCACAGACGAGTTCGCCCCCCGGTTCGAGCCCTTTCCAGCGACCTTGTGCCTGCCTAGCAACACTCTACTTGATCTTGGATGAGCTCCAAAGCACGAACAAAGTAGCATTTCCCGGAGGACTCATGCTCCTTCGCCACTGCACTGGGAAAATGGTACACGCCCTCCAATGCGGCGTTTGCCCATTGCGATATATCACAAGCGTACAAAACACCCAGCTTCTCTGCACCGTACTCGTATCAATGGCGCAGATGTACCGAAGTATTGTGGACGCTATAGATGCCGAGGCGGACCTTTCCAGGGTTAAGGGAGAGACGAAAACCTGGACTCTCGGGGCAGCCCTTTCGGGAAATACGGACTCTAGACGTCCTCGTGAAGCCCCATCGACATTCGCGCTTGATGTTAGCCCCGAAGAATGGAAAGTACTTGCGAAGAAGATTGTGAAGGCCGAGATTGCGGGAACTGCTGGTGGCGATCGGAATTCTTTCTTGGATCTAGTGAATTCCTTGGAGGCGAGGCAAGTGAGGTGGCACGCATCACCGCCCTGTCCTGACTTTCCGAAACATTGCATACATGGTCCAGAGAAGACTCCGTTTTGCGTACTGCACTGCCGACAGGCACGGAAGCATGTTCGTATGTTGCAGTTATAGATCCCCTAGGCTCGAGATAGCTAGAAATTTAAGGTAAATTGCCGCTGTTAATGCCATGGTGCAGTTCTCCGTGGTTCAACCACGGGCAGATGAAAGTTTGACATTCTCTAAAGTGGGGGCGTAAAACAACTCTTGGGCACTCTCCGTGCCGGGCCTTCGACGCAATGTCACATATTCTCCCAGGCTCTTTCGGGCTGATCTCGAGTGCATGACGCTCTGTTGGCATTTATTATTTAGAGTTCATCTAACCAAGGTATGGATTCCTGTGCTCCCTTCTTCTGTACTGTCTTCGAAGCTGCCAGGTTGGCCAAGCGCACCGCCTTCTCAATATCAAAATCCGGCTTCACAACCTCTAACGCATACACGCCAACGAACGTATCGCCGGCGGCTGTGGTATCAACGGCCTTGACCTTCAACGCGTCAATATGACCACGTACGCCACCCAACACAGAATAATAAACGCCATGGCTCCCAAGAGTGATCAACACATTTTTAGCTCCCCACTCATGGAACACCTGCGCCGCCTTGGCTTGACCCTCCTGCGTTTCCAATTCCTTCACGTCGCATCCGGATAAGATTGCCGCTTCGGTCTCGTTCACAACTAGGTGAGTGACGCCGGGGTAGTACTTTGCGTCAATCTTTTGTGCCGGTGCCGGATTGAATAGAACCGCGACACCCAGCTTCTGGGCAGTGTCAATAATCTGCGTGACTGTCTCTAGAGGGATTTCAAGCTGCAGAATTATCAAGTCCGGCAGCGGCCGTGGCAAATCCGTCGCGTACTCGTCCGGGCGCACGGTCCCGTTCGCGTGAGGTGAGAACATGATACGATTCTCAGCCGTTGATTCCTCCACGATGATTGTCGCGACGCCAGTTTTCTCTCCCTTGCGAACTTGTATGTCTGATGTATCGATTCCGACTCCTTTAAGTCCGTCTATAACAAGAGGACCGTAGCTATCATCTCCTACTGCCCCGATCATCTTCACAACGGCGGTGCCGTTTTGCACGTCGGATTTTGTCCGCGATAGCTTTGCGCATGCCACAGCCTGGTTGGCGCCTTTTCCACCAAGACCAATGTTGAAGCCATTCGCCGTGAGTGTCTCGCCGCCTTGGGGAATACGGGTAACGTAGGTAACGACGTCGACGTTCAGCGATCCAATGATCGCTAGAGTGGGTTTTTGCGCCATGTAGGTTTGGTCGCGTGAGGTTTCGCGAAGAAAAGAAGAAAAAAAAAAAAAATAGAAATAGTCTGGGAGCAGAGAAGACTGCCAAGTCGTATGAATCGCCGAGGGACAGTGAAGTGGGTGTAAAGGATATGAATCGACACTCGTGACAGGTTTGTTGATGAGTACCCCGCATAACATTCGATGAATTCTAGATTAGTTTAGCTGAGCACGCTCAGAAGTGGGGGCGATCAAGACTCCCCTGATCTTAAGTCACTGACTCCTCATTGGCTCGATGCTATCACCCCTCCTTAGTGGCACTTCGCGGTCAGTTTTATCCAGCACTCCTGGCCCCAATATCCAAGACGCCATTGATCTATCTTCCAGAGTGTAATTGAGATGAAATAGAGAATTCACTGGGATATCCCTGTCTTCCTTGAATGCAAGCTAGACTATAACTTCTGTTACTCGCGTCATATGTCTAAAATGTTCTTCAAAGCCTCACTTCTCCTACGCTCATTCACGCGTGTCGATGGGGTGTTGACGGCACGAAATGTCCGGCTACAGGTTGCACATCGGTCTTGATGAGGAGCAAACTGAACGACTCGTCAAGCAGTTACAGGAGTCAGCTCGAGTCGACTATGATCAGCGGGTCAGCCTAGACAGTCTCGATCCGTAGCATTATCAGAGCTTCGTCCGCGCACTAAACAACGTACTTTCCACAGAGCTAGCGGTCTCCACATGTGCGCAGATTATAGCCGGGCTGCCAGTTGCCGATGTCGCGTGGGAGCGTAGGAATCACGAGCTTTGTGGTATACACCCACTAGATGAACATGAAGAGCTCTGTCCTGGAAGGATGGAGAAGGCCCGAGAGCTGTGGGAGTCATTTAATCCGACAGCGCTAAAATTTAACCAGAAGGCAGATCTTGGGTAGATGATGAGATGTTTTGTTCATTCCTGACTGACGCTCCCTGCAGCTTGTTCGTGCCTATCGAAAAGCCTTAGAAGACACTAAGATGTTTAATTTGCGTCTGATTGAACTCGTTGCGACAGCAGTTCACCAACTCGGGGCAATCGTATATCAGATGAACTTGCGGCTTCACGACGGCGACGTCGACAGTGTGGTTAACTGGAGCATGCCTCCGGATTTGTGGGGCAACGTGTGGGAGGTGCCCAAGCCGCCCCCAGCGCTTTTCAACCTCCCTCACTACGGGGCCCACGACATCTACCCCGAGGGCGCCGCCGACATGGTTGGCTACTGGACGGAAGACCGCATTCTCGGCGGAGTCGTGATGTTCAAAAGCCAATACTACGGACGACGCCGTGATGCCCAATGCCTTTATCCATTCCTGTCGCGCAAAAGTAACTAATCGCATTACCCAACTTCGTGATGATCAGCAAAACGCACTTTTGGCTTTCTTCTTTGCAGAATTGCCATCTCTCGAGTCGTGTCCTCTCCCCATACTCCCCAATAAAGAGAACGTCGTCCGCATTGATGTACACGAGGCAACGCTGCATCACCGCGTGTATAGGGATGTGTGGGAGCGCCGGCCCCTATCACTACGGGAGATTGAGTCCCTCCAGAGGAGGCCGAGAGCTGAAGTCGACTACCCGGAAATGAGAGCTCGTTGAACAACTCAACGACAATTCGAGGTATCCTGTTGCTCGGGTGGAGCTGCAAAAGGAGGCGCTGCCTGTGCGAGATGACGAGCATTCGCCAGGCGAAGATGTGATGCAAATTTGCATTCCTTCGTTCGTAGCAGGTGATATAAGAGCCAATCCACTATACTACCGCCAGACGACGGATGAAACGGAACCGGCCCCATTCCAATGCCAACCTTCACTCTCCATATGCCCTAGAGCAAGTTAATATATTTCCTATAGCGAAGGAAAAGGGGGGGGGGGGGGATAGA